>NC_048585.1:24216607-24536107 GCF_013265735.2 Oncorhynchus mykiss | reverse complement strand
ATGACAATTACAACAATACTGAATGAACACTTATTTTAACTTAATATAATACTTAATATAATACATCAATAAAATCAATTTATCTAATTTATCTAACGGGTGGCATTGCTAAGTCTAAATATTCCTGTTACATTGCACAACCTTCAATGTTATGTCATAATTACGTAAAATTCTGGCAAATTAGTTCGCAATGAGCCAGGCGCCCCAAACTGTTGCATATACCCTGACTCTGTGTGCAATGAACGCAAGAGAAGTGACACAATTTCACCTGGTTAATATTGCCTGCTAACCTGGATTTCTTTTAGCTAAATATGCAGGTTTAAAAATATTTACTTCTGTGTATTGATTTTAAGAAAGGCATTGATGTTTATGGTTAGAGACACGTTGGAGCAACGACAGTCCTTTTTCGCGAATGCGCACCGCATCGATTATATGCAACGCAGGACACGCTAGATAAACTAGTAATATCATCAACCATGTGTAGTTAACTAGTGATTATGATTGATTGATTGTTTTTTATAAGATAAGTTTAATGCTAGCTAGCGACTTACCTTGGCTTCTTACTGCATTCGCGTAACAGGCGGGCTCCCCGAGAGGCAGGTGGTTAGAGCGTTGGACTAGTTAACCGTAAGGTTGCAAGATTGAATCCCCGAGCTGACAAGGTAAAAATCTGTTGTTCTGCCCCTGAACAAGGCAGTTAACCCACTGTTTCTAGGCCGTCATTGTAAATAAGAATGTGTTCTTAACTGACTTGCCTAGTTAAATAAAGGTGTAAAATAAATCGGCCAAATCGGCGTCCAAAAATACCGATTTCCGATTGTTATGAAAACTTGAAATCGGCCCTAATTAATCGGCATTCCGATCAATTGGTCGACCTCTAATGTAGACGTAGTGCCTCCATGTGTTTCCATTCCAGTGAAATGGTGTTTAACATCTAGTCTCTCTCTCGATATCTCCCTCTCTCACCATGATTACAACCTTTGAAGGCAGAGAGGAGTAAAGGGAGAATCTTAGAGAGTGTTTTGGAGAGTGGCAGAGAAAGAAGGAATTGGAAAGAAAAGAGGATAAGTGGAAGAGGGGGAGAGGAAGAAAGAGAAAGAGAGGCTCACTGCCTGTTGACTCACTGAGCAGGAATGACTTGACCGGTCGTGATCTGTATGACTGAGCAGTGTGCACGCTTTCTCTTTCACACACGCTCTCTCTCTCTCTTGCACTCTCTCGCCACAGACACACTTACCAGCTGAGTGGAGAGCTCCAGCACAGCCTCAGGGACTTAGAGGGACTCTGTCGGGGAAGAGAGACAGGCAGGGACCCCCCCCCCCCCCTCTGGAGCTCACTGGAACTTACTCTGTTTTTCTCTCTCTCTCTTTCTCTCTCTCTCTCACTCAGTCTCTCTCCCCTTTCTCTCCCATTATCTCTCTATTTCTACTCTCGCCTTCTGTCTCTTTCCCTCGCTCTTTTTCCCTCTCTCCTTCTCTCTCTCTGTCTATCTCTCCCTCTTTCTCAGAATGGACACAGGATGTGAAGAGAGCAGGTGGCTGACAACAGTAGGTTACTTTTTCTATTTTCATTTTCTGTGTTTATAATATATAACAGGAGTTTGTTAGTGTGTTTTCGTTTCGAGGACTTGGAGTCGTATTGGAACATATTACTGCAAGTCAGAACAGATTCAGAAGAGATTCAGATCTTGATCTTAATTAGTTGATTGTGTGATTATTCAATCGTGTGATTACTCAAATGCTGCCGCTTATTCTCAGAACTCATTGTTCACATACTGCCAGAGCTTGGCTTTAGGCTACCCTTTGGCTAGGTTAGTGATGATATGGTGCAGCTCTGTGCTTAGTCATTAGCAAGGAACTATGATGTAGTCTGTCTATTTGCTGATAATGACAGAGGTATTAAATCTTCATTATATCTCCTCCTCCTCTGATTGCTGTGGAATATGAGAGGCTAGAGAGGGAGTTAACCTACCTACTGTACGGTTGTGAACGGGTCAACCCAAATAGGAGCCCATATCAATTAGAAAGGGACTCTAAGGGACATTGGAATGGGCATGACATTCCAAGGCGATTTATTGCGCAACATTCTGGTTTCTGAGACCAAACTCACAGAGACACACACACACACACACACACACACCTACACCTGAGGTAACTATAGCTGTTGACTCAGCTTGTTTTGTGTTTTTGCGAGGCTCCTCCCCACGCCTCCGTATGTTCTTGGAATCAGCATGTGAATGGCTGGGAGGGGTAGGTGTGGCACGCACCACTGTACCTTGACCTAACACCCGCCGCAACGCCCACACACTCGTAAACCTTTATCTTCACAAGCAACACTGTTACATACAAGGCAAAGGCAAAGTTTGTGATTTATATTGGACTAATTCAGGTAGGGGCTACTTCCTTCTCCCTGTCCTTCAGATTATAGAGGAACACACCTGGATTGTCCTACTGTGTGTGTGTCTGTCTGCTGTAATACAAAGGCCTCATTCTGTCAGTATGGCTGATTCACAGTACGGGGGAGGCCAGGGGAGATTAAAGCCTGCTCGTCTCTCAGGTGACACACACACACATATGTATATATATACACATACACACACACTCTTATCTCTGCTGGTCAGACTTAGCATTGTGTTTGTGGGGTGTAATCATGGCCATAGAGCATGTCTCTCTAATTGAAAATGCAGCTCCTGTTCTCATGGCTCTGGATGTATGGGGGCTGAGGGGGCTGGAGTTGTCTTTGTGGCCCTCTGGAGTGGCCCAAATTAAGTCAGGTCAGCTTGGGTCTCCACTTCAGGGTTGGTAGACAAGTCAGGGTCAATGGCATGGTTGTTTACGTATGTGTAATGTGTACATGAGTTGATTTAAGAGATGTTTGTGTGGGTGTGTTTTGTGTTTGCATTGGTGGTGTGTGTGTGTGTGTGTGTGTTTTGTGTGTGTGTGTGTGTTTCCCACAATGCCAAGTGTGTACAAAGATATGAGACGTGGTCACACGAGTGGAACCCTCCACTGTTCCTACATCACCACGGAAACAGGCCTCTCATTTTGTTATCACAGACATACTAAATTGGGGCTGCATTGGAATTGCCCCACTTGATCAACAATCACTCACAGTACTTTGAGGGATTATGCTCTTTAAGGAATAGCTAACACTTGGGAACTGAAAGGTGGGATTGACAATAATCTGTGGATAATATGTGGATGTTTAAACTTCCTCTTCGCTGTTTGGTTAGTGTCTCTACTGTTTGGTTGTCAACAGCCCTGTGGTGTGCCCAAGCCTGTGGCTATTCCCATTCCTCCTGGTATTCCCAGTCCTCCTGGCTTGGCTGGGCTCCTCTCCAGCTTCCTGTAGTGGAGTGTTTGGCATCACGCTGTGCCCAGGAACACACACTGCAGCCCTGCCTGTGGGCATGAAGTGTGTGTGTGGGAGAGAGAGAGGGAGAGAGAGGGAGTGTCAGAGGGGGTGGAGTAAAGGTACTGTCTCTCTCAAACACACACACACACACACACACACACACACACACACACACACACACACACACACACACACACACACACACACACACACTACTTAGCAGTGCCATACATTCTGTGGGCTTCCTTTTCTCTTTAGTTTTTGTTGGTCGCTGAGAAAGACATAACCTCTGTGTTTGGTAGAGCAGGAGTCAGAGGAGAGAAAGGAGAGGACAGGAGAGGGGCCAGACTCACCCAGGTGGACAGAGGTAGGAGTGGACGGAGGGGGTCACCCATGGAGGAAGGTGACCCTCACCACTGACCCTCTTGTCTTGTGAATACATCGTATTCTTGCAAGCGCAAAATCAAAGCTACTGACACATTGATGACTCGTCTGGTATCCTTGTGCTTTCTCAGGAAATGGGAGGCTGTGGAGGATATGACAAAGAGCCATCAAGTCAGCAGACTGACTGGACAGCTCTACTGTACGCCACAGGGGGCAGTGAGTAAACCTATGTATTTACTAAAGACCATACGTTTGTCATGTCCTGTTAATGACTCGTGTGTGTGTGTGTGTGTATTTCCATTCTGAATGTTTTTATTTGTGTGTCTGTCAGTGCCTGCATTTATTCATTGTGTGTTGGTATTGTGTAGAGTATGCGTATTTGCGTTTTTGTGGGTGTGTGTATTTGTTTACATCTGTGTGTGTCTCTGTGTGAATGTGCGTCAGTGGATGGTAACCAAATCTGGCCTGCTCTGACCCACCCCTCTGGTGATGCACACACACTCTGCCACGTCTCACAGCTTTGTTGTAGTGGAATGAATACCTGTTACGTCTCGGAGGGAGGGAGGGAGGGAGGGAGGGAGGGAGGGAGGGAGTGTTACAGAGATTGAGGGGTGATTGTTTAGGTGTGATGGATGGAGGGAGTTGGGGCCAGAACTGTGGTTAGGGTATAGGGAAGGTCAACAAATGAATAAATATGAGTTATGTGTCCCTCCTCTCCTATACTGGTGTCTGTAACTGTAAAACAGAGAATTCCCTTTTCTGCTACCTCTGATAAATACACCTCCGTGGGACGTGTTTTTTGTGGGCCTTACACAGAGACACAAAGCATCAGTGGGCGTCAATTGAGTGTTCTCAGAATAGCACAGGAAGTGACTTGATTTGACTATGACATCACTTCCATGTGGGGTTGTCCAGAACAGTTTGTTTCTGTTGGAACAAACGGTTTTGCTAATGTCATCGGGTGTGTTTATGTGTGGTAGTCCATATTTACGAGTCAGATTCACCTGGGACGACTTCTCAGTTCTGAAGCGGTGAAGCTCGCTCCCACACATGATGGAGCGCGGTCACTGTTTAGCTGGCCCCAAGGGTGTCTACACATCAGGCCCTGAGTGTTGCGGGAAACCAGGCCAGCCTGTTCCATAGACACACCCGACCCACACACACACCCCTCCATAGCTATCACTCTGTCAGAGCTCCTATTAGCATCATTGTTCCCTTGGCAACAACAGGGTCAGGGGTCACTTAGCAACTGCAGAATGTTGAGGACAATTCCTGTGAGGGAGACTGGAGCTCAGTGCTTCTGGCCTTTTGTTCCAGAACATACCCTCAAGTCTGGAAATAGAAATGGGGTATAATATTTCCACACTGTTTTCCTCCTCAAAGTGATGACACACTCTTCTATGGTAGTCAGATGACGTCATCACAGCTGATGACATACGTTAATGTATAGAGAATCTATGTCCTTCTATGATATGAGGAAGCCGGCGTGATGTTCGACATGACACTGAGCATGATGGAGTGTCTCCTCTCCTTCTGGCTCGCTGCCAAGAGGGGGTTTGCATGTCTTAGAGTAGGCTTCCTCTTTCCTTATTCCCTCTCTGATCAGACAGCACACTGTAAACACAAGAGGTGGTGATCAATACAAGCAGTGTGATAGTTATTCCCAGTAACAAATGTTTTTGACAAGGTACACAGCGGTGATAAATGACTATAGTACTGGAAAGCATGCGTGTACATTTATGACACCACCAGGTTGTGCTGCCGTGGACCTGTGCTTCATGTACTAAACTCAGCAAAAAAAAGAAACGGACCTTTTTCAGGATCCTGTCTTTCAAAAATAATTCATAAAAATCCAAATAGATCACAGATCTTCATTGTCAAGGGTTTAAACACTGTTTCCCATGCTTGTTCAATGAACCATAAACTATTAATGAACACGCACCTGTGGAATGGTCGTTAAGACACTAACAGCTTACAGACGGTAGGCAATTAAGGTCACAGTTATGAAAACTTAGGACACAAAAGAGGCCTTTCTACTGACTCTGAAAAGCACCAAAAGAAAGATGCCCAGGGTCCCTGCTCATCTGCCTGAACATGCCTTAGGCATGCTGCAAGGAGGCATGAGGACTGCAGATGTGGCCAGGGCAATAAATTGCAATGTCCGTACTGTGAGACGCCTAAGACAGCGCTACAGGGAGACCCGATGGACAGCTGATCATCCTCGCAGTGGCAGACCACGTGTAACAACACCTGCACAGGATCAGTACATCCGAACATCAAACCTGCGAGACAGGTACAGGATGGCAACAACAACTGCCCGAGTTACGTCAGGAACGCAAAATCCCTCCATCAGTGCTCAGACTGTCCGCAATAGGATGAGAGAGGCTGGACTGATAGCTTGTAGGCCTGATGTAAGGCAGGTCATCACCAGACATCACCGGCAACTACGTTGCCTATGGGCACAAACCCACCATCGCTGGACCAGACAGGACTGGAAAAATGTGCTCTTCACTGACGAGTCGCGGTTTAGTTTATTGCGTTTATCGTCAAAGGAATGAGCGTTACATCGAGGCCTGTACTCTGGAGCGGGATCGATGTGGAGGGTCCGTCATGGTCTGGGGCGGTGTGTCACAGCATCATCGGACTGAGCTCGTTGTCATTGCAGGCAATCTCAACGCTGTGCGTTACAGGGAAGACACCCTCCTCCCTCATGTGGTACCCTTCCTGCAGGCTCATCCTGACATGACCCTCCAGCATGATAATGCCACCAGCCATACTGCTCGTTGTGTGTGTGATTTCCTGCAAGACAGGAATGTCAGTGTTCTACCATGGCCAGCGAAGAGCCTGGATCTCAATCCCATTGAGCACGTCTGGGATCTGTTGGATCGGAGGGTGAGGGCTAGGGCCATTCCCCCCAGAAATGTCCGGGAACATGTCCGGGCACCTGCCTTGGTGGAAGAGTGGGGTAACATCTCACAGCAAGAACTGGCAAATCAGGTGATGTCTGTGATGAGGAGATGCACTGCAGTTCCTAATGCAGCTGGTGGCCACACCAGATAATCAGATAAAGATGATATTATGACAAAGCTTATCATATGCTGGGAGCCACGTACATATACGCTGGCAAAAGAACATTCTGGGATGTGGATATTCTTACACCTATGGCTAGTGTCACCTATGGCTCTCTCTCTCTCTCTCTCTCTCTCTCTCTCTCTCTCTCTCTCTGTCACGTTCTGACCTTAGTTCTTTTGTTATGTCTTTGTTTTAGTATGGTCAGGGCGTGAGTTGGATGGGTTGTCTATGTTAGTTTTTCTATTATTTGGTATTTCTGTGTTTGGCCTGGTATGGTTCTCAATCAGAGGCAGCTGTCAATCGTTGTCCCTGATTGAGAACCATACTTAGGTAGCCTGTCTTTCACTCTTGAGTTGTGGGTGATTTATTTTCCGTGTCAGTGTTTGTGCCACACGGGACTGTTTTGTTTGTTTCGATTTTCGTTTGTTCTTTCACTTTGTTATTTTGTATTTTGTAGTGTTCAGTCTTACATATTAAAATCTATGAACACTTACCACGCTGCAAGTTGGTCCGATATCTCTTACTCCTCGTCGGAAGAAGAAGACGAGCGTTTTTCTCTCTCTCTCTCTCTCTCTCTCTCTCTCTCTCTCTCTCTCTCTCTCTCTCTCTCTCTCTCTCTCTCTCTCTCTCTCTCTCTCTCGTGGCACTGCGACACAGAGTGATTGAACCTTTAGAGGCGTGCAGAGATCAAAACCTTCCTGTAGTCGTTGATTTGTAGCGTGGGAGAGATGCCTGAGGAATGATTTGTAGGGAAGAAGAGGAGCCTGAGGAATGCTCTTCAGATGTACTGGCGTTGATTCTAGAGGTGGAAGAGAGAAGTGCTCAGACTCCGAGGGCTTTGGACTGGCCGTGAGCCAGCAAGCAAACACTGGGGGTCTTTGAGGAGAACCGCTATGGTGCTGGCATTCACCTGAGCGAGAGGAGGTGGGGAGGGAGGGGGGAAGTCAGAAATAGTTGGTTCATATTCCATCTGCATTTCCAATGATGGAGAAATTATATATTCTTCTCTGGAGACCGTGACATAAAGTTCTTGCCTAATCATCAACCATTCCCCACTCACTCAAACACACGCCTACACAGTACTATCAGATGTCTGAACTTGAATATTTCTCTCTTGATAAACAATGTTGTACAGTCATAGCGTGGCTGCTGTTGAAGCCGGCTGGGGTTTCCTGGAAAATGAGTTTACGGTAAAAAGGAGCTCTCTTTTTGGGAAGTTGCCTTGGCGATGGGCCAACAGGGAGTGCGCCTGCGGTCATTTTTCTTGGACTGTGTGTGTGTGTGTGTGTGTCTGTGTGTGTGTGTGGAGTTTTTGTTATTTGCCACCATGTTGACAGACATTCTGCTTCCTGACATTTGAGTGTTGTTGTGACTCAGTGTTTGTGGGCTGTAGAGAACTGTGTCAAAATTAAAAGCAAATGTGTCCCATCTCAAATGGATTTTAGCGCTTCAGTAAAACAGTCCTCAGTTTGCTGCGGTAGATGTTTGTCAGAGACTAAGAATGTAATGAAAAATAATCCTGCAGCAACAGGAAATGTGAATTATTATGTAAATTGTAATTAATGGACATTTTTGGAGGGGTTGATTCAATTAAAAAAAAATTTTTATTAAGTCTGACAATTTAAAGTGGAAATTACAAATGTAACAAGCCTTTTTAAACCTTGAATACACCACACTTTGCATTTCCTGTTGCACTGCAAAATTCTCTGCGACAACACAGTGATCAAATTACGATAGCATATCTGTGTATAATTTGTTTACTGTAAACGTGAACCACTTTGTCAAAATGTGTGAGTTTTGTCTCAGCTTAATTCCAAGGAGGGGGATGGTTCCCCCCTTTCCCTTCTCTTGCAGTACACAAACACACACCCTGTCAGTTGGGAGGTGTGGAGATAAACAGGAGGCTGATCACAGCAGTCCTGACTGCCTCATAATCTCTGCTACCACCCGTCATCCGGGTTTAGTGACTCACCCTGCCGTCATCCAGCCCCTCTGGGGGTCACACACGTCACCCAGAACCCCACAACACACCCCCTCTGCCTGGCTTGGGCTAACTCTGCCTGCACCCCCCCCCCCCCCCCCCCCCCCCCCCCCCCCCCCCCCCCCCCCTCCCTGGCTTCCTGGCAGCCTGCTCCTGAGCCGGAGGTGATGAGAGCCTCTGTTTTTCCCTCTCGCACATTTCCAGAGCCTTTCAGTCTCATCCGCAGAAAAACAAGGGCTATTTTTTAACCCTCCTCCAATTAGGCTGTTAAGATTTGTTTATCTGTTTCCGTGAAAGACGTGTCCTCCCGGCTTAAAGTGGCACAGAAAGTGGACCAAAGTTCGTCCCGTTCCCGGAACTGGATCCAAACAAAGCCAGATGTTTAAGATTCTCTAGAAAGCGAGGAGACACACTTGTTATTGTCCTTTTTTTTCTCTGACAGTGGAAAAATACTTTGGAGGGTTATGGAGAAACGTCAGCCTGCCTTGTTTGTGTTCTGAAAAGCCAGGAACTCTTAAATCATGTCTTAGGACGTGGGCTTATTTTCGTGTGTGTGTGTGTGTGTGTGTGTGTGTGTGTGTGTGTGTGTGGCATTCAAGTGTCTGGCACTGTACTGTATTCCTCGCTTACTGCATAGATGCTTGTTAGATAGTATTTGATTTAAAAAAACACTTACTCCACAACCATGATGGATGTTCTGTTCTCCCTCCATCAGACTGATCTTCCATTAGCATAGCTCCAAACACACAAGGGGCTAATACCTGCCATCAGTACAGCCTATTACTCTGCATGGCCCATGCATGAACCCATAGCGCAGCTAGCGCTCACGCGCTAATGCACATTAACACACACATGAGCTCAGCGATGCATGCTAGGCTTAGCAGCATCATCTGGAAAGAGATACTGACAGAGACACTTATCCAGTAATGGAGGGTCTTTATTGGTTAACTCCAGGAATGGCCCTCAGAGAATGGCCCCATCATCCAGTTTAATGCCTTATCACCACATCTGAACTGAACGTATGGCGTCATCTGTCACGGTTCACATACTGTACAGCACAGGGGCTTTGACGGGGCTGCAGTCTCCTTCATTATCATTACTCAGTTGGCACTCTTGTTTTGTAACATCCTACGCACATTAACACGCATGCACACGCATACACAGAAACACACACTCCCAATATTCACATCATGGACACCTGTGCATGTTGGCTGTGTACTCTATCATGAAAGATCTGTTTCAATGTGCAACCTCCTCCTTTAGCTTCTCCCTTTGACTTTCCATTGACTTTCTTGATCAGGAATCCAATTAAGGGACTTAAGCCAGAGTTTCCAGGGGCTCTGAAAAGACTAGGAGGGAAGGTATTGTAATGACCCTGGGTCGTTACAGTATTAATAAGTAGTCAGAAGCTATTAATCACTGAAATGCCAGTCACTCCTTTGAGCCTCTTCAGCACTGCATTCCGCTACACAGTTCCTGGAACAGTTATGTCAAATATAATGGCTCAGATGCTATCTTTACGGGAATGAAGGATACGTTCAGGTCAGTGATGATGTAGTCCCAGGGGGATAGAGGGGTTTGACGTGCTGCCTGTTGAAGACAGGAGAACTTAGTCAGTCATCAAGCCTCATAAAGATCTGGATGACTCACTGTTTTAACACCTCAGCAGTGTGTCCTCTCTATTCCGCTATAGTGAGTCCCATCAGAACAGTGTTTCTCACATTTATCAAATGACTGATTCGCATTATATTAGATGTGTTGTCATGAAGGTGGGAAAGATGCTCTGACTGATGACTCAGTCCCTTTACCCTCCCACACGTATCGACACACACACACACGCACACACGCACACACACACACACACACATACCGTAGGTAAGTAATGCCATATCCGGCAGGAGGGGTAACCTTGTCGTCTGATTATCATACAAGCAGTGAGTAATTCTTCCTGTGTAATGATGAGAACATCCTGTCCATCAGTGTCAACCCTCCATCATCCCCCATCTCCTTTCATCATTCATCCTCCTCTTATGCACCTGGACCATAGTCTACCCTCTCACAGTCACCCCACGTCCACAGAGCTCTGTCTGTCTGTCTCCTCCTCTTGTGTGAGGCGTTTATGTGTGTTTGACGACTTGCAGCACACACCGTTTCCACCCTTTTCTGACACTAACAAATGAATAAACTTCTGTCACTTTTTTGGATGTGTATAAGATTAAGTCTAATCTCATGAAATAGGTGCTCCGTAAGGCAGATGTGCCCATACAAGTTTGGACAAAAGGAAGATGCTAGTCTACCCAGCATAGGAATAGGCCGGCCTCTCCCTGAAAAAGGAATCTCATATCATTTTCAGGAAAATGACCCCACCACCCCCCTCCACCACCATCCAGGCTGTTATATAAACACACCACCTTCACTCTCTCTCTTTCTTGATCTTTTTGAAACCCTGAGTGACATCACCGTCACCCGCGGCAGCTAGGGCCTGCCGGGCCGGTGTGTGGGAGTCTCTGTCTCTGCATGTCACTTCCTGGGAGAGCGCAACGGCCAACGCTCCACAAGGGCTCCTTTCACATGGGGGGGGGGGGGGGGTGAGAGAGAAAGAGAGCGGTAGAGATGAAACGTGTCTCTTACTTATTTATTCATCCCACAGGGTGTTAATGTTGTTAGGTTTGAGGTTGGCTTCACTCTTTCCTCTTCCCTACCATGCCACGGACTGGTGCTGGTGGGTGACTAAGTATTGTGTGGTTTATGAGATGTTATGCTGCCCCCTGGTGTCCAAAGGCAGGATTGTAGAAACGTGTCACGTGGTGATGATACTGTTCCATCCAACTGTTTTCTTTCTTTACAACATGCTCTGACATGTACTATGCTATATGGCCATTATAGGTCATCCAACACCCAGCATTCAGACACCTGTGATTGACTGTGAGAACCTCTGGGACCAACTGCTATTGAGCTGTGTTGTCATGGCGACACCATGGTTACTTAAGTGTTTTGGCCGGGTTCTCATAATCACACAGCACAGAGCTCTTTGTGTCCCAGTCGTTTTCTCCGACACTGAACACCCCTGCTGCGATCTGTTCACTCACTGTACATTCCTCCACCTGAATGTGTTATGATGAAGATCAGGTGGGATACACAGGTGTGTTTGCTGCCTGCCATGCCCTACGTGAAACACGTGTGTGTGTGTGTGTGTGTGTGTCTGTGTGTGGTCATGATGTCATCGTCAACACTAGCCCCATTGTAAATAGAAATAGGGTTTGGGGAGGTGCAGAGTGGTGTCACCCTGTCACATGGACAGCAGCCTGTGCCCTACCGTGTTCATAGATACCTGCAGGACAGGTACAGTAAGCAGGACACAATAAGGAAACTATTGTAAGGCTATGAGGCAAGCACTGTAAAACAGGTAGGATAACACGGCAAGTGTTTAGTGGCTGTGAGAGTAGTTTGTTTGGTTACTCATGGATGTGGAGTGTTTGCCCAAACACACACTTACACTCACTCTCACACACTCTGTGGTCATGTGGTGTTTCTATGTGTTTTCGCAGGACCCTCGGTTGGCAGAGCGGTTGCTGAGCTTTGAGAACAACAGTCAGGTGGGTAGATGAGTAACATTGTGTTCTTGTTTGCTGGATGAGTTCCAGAATAGAAGACTAGTTGACTGGTTAGATAACAAATAGTTATTACGTATTTCTTACAGGTGTTGATAGATAATGATTGTTGTCATGAATTGTGCATACAAAATTGTATCATTGTCCTATACTGTCTAATATGCGTTATGTTTTCTTTATGTTGATGTGAAGAGAATAGTATCTAAAGATTTGGTATTGTTTGTATGAGGTTACTGCAGTTCTTCACAGCGCTTAAGAGGGGTAGTGTCTGACGTGTGGAGGAGGATGTCACCCATCAGCTGTCCTCATAGCTGGGCTACCATGGCAACGACATTCATCAGAATGACTTCCGGCAAAAGCAAAGCACTGTCACGATCACTTTCTGTACTGACAGATGTCTTTATACTGATACTTATTGTGTTGGTGTTTTGGTTAAGGTTAATCATAAAAATGCTGAGCCACATGAGTGGACTGTCTTTGTAAATCTACTTGTCATCCATGTCACAACTGCTACACAGACTTTCTACTTGTCATTACGGCCAAAGAGAAATAAGCAAAGTGTCCTCCAAAACCATTTGCTACTGCTGCGCGTCCACTGCATCCCTATTGTCCGGCAGGGAAAGTCTTCCCCCAGAGGCTGGTTTCACATGGTGGTTTAGATTAATGTTCTCAGTGTCTAGCACCATTTGAAATCAGTGTTCTTGGGGACAGGAGAACAGCACTGGGCCTCTGGTAGTGTCAATCAGTCTACTGGAGCCATCCTCTCTCTCTCTCTCTCCCCTTTAAAGGATGACTGATTTCCTCTGGTGTTTAGAGCCCCTTAAAGCCTTCTAGCACCATTTGAAATCGGTTATAATGACTGGGGATCAATGCCTCAATGTCTTCACGATGTCTACATGTCAACTCTACAGTCAAGCAGACAGGAAATGAATTGGATGAATGTTCATATTGTACGTGTCACAGGGTCTGCTCTACAGATCCTGGAATCGAAATGAGTTGGACGGGAGCTCATTTCCAGTGGGACAGTTTTTAAAGTGTTTATTGAATAAATGTTCAATTAAACTGAATTGATATCTTACGTTTTCCTGTGTGTATGTTATTATATTTGTGTCCGTGGTTATACACCTGCATGTAACCCTATATAACCCCGCTCTGCTATGTATAAAAGTTATCAGAGCTCAAGGGATCAAAACAAGTCATTTCACAATACCCTCACTCATAACAGATTGAATCACTGTTATACCTAGAAGAACACAACACAATCCAACACGTACTTTATAACATGATCATGGAAACAGGAAAGGCATTTTATTGCAGGACTTGTACCAGACACCGCACAGAACCACAGAAGTCAACTGAGGACAGAATCGTAATTAAACCGGGAAAGTTCCTGTTCTATAATGTGGATGAATGAGCTCCAAGGAAGCCTGATGTTCTCAATAAGATTTTAAAGTTGTGGAAGTTTCTCTTATCTCTGCTCGGCGTCTCTGTCGCCTGTGTTACCATGTCACGAGACAACTGGTATCTATTCATATAGTGTGTTGTTAGGTGTAGATAAAGGTGTTGTGGATGGGGCGATGGCATTGATGGTGGTTAGCATTGTAGTACAAACATGATCATGGAGTTGAACTTGGAGACCATCCCAGAGAATGTAGTTGAACTGGGAGAGGAAGAGGAGGAGGCGAAGGAAGAAAAATAAGTGCCTCTCCACATTCAAATGCTACAGAGGAACAGATTTGACCAGAGGTCATTCTGTGGACATGATTATTAGCTGAGATACTATGTCATTTCAACTCGTATCATTATTTTAAAACCTGCCATTATTCCGTAATAAGCTATTTCCCTCAAATCAATGGGGTTTTAATGGGGCCTAGTTGTCCTTGCACCTTTCCCGTTGCCCTAGGCCTAGGGCACTGCAGTAGTACACTTTTCCTTTCACCTTGATGGTCTCATATGAGTCAAATGCAAACAGATATCAATGCTCCCAGTGTGTTACCTATCTCCTGATTATATGGGTGTTTCATAACCCATAAGTGTGCTTTTCACAGGCGGCTGGTGGTACCCTAATTGGGGAGGACAGACTCATTGTAATTGCTGGAATGGTATGAAACACATCAAACCTGTGGTATTATGAGCCATCCTCCCCTCACCAGCCTCCTGTGGAGCCCAAATTGGCTAGGTTGAAGACAAAATAGGTAAGGACTCATGTGCGTAAGCTTTTGAAATGAAACAGATTCATGTTTATTCTAGTTGATAACTAGCATCGCTGGTCTGTTTGTTTAGAAATCTTCCACATTTACGCAAAGCTTTATGGGATATTAGAAATCCTCCTAACCTGGGTATCTTCAACATAGCATATTACTGGTTCGATGTCACAACATACAACTTTGGGGGTGTTTCAGCAACAATGCAAAGTTCTACCTTACAGTTCTACAGTACACTATGACATCACCAAAGACCTGTAGAATGCACTGTTGCATTCTAAATATGATGGAACTGCTTTCACTTAAGCCTCTGAATCACAATGTCAGTATTCTCTCATTGTCACAACTTGTTTTTGAATTCTCCATGCAGGCTAAAAAGTACGATTTTATTTGATAAATTATTTGATTTTGTTATTATAATGCTTATTGTTTGCAATATGAATTGGCTGTAGTGAGATTGTCCATTCATTGATTTACAGGGCTTTAGGGAATAAGGCTTTCCTCCAGCCAGTGAATAAGGATGAGATTATTGCTCCAAAGGCCCGTGAGATCTATCAGAAAGCAAAAGGTGAGAGTCCTTCTAACAATCCAAATATATGACCGAGTTCATGCTCTGAAACACAATACCAACCATTACATTTTTATCTGTATCTGGGTTTTGCTACATTGCTGCTATCCTTGATACAGTAGGCAGACTACAGTAGGCAGACTACAGTACTAATGAGCAGTATTGTGTGTTGAAGTCGATGACGTTTGACATATTTTCAATATGTCTGTAACAGTCCTTGATTCCAAAGAGATCTGGAACATTCTTAGGGAGGAGTCTGAGTCCAAACTGGCTATAATGGAGACAGCCATTGGCGGGCCCTCAGTGATCAAGGTTTCCCTGATACTACACACAGAACACATCCTGTCACAATGCCACACACCGTTACCAACCCTGACCTGTGTCATCTTTATAAGACATTCAACCAATGCAAACTCTGTTTGTTGTCTATAAAAACAGTCATGAATGAAAAACCAACAAGTAGATTTCTAGATACTTGCTTCGATTACATTTCCACTCTTTTTCTTTCTCTCTCTTGGTCTCTCTCTCTCTCCCTCTCTCAGGCGTTTAATGACAGGATGGAGTGTCAGAAGCTGCTGGAGGTTCAGGGGCAAGGGAAGTCTAGCCGCCATAAGAATCGAGTGGCGCTCATGTTCAAGGCCTCGGAGGCCAACCTGGACAGGACAGCCTTACTCATAGCCAACAACCCCCTGCCTGACCTCCATAACCTGAAGGAGGGTGACAGCCCCACCAAATACCTGGCAGGCAACCCCCCCGCCCCCGCCAAGGTCAGAGGTCATTTAAAAAAATAATGTGATGTTGAGCAAAACCCCCAAGAGTAATGTGGACATCTTGAGTATTGAATGCTCTTAAATTGATCAATTGGCTGTTCCCTCAGAGGCTTGAAGCCATTCGGGGTCGTCAGAGTGGTTTGCCTCCTCTGAAACATCCTCTTAAATTGCCATCTGGGATGAGAAGAGATGTCAGCAAGCGGAGCAGCAGGTGGGTGTGCTGGGAAAGAGTTGAGTGGTCTTGAGTTGTTGTCACAAATCATTTGAAACATAATATTGCTCTCCATTACTATGTATAGTTAGGGATGCTGATGAATGGCAGCACTTTGTGGTCCCACAGAGCTCCATCATGGGTGCAAACGAGTCTCTGTGTGCAGTTCTCTGAGGATAGGTCAACGTTTTCAGACAGGGACAACTGGCAAGAAGGTATTTCATTGCATTGCAGAGCTGGCTACAATTTCAATTTCATCCCCCTGAAAAGATAGAACAAATATTACAACAAATATGGCTGAACTCAAATGTGCTGGTTGATAAAATACCTGTATTTATGGGAAAGATGTTTGAAAAGGGTATTTTGTTCTTAAATGATATTGTAAATTGTAATGGTAGAGTTATGTCCTTCATGGAGTTATCAGAATTGTACGGGAAGATCTGGTCAATCCAAGAGTAAAACCAATTGATTACAGCATTACCCCAAAAATGGAGGAGGCGGGTGGCAGTGGGAGGAGGTAGGGAACTGGTCTGTCTGCCCAAAATAAAGGATCGAACTTGGCAGAAGAATAAAAATAGGAAAGTATACCAGTTTCATTTGCTGACCAGGATGTTGACAACTGTGCCAAACAGATAGCAAAATAGTTGGGAAGAGATTTTTGATGTACCGATTCCAGGGTACAGGGTGTATGAGTTGATATATAAAACAATGCAAGATTCAAGACTTTGTGCTTTTCAGCTCAAATTATTATATAGAATTCTTGCCACCAACCAAATGTTGAATATTTGGGGCCTAAAATCATCGAAGCTCTGCAGATTTTATTGTGAGGATACAGAATCAATAGACCATTTATTTTGGTGTTGCCCTCAGGTAGCCTGTTTCTGATCTCAGGTTCAGGAATGGTGAAGGAGATCTGGAGAGACCGGGTCAGTCAATTACTAATATACTAATACCCTTAGTAAAGGTATTTATCTTCAACACGCAATCTGTAGAGTCTATTCGATTAGATAGATTGAAATTGTAAGTTAAACATCATAGCATAGTTGAAAGATATCTGTTGCATAGAAACACGAAGTGGGTGGCCAGCAGAGATAGATGGGATGGGCTGAGGGAAACTGAGGGTTGGTATGTGGAATTGGAGACAAGTGGGAGTGGAGTTGCTGTGTGAGAGAGAGAGAA
Source organism: Oncorhynchus mykiss (assembly GCF_013265735.2). Lineage (NCBI taxonomy): Eukaryota > Metazoa > Chordata > Actinopteri > Salmoniformes > Salmonidae > Oncorhynchus > Oncorhynchus mykiss. The sequence goes on along the minus strand of NC_048585.1, from coordinate 24,518,773 downwards.
TGATGGTCAAAAGATAAAGGGGGAAAAAATATCAAAATAAAACATAATAAAAGTACATTTGAATGTAACTAAGTGGCAGTGTTTTCACAACTAATGCCGGTTTGCCTGAGGCTGATGCCATGCAGGTGTTTGTACACGTGCATATACACACACTCTCATTCAAATAAACACATACAAGAACACACACATACATGTAATAGTGCCAGACATGCACACAATATACATATACAGTTGGCATTGCTGTTATGATTTCAGTTGTCCTTGATGTCCTTTGTTTTAAATGTATTATTATTATGTATTTATTTATTTTGCATTGTTGTTTGCTGTTTTCTCCTGTCTTTTCCTTTTTTCTCTTTAGTTCATTCTCTTGGCTGTTGGTGCATTTGGGGGGTTCTTGGGGGTGGCGAATGGAATTATTATTTATTTTTTCCCCTTCTGGGGGGGACTATGGGTGGGGTCTAGAATGGTATTGGGGAACTGTGGGGGGATCTTGGAGGGTTTGGGTTTCACAAGATTGTGATCATGAAAAGGAACTATGACATATATTTTATATCACTATCATGCACATGCACCCTCACACATAAGGATGGCTCTGTTGCGGAAAGACTGATACATGTTTGATAGTGTCTTGATCCTGTATTGTTTGTCCTTCATGTTCCAGTACTTTAATGTTACCCCTTCCTTGTGTTTTTTTATAATAAATCATTAAAAAAAAAAGAAGGTATTTCATGACACGCACAAGACATTGATTTTGGTGATGATGATGATTACGATGTACTGTAAATATTTTGTGTGTGTGTGTCTGTATCTAGGTACTGCCCTAGATCTGACCCAGAGCACTGAGGTCAAAGATCAGTGCAGTGAACTGTGTGAGCCCCTCACTCTCTCGGCCCTGCTGGAGACTGCAGTCACAGTAACAGCACCAGGACAGGGGGTGTTCCGCTACGGACAGACCGCCTACTGGAACGTGACCAACGGCTGTGAACTGCCGCCATGACTTCTGATGCCTGGACCTTTCAATGCATGCACGCAATAGCTGTTTGCCAACCATGTGTTGAAATTCAGCAATAAATACTTTATGGTTTAAATTATTTTTGGGACATATCAAGCCACTGTGTGTGTGTGTGTGTGTGTGTGTGTGTGTGTGTGTGTGTGTGTGTGTGTGTGTGTGTGTGTGTGTGTGTGTGTGTGTGTGTGTGTGTGTGTGTGTGTGTGTACTTTAAAGCACTACTTAAGAAGTTTTGGGAGAATCTGTACTTTACTTAAATATTTATATTAAACTTTTACTTTTACTTCACTACATTCCTAAAAAAAATTTTTTACACCAAACATCTTCCCTGACAACCCAAAGTACTCTTACATTTTGAATGATTAACATAACAGGAAAATTGTGTCAAAGGGTTGTTGTTTTGTGCAGATAATAGAAGCGAGTTCATTGTACTACAGCATTCCCAATTGTTATTAGAGGGGCTGGCCCCGCCCAGAGTCGTCTGTTTACAGTATGACCCGCCCATTTCACCATATATCCTAGCAACTAGAACCTCAGGTCTTTCCTTATTGGTCATTGTTCGGATATCCGCCATATTCAAAGAATTTCAAACATCTGTCTACAGTTCTTATTATTTTTAAATAAATAGTTAGCTATTATTCTCACCTTCAACATTGATTTCTGGTTCTGCATTTCAAATGGAGGAAACCAATGAAGGACAGGTCCAAAGTTCGATACCAGAGAAACAGAATGACAGACCGAAGAGAAAGGCAAACAAGAAGAGGAAGTTCTCCGTCGATGATGAGACGTCCGGCGAGAGCAATAACAATACCAAATCAAGGTGAGAAAAACGCTGCCTGAACTATTGAATGCACGCTATGAAACGATTAGAAATGTGTAAACTATATCTATGGTGTTAACATTACTTAGATAGCTAATGTTACGTTCTGTAACGTCAGTTGAATCTTTGTTCCAATGGCTAGCATGTGGCTGGCTGACGTTATAGTTCGAGCACGTAGTCATTGTTACACATTCCAGCTAACAAATCTAGGGAGAGGGGACGTTTTCATGTTACCTGTAATGTTCCACTGATGTTTAAGTGTCCAGTTTCAGTTAGTTACAGGAACATTATACGTATGTTTGCAAAAACCTCCTGAGAACCAATATGCATTTGTTTTGGTGTTTGATTTCCTTATTGAAACGTGTCTAGAACATTAACATCTATTATAAACTGGTGGTTCGAGCCCTGAATGCTGATTGGCTGACAGCCGTGGTATATCAGACCGTATACCATGGGTATGACAAAACATATATTTTTACTGCTCTAATTAAGTTGGTAACCAGTTTATAATAAATAGCAATAAGGCAGCCCGGGGTTTGTGTTATATGGCCAATATACCATGGCTAGGGGCTGTATCCAGGCACTCCACATTGCGTTGTGCTTAAGAACTAGCCCTTACCACACCTCCTCAGGCCTTATTGCTTGTTAAACTATAGTTTTGGCAAGTTGGTTAGGACGTCTACTTTGTGCATGACACAAGTAATTTTTCAACAATTGTTTACAGACAGATAATTTAATTTATAATTCATTGTATCACAATTCGTGGGTCAGAAGTTTACATACACTAAGTTGACTGTGCCTTTTAAAAACGGCTTGGAAAATTCTGTCATGGCTTTAGAAGCTTCTGATAGGCTAATTGACATAATTTTAGTCAATTGGCGGTGTACCTGTGGATTTATTTGAAGGCCTACCTTCAAAATCAGTGCTTCTTTGCTTGACATCATGGGAAAATCAAAAGAAATCAGCCAAGACTCAGACCAAAAAAAATGTAGACCTCCACAAGTCTGGTTCATCCTTGGGAGCAATTTCCAAATGCCTGAAAGTACCACGTTCATCTGTACAAACAATAGTACGCAAGTATAAACACCATGGGACTACGCAGCCGTCATACCGCTCAGGAAGGAGACGTGTTCTGTCTCCTAGAGATGAACGTACTTTGGTGCCAGAGGTGCAAATCAATCCCAGAACAGCAAAGGACCTTGTGAAGATGCTGGAGGAAACAGGTAAAACAGTATCTATATCCGCAGTATAATGAGTCCTATGTCGACATAACCTGAAAGGCCGCTCAGCAAGGAAGAAGCCACTGCTGCAAAACCGCCATAAAAAACCCATATTACAGTTTGCAACTGCACATGGGGACAAAGATTGTACTTTTTGGGAAATGTCCTCTGGTCTGATGAAATAAAAATAGAACTGTTTGGCCATAATGACCATTGTTATGTTTGGAGGAAAAAGGGGGAGGCTTGCAAGCTGAAGAACACCATCACAACCGTGAAGCACGGGGGTGGCAGCAGTGTTGTGGGGGTGCTTTGCTGCAGGAGGGACTGGTGCACTTCACAACATAGATGGCATCATGAGACAGGAAAATTATGTGGATATATTCATGCAACATCTCAAGACATCAGTCAGGAAGTTAAAGCTTGGTTGCAAATGGGTCTTCCAAATGGACAATGTCCCCAAGCATACTTCCAAAGTTGTGGCAAAATGACTTAAGGACAACAAAGTCATGTTATTGGAGTGGCCATTACAAAGCACTGACCTCAATCCTATAGAACATTTGTGGGCAGAACTGAAAAAGTGTGTGCGAGCAAGAAGGCCAACAATCCTGACTCAGTTAGACCAGCTCTGTCAGGAGGAATGGGCCAAAATTGACCCAACTTATTGTGGGAAGCTTGTGGAAGGCTACCCAAAATGTTTGACCCAAGTTAAACAATTTAAAGACAATGCTACCGAATACTAATTGAATGGATGTAAACTTCTGACCCTCGGGGAATGTGATGAAAGAAATAAAAGCTGAAATCAATCATTCTCTCTATTATTCTGACATTTCACAATCTATAAAATAAAGTGTTGGTCCTAACTGACTTAAGACAGGGAATTTTTACTAGGATTAAATGTAAGGAATTGTGAAAGCCAAATACATTGAAACACAGGTTAAGGTGTATGTAAACTTCTGACTTCAACTGTATATGTGTATGTATGTGTATATATTACACACACACACTATTAAAAAAAAAGGTGACAAATGATCATTTCCTATTTTTTTAAGTGTAGGTGCAATAACATATGTTTGCACCCTCTATTTTAATTTGCTCCATGGTTCAGGCGGCCAAGTGCACACAAGGCTGTTTGGCTCATCTATCGTGAAGAGGAGTAACTTTGCAGCTGTTTCTGATTTAATAAGCGATGCCACTGGTTACCACCCACCAGCATGGCGATTTTAGCAGGTAAATCTTGGTGGGGCAACCTCTACAATTTTTTTTTTTTTGGTCATGCCAGCAAAGCCACAGCACAACATTAAACAATACATTAATTAGACTATAACGGTGACAAACGGTTCCCACAAGCTGTTAGGGCTTACATAAAGCTGTCCCAACAGCGGAGTCCCAACAGCAGTCCCAACACCTTATCCCTGTTACACCTGGATATCAGCGGAGAGTTGTCTGGCAGCGAAATAGTTCAGCCTCATTTACTGCCTTTAAAAAAATCCATAGCTAATATGACTGACTGGCTCAAACAAATGTGGATAAGAGGCAATCCGTAATTTCGATTCAGACATTAATGAGCTAGAATGGACATAGTCAATATAACTATTTGTTCAGCACTTTTGAAGTGTTTTTATTTTATTTAACCTTTTATTTAACTAGCTAAATCAGTTAAGAACAAATTCTTATTTACAATGACAGCCTACCCCGGTCAAACTCGGACGACGCTGTGCCAAATGTGCGCCACCCTATGGGACTCCCAATCACAGCCGGATGTAATACAGCCTGGAGTCGAACCAGAGCTGCAGTGCCTTGACTGCTGAGCCACTCGTACGGTGACAGAATTCAGAACATAGGCTGATCTTAGTGTTCTCCCTGTACACCCAGTCAAACCTCTAGTATAAATAAAGAGGGAATATATGCAGACAATGAAAGCTCTTACAATATTCGATGATTACATATCTCCCTGACATATTACATCATTTATGCAGCAGTATACAATTCATTTTTGGACTCACCTTGTGCTGTGCTCACTTAGGCCAAGAAGGACCGCCGTGCCACCTTCCTGTTCCAACTTTGTCATCAAAGTCTGGCATTCTTCTGGTTTTATGGTGCTTTCAAGATAACTGGAAACTCTAGGTGGGGAAAAAGAAAGTTGAGTCAAAGTTGAGTCATGATGTTAGTGGTCTTCAGGTCTACACCTGTTGTATTCAGCACACGTGACAAATAATCTTTGATTTGATTTCCCAGTTCCGAGTTTCCAGTTGTTCTGCAAGCGGCAGAAGTAATGCTGGATTGACAGCATGGCCAATGTTGAATGTTTATCATTTTAAGCTGTGGAAAAATACCCTTAAACCTAAACTTGGATTGCACATCCACTCCACATAATAATAGGCCTCATTGTTGAATTTGTTGTTTCCAACTTGTTGTGTGATGTTTATGGCCGATGAGCCACGTTACGTTTTATCTGCAATTTCTCTTTGTAATTTATCTTTATATGACAAGGATTAAAATGATTTGCCAGTAGATTGTTGACTTGATTCATGATGATGAGGATTTTGAAAGTAAGATGTTGACATCAGTCCAATCAAAGCTACTGTAGGTATAATGTGATTTGATGTTATTTTATCTGTGGCCAATGACCTTGAGCCTTCCTGGATGGGCACTTCTAATGTAACTCTATTGCAGCACCCAAGGGACTTGAATTTTCAAGCTCTCCTTGTAGATTGTCCTCATGAGTGACAGAACACTTGAGTCAATCACGGCGTAACTAGAGAACATTACCAACCCCTACGCTCCGTATTTTCCTCTGGCCCAGCACCACAGAAAGCACTAAGCAAGGCTGAAACGCCTACATTTTGGAGCTGCCTTACTCAAGAAAGCAAAAAAGAGACCAAGTTTGTATGCGGCTTCATTAACTCAATGACTTTTAAAACTTTTTTTATACATTGTTTGCGAACTGATATGTGCCACTTATTAATGGCAAAAATAACATGCAAAACAGGTTCTTCCCCACCTGCCCTGAATGACAGGTCGCCACTGGTGGTAACAGTCATATAAAACCCAGCCCTGAAAGGAAACTTAGACTGAAAATGATTTGTATGACATAGACCACACATTCACATGGATGTGCAGGAAGTGTGCAGTTTGGATTTGTCACTTCATGCACAAATGTATCATACTTTGACTAAAACTATGACTCACTGACTTAAAGCTGTAATATGTCACTTTTATTGGGTGACCTGACCAAATTCACATAGAAATGTGAGTTATAGAGGAAGGCCCTAAAAATTGTCAAAGACCCCAGCCACAGACTGTTCTCCAGTACCGCATGGCAAGCGGTACCGGAGTGCCAAGTCTAGGACAAAAAGGCTTCTCAACAGTTTTTACCCCTAAGCCATAAGGCTCCTGAACAGGTAATCAAATGGCTACCTGGACTATTTGCATCGTGTCCCCCCCCCCCCCCCCCCCCAACCCCTCTTTTACGCTGCTGCTACTCTCTGTTTATTATATATGCATAGTCACTTTAACTATACATTCATGTACATATGTACATACTCCTCAATTCTCAAATTGGGCCGACCAACCAGTGCTCTCACACATTGGCTAACCAGTCTATCTGCATTGTGTCCCACCACCCGCCAACCCCTCTTTTACGCTACTGCTACTCTCTGTTCATCATACATGCATAGTCACTTTAACCATATCTACATACTACCTCAATCAGCCCGACTAACCGGTGCCTGTATATACAGTGCCTTGCGAAAGTATTCGGCCCCCTTGAACTTTGCGACCTTTTGCCACATTTCAGGCTTCAAACATAAAGATATAAAACTGTATTTTTTTTGTGAAGAATCAACAACAAGTGGGACACAATCATGAAGTGGAACGACATTTATTGGATATTTCAAACTTCTTTAACAAATCAAAAACTGAAAAATTGGGCGTGCAAAATTATTCAGCCCCCGTAAGTTAATACTTTGTAGCGCCACCTTTTGCTGCGATTACAGCTGTAAGTCGCTTGGGGTATGTCTCTATCAGTTTTGCACATCGAGAGGCTGAAATTTTTTCCCATTCCTCCTTGCAAAACAGCTCGAGCTCAGTGAGGTTGGATGGAGAGCATTTGTGAACAGCAGTTTTCAGTTCTTTCCACAGATTCTCGATTGGATTCAGGTCTGGACTTTGACTTGGCCATTCTAACACCTGGATATGTTTATTTTTGAACCATTCCATTGTAGATTTTGCTTTATGTTTTGGATCATTGTCTTGTTGGAAGACAAATCTCCGTCCCAGTCTCAGGTCTGACAGTGGGGATGGTGTGTTCAGCTGTGTTGCTTTTACGCCAAACATAACGTTTTGCATTATTGCCAAAAAGTTCAATTTTGGTTTCATCTGACCAGAGCACCTTCTTCCACATGTTTGGTGTGTCTCCCAGGTGGCTTGTGGCAAACTTTAAACAACACTTTTTATGGATATCTTTAAGAAATGGCTTTCTTCTTGCCACTCTTCCATAAAGGCCAGATTTGTGCAATATACGACTGATTGTTGTCCTATGGACAGAGTCTCCCACCTCAGCTGTAGATCTCTGCAGTTCATCCAGAGTGATCATGGGCCTCTTGGCTGCATCTCTGATCAGTCTTCTCCTTGTATGAGCTGAAAGTTTAGAGGGACGGCCAGGTCTTGGTAAATTTGCAGTGGTCTGATACTCCTTCCATTTCAATATTATCGCTTGCACAGTGCTCCTTGGGATGTTTAAAGCTTGGGAAATCTTTTTGTATCCAAATCCGGCTTTAAACTTCTTCACAACAGTATCTCGGAGCTGCCTGGTGTGTTCCTTGTTCTTCATGATGCTCTCTGCGCTTTTAACGGACCTCTGAGACTATCACAGTGCTGGTGCATTTATATGGAGACTTGATTACACACAGGTGGATTGTATTTATCATCATTAGTCATTTAGGTCAACATTGGATCATTCAGAGATCCTCACTGAACTTCTGGAGAGAGTTTACTGCACTGAAAGTAAAGGGGCTGAATAATTTTGCACGTCCAATTTTTCAGTTTTTGATTTGTTAAAAAAGTTTGAAATATCCAATAAATGTCGTTCCACTTCATGATTGTGTCCCACTTGTTGTTGATTCTTCACAAAAAAATACAGTTTTATATCTTTATGTTTGAAGCCTGAAATGTGGCAAAAGGTCGCAAAGTTCAAGGGGGCCGAATACTTTCGCAAGGCACTGTAGTCTCCTCTGTTAGAGCCTCACTACTGTATATAGCCTCGCTACTGTTATTTTTCACTGTCTTTTTACTGTTGTTTTTATTTCTTTACTTACCAATTGTTCACCTAATACCTTTTTTGCACTCTTGGTTAGAGCCTGTAAGTAAGCATTTCACTGTATTCAGCACACGTGACAAATAAACTAGATCTGTCACTCCTTGAATGCGGTAGATATGTTTTTGTGTGTTATTTCTATGCTCCCCGTTTCTAATTTAGGTTTTGTACACCAGCTTCAAACAATATTTTTGGTTATTGAAAATATACTGTATTTCACTATATATATTGCTTGTTTTGTCACAAACTGAAATGAGCCAAACTACAACTTTAGCAACCACGAAATGGCAGAGTGGTTTTTGCATATTGCACCTTTTAAGTCGTCGTGCAACAACATCTGACCTTTCAGCTCTATAAACTGAATTTCTACTGGTGTGGTCGTTTTATATTATATTTATCTTATTTTCTAGTAACCATTTTCTGTGTAACGTTGATGTAATATCTCCTAACCCTCAGAACTGGATACTGGAATATTTTTGCAATGTTCCAATGAAACTTGTCTTGAACATCAATATTGAACATTCAGAGAACATGGTAACCGCGTTCTGGGTAAGTTCTGTTTGACACATCATTGGAACATTCCTATGAAAACGTTTTGCTAATGACTTAATGAGACTCTTAAGTGAATGTTCTCTAAAAGTTTGTTAGCTGGGTAACTATGTCATAGTTAGCTAGATCATTTAAAATAATATATTATTAGGTAAATCGCTACCTTGCTAGTTATTTTGGCTACACTTAAAGCCTGTTAACAAGCAAACAAACTTATATTGCAGCTAGAATGGAGTGCTGGTTGCATAGTCCAAGTCCTTGGAAAAATGTTTTAGCTGGTTACTTTTGCATGTTCCCGTCAGGACCTAATCATCCATTTGCGTCAGCAGATGCCATAATTGTGAACTTTTACACAGACAGTCGGCTACAGATCACTAGTACTGCAAGTAATTGTGCACCACCGACAGTTTGCTGCAATACTGTAATACACCCTAGTTGACCACAGGGTGGCAGTAAATACCAACAAATTAATCAAGGAACCAGGAATAACAGTTGGTGTAGGCGTTTGATGGATGATAGATAGATACATGGAGTTTATTAGTCACATGTATAGGGACGCAGATGTAATTGCAGGCTACAGTGAAAATCTAATGTGCTGTGCTCCAACAGTGCAGGTCAAATAAAAAATCTATAAAAAGAAGAGTGACAAAATAAAGATGATAATATATACACATGTACAACTGTGGGGGCGGGGTAAGAGTGAATGAAACAGTAATATAAAAAATAATACTATATACTTTACATATTTACACTGTAGCAATGATAAATGTCCACTGGGGGTAGAATATCCATAAAGGGAAGGAAGTCCAGGGGACAGGGGTAGCAGGTAACTAGCTGCCTAGTGGCTGTTGAGCAGCCTGATGGTCTGGGGGTAAAAGCCAGTCTGACAGTTTTAGTCAGAGTTGGGATGTCTCAGGTATACCGTTTAGACTTTTCCTATCAATTCAATTCAAAGGGATTTATTGGCAAGGGAAGTGTATGCTGACATTGCCAAAGCAAGTGAAATAGATAATAAACTGTTAACAATGCTCTCAAAAGTTCCATAGGAATAGAGCCATTTCAAATGTCATAGTATGGCTATATATAGTGTTGTAGTTATGGGCAAATAGTTCAAGTGCAGAAGGGAAAATAATAAACATAAATCTGAGTTGTATTTGCAATGGTGTTTGTTCTTCACTGGTTGCCCTTTTCTTGTGGCAACAGGTCACACATTCCTGCTGTGATGACACACTGTGGTATTTCACCCAATAGATATAGTAGTTTATCAAAATTGGATTTGTTTTCAAATTTTCTGTGGGCCTGCGGCGGCCTGTCTTCTTCTTCTCTTGAGAGCCAGGTCTGCCTACAGCGGCCTGTCTTCTCTTGAGAGCCAGGTCTGCCTACGGCGGCCTGTCTTCTCTTGAGAGCCAGGTCTGCCTACGGCGGCCTGTCTTCTCTTGAGAGCCAGGTCTGCCTACGGCGGCCTGTCTTCTTCTCTTGAGAGCCAGGTCTGCCTACGGCAGCCTCAATAGCAAGGCTATGCTCTCTGAGTCTGTACATAGCAAGGCTACGCACTGAGTCTGTCTAAGCTTTCCTTAATTTAGGGTCAGTCACAGTGGTCAGGTATTCTGCCACTGTGTACTCTCTGTTTAAGGCCAAATAGCATCTAGTTTGCTCTGTTTTTTTGTTAGTAGTTTCCAATGTGTCAAATAATTATCGCTTTGTTTTCTCGTGATTTGGTTGGGTATAACGGTGTTGCTTTGTGGGGTCTGTTTGTGTTTGTGAACAGAGCCCCGGGACCAGCTTGCTTTTAGGGGACTCTTCTCTAGGTTCATCTCTCTGTAGCTGATGGCTTTGTTATGGAAGGTTTGGGAATCTATTTCCATTTAGGTGGTTGTCGAATGGAACGCCTCTTTTCTGGATTTTGATCGTTAGCGGGTATCGGCCTAATTCTGCTCTGCATGCATTATTTGGTGTTTAACGTTGTACACAGATATTTTTACAGAATTCTGCATATCTCTCTGGCCTACAGAACAGCAGATGATGTCTCATGAAGGGACTTTGCACTTCTTGTTCAAAGTCTCATAAAGATAGTGTTCCCTTCCGAGTCCAACCTCTACTGGTCCACATCTTGTAAGGAAGAAAATACTTGATTTGTTTATACTTTTTTAACCTTTCCTGTTTGCATACGCGTTATGACAGAAATAGTCTTTGTGAATTTCCCCAGGCTTTTAAATCAGACTTTTATCTTTTCAGTCAGACAGAAGACTGAGAGAGCCAAAAATCCATTTTTATTTTGGGGTGATCAGTACTGAGAATGTTTATGTTGGCAAGTGGCACACTGGTAGGCTTTCCATGCTTTGTGCCAAAAGCCCCCTGCACACTGTTGGGAAAACTGTGACTATATAAATATGACCCTAATAGCCAACCCTGCAGGAAAACAAGGAGAGTGTTGCTCAGTGGACTTTGGACTACTAGGTAATAGGTGTGTGATTGAATGTTACCTTTTGTGACTATTGAGCTGCGTGCTCCTGTCTCAATCGTTATTCGCTGTCCTTCAGCCTCAATTATGTCAAAATTTTCTGACTGTTCCTTGCTTCCAGCCTATTCAGGTGTTATTGACCCACAGAAGTGTGTAACGGGTCTACCTCTGCTTAAGAATCATACCCCTGCCCGTGACGTCCAATCACAAGCCCCAGGGACTGACCTTTGTCCTTTTTTACAATGGACAGGTGTCGTGGGAGCAGAATGGTCATTAATGTTCTAGAAAAATTAACAACTAACTCTATAATGTCCTACAAACCTAGATTGTAAAACCATCTATAGTTTTTAGACCCTTTAACAATAGCATTCAGGTGTATCAATGTAATGTATCCAATGTCACATTTCCAACCCACGATGAGCTGTTCAGAAAGCTGATACCAGCCATTGTGCTGGTGTGTGGGGCCTTTTTATGCATACGTGATTGATGTCACTTCATATTCACTTGGTCTTAGCAGTCAGCTTGGGGGCAAAGGCCACTTTCACTGTGCCAGTGTGTGAGAGCTGTATGTGCTGTGAGTCAGTGGAAAGGCATCATAGTAGGCCCTGCCTTTGTTTGCCAGGTTAGTTTATGTACCACCCCACCTCCCGCTCCCCCGGCCTCCACTCTTCCAGTATTTATCATGAGTTTACTTCACCTGGGAAAAACTGTCTCTTGCCCCAGGTAAAGATTTCAGAGTAAATTACCTTCAGGCATGTACAGTCAGAGGGGTTTTTATGATAGAGAAGTCTGTCAGGTGCACCACATTGCTAGGCTATCTCTGTTTTTAAAGCAGGTCAGCATCTGTAAACATCCGGTCCACGTGGGTAAGGTCAGATAAAAGGAAATCATGTCTAAAATAATCATTTGTTTTGTCATTGGGATGTTTTTTTCATTTGAATGACCCAGGCTCCTGAGTGGCCCAGCGGTCTGAGGCACTGCATCTCAGTGCTTGAGGTGTCACTACAGACACCCTGGATCAAATCCAGGCTGTATCACCACCGGCCGTGATTGGGAGTCCCGTAGGGCGGCGCACAATTGGCCCAGCATCGTCCAGGTTTGGCCGGTGTAGGCCGTCATTGTAAATAAGAATTTGTTCTTAACTGACTCGCCTAGTTAAATAAATAAAATAAACAATATTTGAATGTACCCTCTGAACAACATTACATCCCATCAACATTACATCCCATCAACATTACATCCCATCAACATTACAGCATCGGAAATAATCGATTTAGTCTAAGCTCAGGTGTGACTGTTATCTGGTGTGTGGGTCAGAAATGTGAGTAAAAGCAATGCTGGCCTAATCACTCGAGGATGGTACATCTTTGATGTCATTTACTGTACAAAGTGTGCATCAAAGAGGAAGAACCTTCAAAAACATCACATGATTAGACCTAAATCCTTTTAGGAAACACCTTTCCCAGTCTCTGGGTGGAATTATTTATTTATGTATTATTATTAAGGAGCTCTTCAGGCATTCTATTCTGCATTATTACATAATGTACCTTTTTACTGTGTTCGTTTAGAATGATGAGACAGAGGGAGAATGAAAGACTGGTGGTGATATGTGTGTTGTTCTACACACACACCGTGTTGGGCTCAGGCCTCCATTCCCTGTATGTTTTGACCACTGTCTGAGAAATAGCCCTGCTCTGGCCATCCCCTGACTTCTCCTGAGGGAACCACTGTGATTGTCTGAAGCCCGGTTGCGTTCCTGAGACACTACCACCAGGCAGACACCAGTGAACCACCCAGGTTGTCTCAGTATCGCTTCATACATCTCCTCACACACCTCGGTGTTCCTGGTGTCGACGGAACACACCGGTTCCCACAACAGAATAACATAAAGCATCGTCTCACTTTATGAGCTCGTTGGCTGCCAGATGTCACTGGGATGTCTATTGGACAGGAATGTCTCACTGAGCAGAGGCGTTCTCATAGCATCCTGTTGCTAGACCTATCAGCCTAGTTATTACTGGTGTCTCTTCGGATTTGTTTCACATCCTGGCGCATTGTCAGATTGAATGGCATTTGGAATAATGTACACATTAACACACACACCCAAAGGTGTTCTCCTTGGCAGTCGTCATAACCATCCTCCTAACCTCCAGGCTGCAGCAGATCCAGTAACTAAACTCTCCCTCCTTTTCCCCACGTTATGGTGCGTTCCGTTGAATGTTGAGTCAAACCGATCATCCAGTTCGGGCTGTGGTTCTGTAGAAAATGACTGTTTTTTTTTACTGCTTGACTCATGCAGGAGCAGCGCTGCTTGCCGTAGGTCTGTCGCTCACAATGGCTCTATGGTCTCTGCCACGACTGTCACTGACCACAGTCCTCATGATGGAAAATGGGGGAGGAGTGTGGTGTCTGCTGACCACCTGTAGTGACCTTTGACACCGCCAGTGCCACTCGGACACAATTCTCTCTTCTGCCCAGGTCTCTCTCTCTCTCGCTCAATTCAAAGGGATTTATTGGCATGGTAAACATATGTTTACATTGCCAAAGCAAGTGAAATGGATAATGAACACAAGTAAAGTGAACAAATAATGAACAATACGCTCATAAAAGTTCCAAAGGAATAAAGACATTTCAAATGTCATATTATGGCTATATATGGTGTTGTAACAATGTGCAAATAAATAAACATAAATATTGGTTGTATTTACTATGGTGTTTGTATTCACTGGTTGTCTGTGTGGCAACAGGTCACACATCTTGCTGCTGTGATGCACACCTGTGATATTTCACCCAGTAGAGATGGGAGTTTATCCAAATTGGGTTTGTTTTCAAATTCTTTGGATCTGTGTAAATTGAGGGAAAAATGTGTCTCTAATATGGTCATGCATTGGGCAGGAGGTTATGAAGTGCAGCTCAGTTTCCACCTCATTTTGTGGGCAGTGTGCACATAGCCAGTCTTCTCTTGATAGGCCGCCGTAGGCAGGCCTGGCTTTCTCAATAGCAAAGCTATGCTCACTGAGTCTGTACATAGTCAAAGCTTCCCTTCATTTTTTTTTTCTTGTTGACTTTGCTCTCCCATCCCTCTCTTTTTCCTTGCCCTTATTCCCTACAATCTACTTTCCACCTTTTTAGTCCTATATTTTTCTTCCTGTTTGACTTGTCTGAACTCCCTATGTTCCTCGCTCTCACTCTTTCTCTCGCTCTCTTTTTCTCACTCACTCACACTTCCAGTGGAATTCCTCCACTGTCCTCTAGGCCTCCACTACTAGCCGTACTGATTCTGGGTGCAGACCACATAGGAAGCGGTGGAGTGACACCACAGCTGTGGTCAGTGCAGTCTGCCCTTCACTATAGACAAGTGCTGTGTCACTGTGCACAATGCCACCTGTAGCAACGAGGCAGGAAGGCCAACGGAATGACTTGGCCCAGTAACAGCAGTACAACAGGAACACATGCTAGAGACAAGTGGTTCAGAGGAATCGAGGAAAGAATGTCAGGATTGTAGAGGTTGATTTCCTTTTGAGGTCTCAATATATTAACACCATTATCCCTAATCTGTTTTCAGATATGACCTGGTCTATATTGGAACATATTGTTGACGGTTTCAGAAGATATCGAAGTAACACCTTGACATTAACTCAAACCCAAACCATGTGGAAACGGGTCTTTTGAAAGCCGTCAAATTGGGCTTCATCACTCATGTGGGTTGTTATCAGCGTGTGACAGGGCCATAATAGAAATGGTTAGCAGATGTTATTGCGAGTGTAGCGTAATGCTTGTGCTTCTAGATTGAACAGGTAATATCTAACAATTCCACAACAAAGCCTAATACACACAATCTAGTAATGGAATGGGAGGAGAATATATAAGTATAAAATAATGGATGAGCAGTGACAGGAGTCTAAGATGCAATAGATGGTAAAGAATAGATAGTGAAGGATACAGTATATACATATGAGATGATACGTAAACATTCTTAAAGGGACTTGTGTTCCATTTATTAAAGTGGCCAATGATTTCAAGTCTGTAGGTAGGCAGCCACCTCCTCTGTGCTAGTGGTGGCTGTTTAGCAATCTGATGGCCTTCTATCTCTCTGTCCCAGCTTTGATACACCTGTACCGACCTCGCCTTCTGGATGGAAGGCAGTGGCTCGGGTGGTTATTGTCCTTGACAATCTTTTTTTGTCTTCCTGTGACATCGGGTGCTGTAGGTGTCCTGGAGGGCAGGTAGTTTGCCCCCGGTGAGGCGTTGTACAGACCGCACCACCCTCTGGAGAGCCCTGCGGTTGTGGACGGTGCAGTTGCCGTACCAGGCGGTGATGCAGCCCGACAGGATGCTCTCAATTGTGCACCTGTAAAAGTTAGTGAGGGTTTTTGGCCACATTTTTTCAGCCTCCTGAGGTTGAAGAGGTGCTGTTGCGCATTCTTCACACTGTCTGTCTGTGTGCGTGGGCCATTTTCAGTTTGTCGGTGATATGTACACCGAGGAACTTAACGTTCCACCTTCTCCACTGCTATCCTGTTGATGTGGCTAGTGGGGTGCTCCCTTTTGCTGTTTCCTGAAGTCCACGGTCAGTTCTCGCCCTCGTCAGGTTATCGTCAATGATCAAATATAACCTGATGTATAATCATTGAGAACCTGATAAGGGCGAGTATTGTATTTGAGGTGTTACATGAGGTTGGTGGTGACCAGTATGGAGCAGTGGGCCGGCATCATCTGTGTTTCCTAAAAAGCACCCCCCGTTTAGACTCTCAGCAAACAAACTTCCAACAGGAGGCAACAGTTGCTTCCTTCCCCCAATTAGGAAAGGGGTGGGTAGGGTCCTCCTACACATGTGAGAGGGGTAGGCTGTCTGTCCTATAGATAGCGAGAGAGAAGAGTATTGTGAGGACATCTTGGAGACCTGGTAACCCTGTGGGTGCTGCACAGAGAGTGAGGGGTGAAGGACAGTTCTCTGACTGGGTCTACTCTGCTGGGTGTCTATCCTAGCTGGCCGTCTGAGGATGCAGCGAAGGGGACACCGCTATGGCTACAGCAGGCTGTGGTATGTACCAGAGTCGATACTCCCATACACCGTGTGCCACAGACGTATACGGTGGCACCTGAGCATGACTCTCTCTGTCTGAATGGGTCTTTGGGGAAGGCACTGAATGACTGAGTAATTGTGTTTCTGAGGCACTTCCTGCACTACCATGATTGAGCGTTCACAAGGCAAGGGTGAGCTTGCGTTCTTGCATGCAACATTGGACATTGTGGTATTGTGTGGTTGTTACCTGGTGGACTTGTGGTGGTGTGCTATGTCATCTCGTGCCCTGAGATGTAACGGTCTTAGTAGTGTCACCTTTTTGAATTTGGGTGTAGGGTATGGTGTTATTCATGTTGAACAAGCAATCATTTCCTGCTCTTTTTCTTTTCCATCTTCGTCTTGTAGGCCAGGACTGAGAAGAGGGAGCTCCTTCACCTTCCTCACCCCTGGACCTCAATGGGACTTCAGTCTGGTGAGTACAGCCTCCATCCAGCTCTTGTTTTTGTGTCTCCCTGTTCCCTCACAGGACCGGTACCTCGGCTCATTCCACTATCCTCCCCATTTTGTCCTGGCATTGTTTGGGACGATTATGGCTATCCGGCCTGTTTGTGCGGACAGAGTGCCTGTCCCTGTTATAACTCTGTCATAACTGTCTGTTTTTGCTTCAAATCTAGCCTTGGTTGTTTTTAAACAGGCACGGAAGCAAATGGACCTGTTCATTCTCAAAGCTGTAAAGTTCCTCTGACTTGGACCACAGATACTGACTCTGTGCACTTAAGTTTAGGAAAAAGTAATTTATTAGTAAACGATAATGACAAATGACTGATCCACTCTGGTCTTAAGGTTTTGAGGGGAGGTTTGGACTGCATCTTGGATGCATCCGGCATCACCTGTGTATCATTATTCAGAACATAGTCCATTACTCCATAGTGGAGGATGGTGTCACTATTACACATGTATTACTCATCTGGAATCTGCATAGTTCATGATAACCTTGATCGCCAAAAGTAAAGGCATTCGAACTAAACCTTGAATCGCTCATGCAGCATCAGAAACCCTGTAAACTGATGATAACTATGCATGCATGCCAGTGCAGTTTGTTTAGGCAACTCGCAATCACCTCTGTGTGAGAGGTGACGTAAGCCCTCTGCAGGTCCATCTGATCCTCCATTCAGGAGCGTTTTAATTGCATGGCACCCTCACAGCTGATGCCAGGCACAGGACAGACTCCCCACACTACCCAGTGATCCAACAGTGAACAAACAAGAAAAATCTTCCTGTTTCTATTTCCCCTTCAACATAATGGAATCAACATAGCTATTGTTCCTCTTAGATTGGCCGGCCTGCTGTTTACAGTAAAACCTAGACCTAAATACGATCGCTGATTGGAAACAGAGTTGAGATTTTGAGACAGGAACTGAACGACAAGGCCTGGACTATTCCAGGGTTTATGAGTGAACCCCAGCTGAAACCCTATCCATCGTTCAACTGAGTCGGGGAGAGGAGATGAAAAGCAGGAGGGATAGAGGAGAGGAGGACAGAGGCTCTTCATCTCGTGCCAAACGTTGCCTTTGATTCCACAAATGTTCTTTAACTGGCACGCTTAGCTCAACCACTACAAGCATACGGCGCTTGTTACCTAGCCCCCCCCCCCCCCCCCAACGACTCCACTATTATCTCCCCTTTATAAATCTACCCAAAGAGAGAGAAGTATAGACAGACAAGAAACTGTGGGCTCCTTTCTTCTCCTTTGTCTCCCATCCCCTCTTATCTCTACCTTGAAACTTGAATAAGGTCAGGAGGATCCTGTGCTTTGATGGGGGTAGGTAGGGGACTTTCTGGAGACTGGGGCGGGCATAGTACAGTTTAGGTAGCAGTGTTTAGGTGGGGGGGGGGGGGGGGCTGTAGTGTTTTTCATATTATCTCAGACTACATTAGCAAGGCCTCAGGGCAGTTCTGTAATGTTGAGAATGTGATTTAGGTTTCCATCTCTGCAAAAAAAACAGCCGCTCAAACCCAACTGCTGTTGTATGAATGTAGGCAGGTAATTAATAGGAAGGATGGCAGCTTTTTTGTCTCTCCCAGCGACGTGTTCAGACAGCCAGAATGTCAGTCCGCATCGCTTTCCATGCAAACGTTCCCACTTCAAACAGGTGTGTGTGCGCCTAGGAATTGAGATTTGTATTTTGATGTGCCTATATGCGTGTCCCTGTGTGTAAGTGCAAGCACCCTAATTCAATGACATCAACATTCACCTACCCAGCACATACCAAAAGACTGAGGTGGGGCACTAAGTATGATCACTGATTATCATAGTCTCTATTCTAGTATCTCTTGAGTCCATGGCATTCCTTAACACAGTGTCGACCCCGCTGCCCCCACCTTTTTCTAGGCCTACCTACCTCATAGCTTTGCTTTGCGCTGGTAATTACATAGAGCCTGCCAGGTTGTATATTCTGGCAGCTGACCAGGTCATGGTTTTATGGTGCCATTATCACATGACGCACACAAACAGGCCAGCACAATAAGAGTGTGTGTGTGTGTGAATAAAGAACTCCACTGTTGCCTCCGTCCCAACTCCCACTCTGCCCTTTCTACACTTCTCTCCATCTTCCCTCTACCACTCTCTCCTTCTCTCACTGTGTCAAGCAGAACATGCTTAACAAATATCACCTAGTTCTTTACAGCTAATCCCACGTGACATTAATGCCCATTTCTTTTCTCAGGCCTACGCTGGGTTTGTTTAAAAGTTCCGTTTAGCCTAGCCCGTGACGTCATGGTAATGTAAAACTGTATCATTTGCATGGGCGACAGCAGTCAACAGACTCAACTAACTGCCCTCAAACAAGCCCCGTTGCCTGGGGGAGGCTCTGAAGAGAAGACCCCTCTAGCCCAGACTTCCATTGCATCGGCATTAGGTTCTAGGTTGGGGCGGCAGGCAGCCTAATGGTTAGAGTGTTTGACTAGTAACCGAAAGGTTGCAAGATCGAATCCCCGAGGTGACAAGGTAAAAATCTGTCTTTCTGCCCCTGAACAAGGCAGTTAACCCACTGTTCCTAGGCCGTCATTGAAAATAAGAATTTGTTCTTAACTGACTTGCCTAGTTTTTAAAAAATGAGCTGAGGAACTTCTACATTATGCCTCTAGTCCAGTGTAAACTTTCCATCTAACCTGGCCCACCCTTTTGATGATTTCATCAAAAAACTGACCCAAAACCCATCGTTATTTTAAAAGCTAGCCTAGCACTATGCCCTCTGATGATAATAACAAAACATTAAAAGGAGTTTTCTCTGATCAATCACTTGAATTCCTTTCGAATGGGGATCAGCTTAATGATTAGTCGTTCAGTCACCAGCTGATTAAAGACACTAGTCTAATTGGCTAATGAGCCTTTTTTTTTATAGCTAGTTGATGAATGGCTACACTGTAGCCTTTTGATCAGATTTCCAGTTTCAGCCTCTCCTTTTACCGTCAGCTCTACTATAAACAAGAGTTGAATTGATTGATCCATTAGCCCACTTCCCTCATTAGCTTCAGGAAAGGTCCTAACTGCCTCAATTAGACTACCTTTTTAAAAAAACTGACTGTGTGGAAACTACTGTATTCAACAGCTGTAGCACTCAATGAGAATCCCTTGATTAGGAGCTGTAGTGTTGCACAACTCTCTCTTCGCCAAAGCACTGTTCACTCCCCTTAGTGGGCTAGCTAATCATCTAGCCTCGTTCTCTCATCTGGAGCATTGCATATGTAGGCCCCTTGTGTCCCCTTGTAATTTGCGAACCATTCAAATGCACATATTCTTACCTTGTGTGATCAGATATTGCACAAGGTGTTCTCTTTAGATTACACAATGTATTCTCTTTTCTGTAGGAAAGCTAACAGGTTTGAGGAAGAAATGGCCATTTACCCCATTCAAAACCAACTATTCATAACAACTACCTCAACATACAGTCCTACCCTGTCCGGTCTGTCACCCTGCACACCGGTGGTCACTTCTTGGCTTCCTAAATGCCCTGTGATGGCCCTCTACTCCCTCCGTGGTTAATGTGCCCTAATGACAGCACCCTAAGAGCCCCGGCAGTCAGGCGACGCCAGCGCTCCTCCAGCCTTTACAACCCTAGTCTCATACACACAAACTCTGGGCCAGACCTCATCTCACCTGCCAGCTGGTCTTCTCCCCAGGTGTTCAAGTGCTCTTGTGCTTCATTAACCCTTTCCTGTTCCCAATGGAACCTCCAGGGGTGAACATTGTCCCTGGGGCAATAGGGCTTAGCAATGGGGCAGTTCTTCTCTTCACTGGGGCTATTCTCAAACCAATGAGACCAGGATGGGACAGGGTAATGGGGTGGTTGTCTATTCTTGTTGAACTATTTCTGACATCAGAGAGCAGCTGGAGTCCAGACGAGATGTAGTCGTTTTGTGTGAGTTGGAGAGACTTGGGCTCCCGAGTGGCGCAGCGGTCTAAGGCACTGCATCTCAGTGCAAGAGGCATCACTACAGTCCCTGGTTCGAATCCAGGCTGTATCACATCCCGGCTGTGATTGGGAGTCCCACTCATGAGTGTCTGTGTGTAGCTATTTGGGTATCTGCCTAAGAGTGTCTGTGGTAAGTTTCTGTCTAAATTTGATTATAATAATAATAATCTAATAATCTCATTTCCATCTGTCCCCAGAAGCGGAAGATCAGAGAGAAGGATGACTCTGATGCAGTCAGCCTGTGCAGCTTTGACTTCAAGGTAAAACACACAATGAACCGTCCCATAACACTGAACCCTATATTGAGTTCACAATATAGATACCCTGAACCCGCATTACTGATCCTAGATCAGTTTGTCAAGGTGACGCACACTCAGTTCTGTAAACTGTTGTTGTCCCCAAGACTTGTTGACATTCATGAATGTACGGGAAATGGCAATCTAGACGTAGAATGTCATTGCAATGGATCATTTGGTGCCAACATGGAGGACAGTTTCCTGACCTCTGTATATCTTTGGCTGAGGTCTGAAGAAGCTAGGTCTATAGGCTATCCAAAGTCTAGCCCCATCCTGTTTGTGATACTTGAGCATATCACTGAAAACCATCCAGATAAGGACCGTGTTTGTTTACAGCAACCACCACAACACTCATCAACTCATGTTCGGGGACTTTTATCACCCGATCTACTGTAGTTACTATGATTCTTGTTTTTCGTCAATTGACGATCAAAACTCGTTGGTTGGAAAACCTCCTTGTAATGTGGGTCTATTGTCTATGGGTGTTTCTGACACACCCTAGGTCTGTCACCAGTATTCCAACGTGGGATGATTTTCTTAGTAATGCTCTATTTCCACAGAGGTTTCATTATTACACTCGATCTGGAGGCGAAGGAAAAACACACTTGTTTAGGCGAGGTGCTGGCTAGCAGAGTAGAACACTTGGTAAAGAAAAGGAGAGCCGCAATTATTGAATAACCATTGTTTGGACAGACAAACTGTCTTCATCAGGGTATACTTATCACACTCAAAACATAACAAGCACTCTTCTGAGTAATCAGACGATTAATCGTACCCTGTTCAATTTCTCACAAACCACTATGACAGGCCACATTTCCAGTGAACACTTTTTTACTTTTGATGACAAAATGGAGGACATTAGTCCGTTCCTACCCAGCAGAGCCTAATCTTGTGTTTTTTTGATCGCTTCTAATTACTTCAGTAAAATGTTTGGGTCAGAGATGACTTGAAAGCTGAGGGTGGCCTGATGAGACTGTTGATAGTAGTGCATTAAAAAGATTTGCACCATCACAGTTTCTAAACAACCCCACATCATTATGCTCAATCAGATTTGAGCCATTTCACTGGCAGTCTCTATACAGATACTTGTTATTGTCCTGTAGCATCGCATGTTTGACATTTTGAGGTGGATTATAGGCTGGTCTATATTTATCTATACCAGGGAACCCTGTCGGTGTCTCGACTTACTTTCTAGAGTTAAAATACTAGAATAAACAGGGTGCGGTTTCAAAGTGTGGTTGTGCATAAGCAGTTGCGCTTATGTCAGTCACTGATAGTCAGTCAATTAGCTCATGTCCGCTAATATTTTTTGAGACTGCTAAATTAGATTAGCTGTCAGCTATCTGAACTGAACATGTCCCATGTTTCATGAGCTGAAATAAAAGATCCCAGAAATGTTCCATACGCTCAAAGTGTATTTCTTTTCAAATTTTACACTCAAATATGTTTACATCCCTGTTAGTGAACATTTCTCCTTTGCCAAGATAATCCAGCCACCTGACAGGTGTGGCATATCAACAAGCTGATTAAACAGCATGATGTTACACAGGTGCACCTTGTGCTGGGGACAAATGTGCAGTGTTGTGTCACAACACAATGCCAAAGATGGCTCAAGTTTTGAGGGAGCATGTAATTGGCATGCTGACTGCAGGAATGTCCACCAGAGCTGTTGCCAGAGAATTGAATGTACCATAAGCCGACTCCAATGTCATTTTAGAGAATTTGGCAGTAAGTCCAACCGGCCTCACAACCGCAGACCACATATTTGGCGTTGTGTGTGGGCGAGTGGTTTGCTGATGTCAATGTTGTGAACAGAGTGCCCCGTGGTGCAGATTATGCCATGCCTTGTCTCTGTAGCTTCATTCATTCTATGATCCTTGCCTGAGATTCCAACACTTTCGTGGTTGAACTGATTTCGGTTGTGCTGATTTCAGTCTCCTCGTGGTATTATGATGAGATGGACTATGGTGGAATGGAAGTGTGGATACAGACGTAATCCTGTCTGTCATTCAATTGTATAAAAGTATTGTTTTTCCACTGTGTTATTGGTGAGTTGTTAGACTGTCAGAATGACCACTTCGCGATCAGAGTTATTGTAACACAAGGTACATCCATGCTTCAGTACAGGACAGCCATGCTGTGTACTGAGATCTAGCAGCCAGATTCACTTGGAAATTGGACCTCCATCCATGTCCCGAGGACGTTGGGAGATGCCTTCAAAACCTTGCTAGGGCATTTTGGATGGAGATGGTGGATGGGCGTAAGCCACAAGCTGTGTGTTGAATCCCAGTGCTAGACAGTCGTTTTACATTTGTTTGTTTTCACCCTATCCCAAACCTTAACCTTGTTAGTTCTAGATCTGTCATTCTCATTGAAATCAGGTTTAAGACGTAGTGTATATGTGCTCTATTTCTATATCTATCTGCTTCCCATTCTTGAGTTTCATTTTTGTGTCTTTTACTTTCCTTTGTACACCAGCGTCAAACAGCTGAAAATACAATATTTTCGGGTTATTAAAAATATATTTCACAGCGGTTTAAATGGTACAATGATTCTCTACACTTAACTGTTGAGTTGTTTTTTGTTGTTTTAACCCTATCGCTAACTCTTAACTTAACCGTTCAGAATGAGAGACCACAGCCGTGCAACCCCAGATGCAGCTGCTCCAGTAGGAGAAACCCAGGGTGTCCAAAACACTTCGACTTTTTACGTTCGGCGCAACTTCTACATTTTACATTTGGAGAAACATTTGCAGTGCAGTGATTAAAAAAAAAAAAATGTAAGCAAAGGTTGAAGGCTCTTGTAGTGTATGACTGAGGTCAAACCACTCACTGACTCACACTAAACACGATCAAAACAAGATTATGCTACACTGGGGAAGAACGGACTAATTACAATGAACTTGCCAAGTGATATTTCATAGACGTCCTAGTTTGGCAAGGATGAAGAGAGGAATGACTCACTGAACCACTCCTCTGTCATCAAAAGTATGTGTTTACTAGAAATGTGGCCTGTCATAGAGGTTTGGGACAAATTGAACAGGGTACTATTATTAATCTGATTAGAAAAATCTGCCGTTGTGTCCTTGAGCAAGGCACTTAACCCTAACTGCTGCAGTAAATCGCTCTGGATAAGAGAGTCTGCTACATGACAAAAACATGTCAAATTAACTCATTCGGCTGCTAGGTGAACAGTCTACGCTGGCGAATGGTCTTTGTTTAATAAAGTTAGCTCAAAGCTGAATCAATGTCTGCATACAAGATCACATCATGATTCTAAAATAACTGAGTATAATAGTGTATTATAGATTTACTGTAAGACAAAAAAACACCACCTCATTTCTTATGAGATTTCAGGATGATTGTGCGACTTGTTGCCTTTTTCTCTCATGTGGCCAGACCTTAACAACTTGCTCCAATAGGCTAAATATGTGCTTTGACTGAAACTGCATGCTACAGTTTGCTAACCCATCTGCTGGAGAATCTGCCCGCTGGCCATAATTCTAAACCACACTGTAGGCTACTTCAGGACAACGCTGTACAACTCCAGAAGAGCTAAATGTTTCTCCTCATGAAACTGATTGAGCTCCAATAGTTGGCTGTTACACCCCCCCCCCCCCCCCCCCCCCAGAACGTGATTCGGATCTTCAGCTCTGGGGAAAAGGATCTATGCAGGGACGGGGCGGTTACCTATAGATTCGCAGTCTCGGCCTATTCTCAAACCTGTTGCACCAGATCTGCTCCCATCCCCTGCACATGTCCCCAAATCCAGCTTCAAACCCCCCCTCCCCCTGCTGTCTGGCTCTTTGGCCCAGGTGGAGGGGGTTGAGGCAGGTAAACAATCTATGAACAATAGGCTGCTTCTATTGTTCTATAGTTCTCTGCCCCCGCTCCTCCTCCTCACCCCTCCAGGTTTGACCTGCCAACTGCACGCTCGCCCAGAGAACCGAAATGTTGCCACAATAAAAACCGTTCGGGGGGTTGAGTACCTGACTAGAAGGTGTTTGCTGTAAATGCTGCACACTTGTATTGTGTATTGCCAGTTCTGGCTGGAATCAGGGTTCCTTGAAAAACCTGAAGCCACAAGTTGTAACTTTCCAAGCTTCGACCGCCCCTTTTTTTCATGTGTGTGTGTGTGCGTGCGTGCGTGTGTGTGTGTGTGTGTGTGCGCGCGCTATGAATGTGGCATTGATCAGTGTCATGACAAACCTGTGGTTCTCGGTTACCTCCACACTGTTTGGTAGCAACCAGAGATGCCTGGGTTGTGTGCACTGAGTAAAACTCACTTAAGTAAACTATTGAGTAGCAGGGGATGTTTGTCTGGTGTGAAGTCTATCGCTTGTATTGTGTTTAATGGCTGCTCTGTGATGGTTTTAGTGGGGCACTGCTGGATAAGAAACCCTGTCCTCATCGCCCCTCCAATAGCTGCTGAAGAGACAGACTACTTTAGTTGTTATAGGTTGGTTGGCGGTAAGGCAGAGGAATGAGGGACAGAGAGAGGAATGAAGACCACAGGAAATTGGGAAACAGGTAGAGGTGGGGAAGAATGGAGAGAACAAAGGAGGCACATTCCAAATAGTAAGAAATGGGGCAATACAGGAGTTGGTGTATCAGAAACGAAACTGTTTTTGTTTGAGTGGACCAAGAGAAAGAGAAACAATCTGGCAGTGCCTGGGCTTGATATGATCACACTAAAGCCGTGATTCACTATAGTATATGAACACCCGTAGGCCTATTCTCTGCCTGCCTGCTCAAATAAGGACTCACAGACCAAATGTATATAGGGAGGAATAATCCACTAATATCAGATTCATTCCATCTATTGTACCTAAACTCCTGCACCAAACTCCCACCACCAGGGGGCAATAGATCCACCACTTGTTGAGTGAATTAGTCCCCTTGGAAAGTGTTGGCTGGTATGCTTTCCCCAGAACTCTAATTTAACACTAGCCTTTTCCTGTACTGCTGATGTGGAGGGCATGTTCAGTTCAGTCCGAACTGTAAGCCCCAGGGCTCTGTTTGTTCCTGGCAGGGAGGTACCGCAGAAGAATAGAGGCTAACGCTATGGCTGGGGTGACTCACTCCTGCCTGCCTCTGTGTGTGTGTGTGTGGGGATGATAGTAAAGTGTGTGTGTGTGAGAGGGTAGTATTAAGTAAGTGTGTGTGAATACACATTTGTTTGTCAGACCTTTTTATTAGAGCTGACTGGGCATTTGGGCCCGGTGGGTTGAGCAATTTTTGTGTTTGTTGCGTTCACGGCCCACCCACGGGTGATGGCCCAGACAGAGGGGTGGCTCACCCTCCGGTATCCCCACACGGAGTGACTAACACTGAAATGCACAGCGTTGTCTTCCCTGTGTCTGGATGATTGCATGAAAAAAATACTATTTTCCTGTACACACAGACATTCGCATACAATCAATCCTGACTTTCTGCACTGAAAATGTACACTGGGGCAGTGGTGTGTTTTATAGTCCATCTCCTCCAGATTGTCTGTATCCTGGTTCATTTTCCAGCAAACAGACATTTAGTAAATGTTATTATTCAGTCTTATCTGAATAATCATTCACACCATCCTCCCTTCTGGCAAACTGCTCTCCCTTTTTCACAAGTAATCCAGTCATCACCCAAATCAACATGTAGTGAGATTTCCCCCCGTGGGCTGTTATTTACCATTTGATTCCTTGCCCGGAGGTGTGAATCCTAGCCACTAGTTGGGTTAGTTTGTGGAGTGGACTCTGCTTGTGGAGTGATGTATGCCAGACTGTCAGAGACCACTTGGTATAACATGATCGGTTTTACCTCAGAGTAAACAGTCCTGATGAACACATTCCCAACCATGGTGCCAGTCCTCATGTAGTTTAGCAACAATAACCCATCTGGGCTCTCTCACTTCTGTTACCAAACACACACTCACTCACACTTTCTCACTCTCACACATGCTTAGTTGCATATGTCCTGTTTCACACCTCAGTATTGGTACAGGAGGGTGAATTCGAGCCTTCACATTGGTTTAATTTGTTTGCCACACACACACACACACACACACAGACCGGCAAAATAACTAGCAAGGTTTTACATCCCTTCTACCACATAGCACCTCAGCACATTATCCAGTCCATCACACAGTCAACACCTTGGATTCTGCAGTCCATTTGCGCAGCAGTTATATGGCTATGTAACAATGTGTCTGGTTTAATGGCTTGCCTCAGGTGTTTTCACGTCTCTAATCACGTCTCAGTTCACTTTTATTCAAATGGATCATGAATGTGTCTGGCAGGAAAAGGGAAGCAAGCTTGTCTTTTACTTTAAAACTCTGTTTCAGAATAACCTGAGTTTAGTTTCTCACTTCTTTCTACTGTTAAACTGGGTGCAGATGTAATTGCCCCCTTTTAAAGGGATACTTTAGGATTTTGTCAATGAAGCCCTTTATCTACTTCTCCGGAGTCTGATGAACTTGTGGATACCATTTGTATGTCTGTGTGCAGTTTGAAGGAAGTTGATTAGCGCAATGACTGGAAGTCTGTAGTATCTACTAGCATTCTGGGTAATAACGAACTAAACACCCTTCATTTAAATCTACCCCACCCCCACACACTACACTTCTCCCCTCAATACACAGGGTCTAGTGCAGACCGTGTGTGTGTGATATAATAAGGAGGTGAATGAGTGCGTCCCTCTTATTGATATTCTAATTGATCTTCCCCTTCCCCTGCTGATCAGGGCCTGGTAACAGCTCTCTGTCGTTAGCTGAAGCAGACGACAAACACTGGTGCACTTTACACCTTTCACACCAGAAAGCCAGGGGACAAAGAAGTGATATTTATTACATGATGGTTCACTGTAGTTATAGGTTCCGTTTGAATTAGATTCTATAGGTGGAAATGTACAACTGCTGTTTTCAAGAAAGTGACTTAATTATCTGAAGTAGAAATGCAGAAGGCATTTCTCTATTTTGTTTTGGTTTTAAAACACATTTAAACACATGAAGCAAGTTTTCTCTTAGTTAGAGCTACTAAATTAATCTAATTTGAAATCGAAATTGTAGTATTGTAAGATGCTGCATTTTTTTTTAATTTATTTTTTTATGCCATGAATTTAACATTCAAATGTAATTAGAGTCTCCAGGGAAACTCTGACCAACACTTTGGGTTCCTTCCCTTTCACAACAACGTCTACTGTACCTGGCTTTTTCATTAGTTGTCGTGCCAAACAACACCAACCATAGAATTGGAATACTCATTTTATTTCTATGATTCTTACTGTTTTGATTTAAATCGGAAGTAAAATCGCAATCATAATATTGGGTTAAAAAATTGCAATTAGATTATTTGCCCATATTTTTGGACTGTAACTTGTTCTCTGATGCGATAGCCACAGATCTCTCATCAGATCTGTGAGTGAATCAGCAGCTGTCCCGATTCTCTCTGCTATCTCCACTGGACACTGTACTTTAGCAGGGTGTGTGTGTGTTTAGTCTCTGGCAGATGACTGGCTTGTTCAAACCTGAACTTTTAGAGATCATTGTTCTGTTATACTGTATGCACATGATGCGTAACTTTTCCATTCACTTTAACAACAAACCTCACTATATGGAATTCTCCTAGCACTAGTGTGTGTGTGTGTGTGTGTGTGTGTGTGTGTGTGTGTGTGTGTGTGTGTGTGTGTGCTTTTTGTTGGTGATTCACACACACAAACGGGCTTCTTCGCCTGTATAGCCCTTCAAGAAGAGTCTGATTTCCTCCAACAGTAACCCCTCTAAATGGTGGGAGGGGTTCGGAGAGCTTGCTCCTCCCTTTACCAAGGAGTATTTAAACTGCCCCCTTCCTAACTCCACCTCAGACCAAAGTTTAGAATGAGAGAGCGGTAGTGAATTTGTTTACTCTTCCAAAGATATTTTGAAGAATTAAAAACTCTTTCATATGGAATAATGAAGACTAACTGGATATAGCAGAAACCTTGTTGGATTTTTTTACTCACCGCTATGGTGGCTTACGATGAACTGGGTAGCTTGGTGCCTATCAAACGGACTCTACAAGCTATAGACTGTCAGAACCGAGCCAACAAAGACTCAGAGGTGAGATACTAGATCAATCACCGCTTCTCCCAGTATGTTCTTTCTGCTGGCTTTGTCATTTGGTATCAGTTGGATAGGAACTTGTTCTCTGCTGCGATAGCCACTGATCTCTTATCAGATCTGAGTGAATCAGCACCTTGTTCCTGTTCTTTCTGCTATCAAATCAAACAATTTGTCCCATGCTTCGTAAACAACAGCTTCGTCACAAGCGTATTTGTCACATACTTTGTATCTCACCTGAACACTGCACCTTAGTAAGGTGTGTGGTGTGTTTAGTCTCTGTTCAATTCAAACTTTTAGAGATATTTGTTCCATGATACTGTCAGAGGTCATAGAACTATCCATCCCTTTAGCTTTGCTTGCTTTTGTGTGAATCTATCTGCCGAGACAGGTAATGTATCCTATCCCTGGGGGTTGAGTAGTACCTCCATCAGCACTGTAACAGCAGGGGACAAATAGGCATACAGAGATCAGCACCATGTTTGCGACTTCTCACCAAATTCTTCATACCAATAACATTCTAACTTGGAATGTGTGTGTGGTTTGAAGTTGGAACTTAATGCCAACATTATTGCACATTTTTAGTTTGCCAGTTGGTATTCCCCCTCCTTTTCTCAGAGCCCTGGGGCAGTGAGTGCAGTGGCTCAGCAGGGTGGGAGCATTCCTCACACAATTAAAGAGAGGGGGGGTAGAACCCAGGTGTGCCTCTTCTTCTCTGGCTCACACAGGGCCACTGGTCAGCAGCAGCCTTTCTTACTCACTTCTCTAGTCTCCTTCCTTCCCCCATTCAAGGTTTTTGTGGTTAGATTTCGGAAGGGGGTTCAGGGGGAAGCCAGCGGCTACATTGTCGGTAAATCCGAAAGGAGAAGTTGAGTTCTTCAATGAAGTGAGTAGTCTCATTTCTCAACAGATGTTCATGATTGTGACACCCATTTTTAAACCTAAGTCACGCCACAGTTACTCTTTGATGAGCTCTTTGGTTGGAGTCCAGGGTAAACCGTGGCGTTCCACTCCCTCAGAGCCCTGCTATCAGCTATGCTGTAATCAGTGAGCGAGCTGCAGGAGCAGGGAGGGACAGCCAAGCCAGCAGGGATTAACATGTGGGGTTACATCAAAGGGAGGCCAGGGGCACAGGAAGGTGCTTTTGGGGGGGGGGGGGGGGGGGGGGGCTGAAAAAGTGGATACATTTAGTTGATGAGCCCTTGGCTCTCTGGTTGGAGATAACGAGGTAGAAGGAGAATTGTGTGGGGGGTTATTAAAATATCACCGGAGGCCAATTTAGGACATTAGGGAAGATTTGAGTGAGTACCCAGGGTCCCTCAATCTGTGTTGTGGTGGGGTGGGGTGGGGGGGGGGGGGGGTTGTTCCAAAGACAGAACGATACAGTCCAGCAGCACAAACCCCGGATATATCTGGCTTCCTGAAGGGAGCGAGACTGAACAGTATTCCAGGGAGTTCCCTGTAGTCAAACTGCCTGGACCAGGACTAGTTTCTATCAGTCTGTCTGCATGTTGTCTCTCCAGCTGATAGTAACACTGGGTGGGCGTACAAAGAACAGCACTAGTGGCCTTTGTTATTCCAGGGCCGGTCCCCAAATGACAGGAAAGGCACAATGGGCAACACACGTTTCCAAAGTTTACATTGGAAGACCCCATGATTTCCAAAGCAAATTCACCCTCTCTCTGTTTCCATTGTCCAATGGGGTTTACAGCAGAACTAGTTGGTCACAGTGTGGCTGTTATGGTCCTCTCTCCACTTAGTAATGAGGCCCATTAAAATAAAGTCTAAAGAGGTTTAAACCAGGCCTGCGTTTTAGGATTGGGATTCCTTTCTGACCGCACCATTTCTGGACCACCTTCAGAGCGGTTCGGATGTGGTCAGCATTGGTCCTCTCGGTTTATTGGCTCTGTGGTTTAGATAAGTTCCTGGACTGTCTGGCGGTCCTGGTCAAAGACCCCGACCATGACCCTAGCTGGCCGCAGCCACTGTGGCTTTCACGCCAGACTCTGGGGTGGATCTGTTCTGCAGCTGTGGTCTGCTTCTGGGGCCAGGAGGAGCCTGAATGGCTCTCTGTTTCGCTGAGCCAAGGCAAAACCCCATTCATCCTGAGTCAGGAGAAGGCTCAGAGAGTTTAAGTGCTTGGGGGTACCAATAGACATGCAGCATAGATTTCATAAGACGGATTGTTTTATTCACAAAACATGTCTAATTGCATGATATTTATGGTTGTTTTTGAAGAGGTCTCTCTCACAGTTTATGAATTCATTACCTCAGATATGCAGTGTGATGTTTGTTGCTGTTGGCAGCAGGCCAGTGCATTAGCAGGGGAGTGTTGCGCTCTCCATGCCTCAGGGCTCAGTACAGGGGGGTGAAGCGGGATTACCTGGCACAGGTGTGGTGCTTCTCTCACGCGACGAGGGCTCCAGGGCCTGTTCCGACTCGCACCCACAACCTCCCCCCTGAGACTCCTAAAAAAGACTGAGACTTCCAGTATTCTGGTGCCTGTTTAAGACAAGGCCTGTTAGTTCCTCTCTCTCGCTGGTGGTCTTCCGTCCAGAGTCACACATCAGTTTTACTGTAGCTGTCCAAACACAGTACTGTCCTGTCCCATACCTCACTGAACTCTGGGAGACGGGAGTTAAACGATGAGGCCTTTTGTCTTCCCATGTTTGAGTGACTGAACAGTCCCAGTCTCACGGCCCGTTTGCTGTAGTCAGGCCATAATGCTGAGTAGTTGTGTTGTGTGTGACAGAGTAAGTGTGTGTAGTGTGAGTGTGTTGGACAGCTGAGAGCAGGGGTGCATTCCTGGCATGCCTCCAGGCCCCTTCTCTGGTCGGCGCCTCTGGGCTGCAGTCTGAAAGAGGGTCTTTGTGCTCCCCCAGCCTGCCCTGGGCTCCTCAGTCCTCACATGATGGAGGCAACAGCTGCTGGGGCTGCTGCTTCTTCCTGCCCGCTGTCTCTATGGCCTGACCCCAGCGCCAATCCCCTCCTCCCTAGTAACAGTTTCCTGACCAAGTCCTTTGTGGAGGTAGTGTCATCAATAGGGATTCATGGCTGGCATCATGAGGGCCATGTGATAACAGTCATGGGGAAGCTTCTAGCTGTTTCCTGGTGAGGCTTCTGCTAAAAGAGTTGGAATTCAGATGGTTGGGTTTATGGTAAATGATAGAGGAAGTTGAGGATTTTAAGCCTAATCTGTGTTTTCCCCCCTCTCTCTTCTCTCCAGGAACCCAGCAACAAGCGTGTCCGTCCTCTCGGCAGGGTGAGCTCGCTGGCTAACCTCATCTCCCCCGTGAGGAATGGGGCCGTCCGGCGCTTCGGCCAGACCATCCAGTCCATGTCCTTCCGGGGCGATGGCAGTGGTGGCAAGACGCCGGGCGTGCCCCAGAAGCCATGCAGTAAGGCGGCGGCGCCCACGCCGCCCAAGAGACGCAACAGCACGCTGTGGTCGGAGACCTTAGACGTCCACCAGAAGGGCACCTTCTCCACCAAGGAGATCAAGAGACAGGAGGTGAGAGTCAACACCGTCACCTTAGACTTCTCAAATCTCTCTTCACACAAATCCCAATAGAGAAAGAATGGGAACTCGGCTGCAACAATAGATGGTTTGATTAGATTAGAACAGTGTGAGGTGAGAGACTGAACCACATACCTGATGTCTAGTTCGGCTGGCCCTGCTAAAGCGCTCCAGATGACTGAGTGCGCTCCAGGTCACATAGCCAGACGCCACGGTATTCAACCTAGCCTGGGACAGAGTTATTAAAGCCAGAGGGCTGGACGCTTTTCCTGTTCTCTCCCCTTTCTCTTTTGATTCTCATACAAGAGTTCAGACTTTTGTTTGTTTTAAAAGTCCCCTCGGTATTTGTGCTGAGTGAGCTAAGTGGGGTTAGAAGCGGTCAGGGCCCAGTCGGTCACCAGTTTGTTCCAGAGCTGGTGTCTGACGTCACTAATGTACCCCTGGCCTGGCAGACCTCTCAACCAACTGTCAGAATAATCTCAAACCATAAACAACACAGAGAGACAGAGAGTAATTGAGAGAGAAGGGACCCAAGAATTTGGCAACTCATTTGGCATTGATTTGTCCTCTTACTTTAATATGTACTCAGTAATTTGGTGTCCTCTTTAGTTTGATACAGTTTAATATGTACTGTGTTTTAATTTGGCGTGACATCCTTTTCCATGGTGTTTTAAATATGTCTTTCATCTCCTTCCCCCTCAGGCCATATTTGAGTTGACTCGCGGAGAACAGGACCTGATTGAGGACCTCCAGCTCGCACGCAAGGTTCGTACTTTATTTCAAACCCTCAAGAGTACATACCAGGCAAACAGATTAAAAATGACTAGTTGGCAGCTCTCCTCTACCCATTAGCTATAAAAAGCAAGGATTCCATTTCTACCTCACTGAAACCTTTCCTCCAGAGCTATAATTAGCCTCCCCCTCTCTTTCTAAACAAACCGTTAGCCGTTGAATGACCGCTTGGCTCTATTTTCTCTCTCCTCCAGGCGTACCACGACCCCATGCTGAAGCTGAGTATCATGTCGGAGGAGGAGCTGAGCCATATCTTCGGGGACCTGGATGCCTACATCCCCCTCCACGAGGACCTGCTGGCCCAGCTGGCCAGAGCCACCGGCCCCGACGGCACCGTGGGACAGATAGGACAAATCGTCGTCAGCTGGGTACGTACCAGGGCCTGTGCCCACTCAACTTTGCCCTCTCTCGATCTTCCTCTACCTGTATAAGTATTTATCTAGCAGGAACTAACGTGTTGAAGATGTCATAAAGATGCCCCTTTATGACATGACGTATCTGTATGTTTATCTAGCAGTGAATGGCCAAAGTGCTAACGGTACGCTACATATCTCTCCCCTCCAGTTGCCAGGGCTGAATGCATACCGAGACTACTGCAGTAACCAGGTGGCGGCCAAGGCCCTGTTGGACCAGAAGAAACAGGACCGGAGGGTGCAGGACTTCCTGCAGCGCTGCCTGGAGTCTCCCTTCAGCAGGAAGCTGGACCTGTGGAGCTTCCTTGACATCCCCCGCTCCCGCCTGTTCAAATACCCCCTCCTGCTCAAAGAGATCCTCAAACACACGGCGCCCGAACACCCTGACACGCCCCACCTGGAGCTAGCGGTGAGTGGAGACGCCCACAAACACTTATGAATACAGCGTTCTGAAACATCAAATATGTCATTGTATCCTATCCGTTTGTGACTATAACAGTGTGCTGTGCGTGTGTCTCTCCAGATCACCATCATCCAGGATGTGTTGTCTGACATCAACATGAAGAAGGGTGAGTCAGAGAGCCAGTACTACATAGACAAGCTGGAGTATCTGGACGACAGGCAAAGAGACCCGCGCATCGACCAGTGCAAGAGTCTGTTGTGTCACGGCGAGCTACGCAACAAGAGCGGAACAGTGAGTTTAGAACACACACGCATACACACACATTATAATGCTAAAATATGCACACTCGCACTGCAATCTACCTATAGCAATGACTCTTCCCTGGCTCCTTCTAACCCTCACGTGCACAAACTTGAGCTCTGCACCCCCAAATAAGGCAGTCGGGGCCAAAACTTGGACCTTTTTCCATTTAAAATGAACCGAATAACACATGAATTACATAATCACATGAGAATCTCTACCAATGATAAGTCCTCAGGAAAATAATAATAATATGTTGGCAGATGAGAATATGAGAAGCTATGCCTGAAATTAAACAAAACGTTGGCAATGATCTGATTTTAATCTTCTTCTTTTATCTTCTTTCCTTTCCTTTGTCCTCTCTCCCTCCAGAAGCTGCATGTGTTCCTGTTCACAGAGCTGTTGGTGATGACCCGGTCTGTGACGCGGAACGAGCACCACTGTTTCCAGGTGTACCGGCAGCCAATCCCGGTGCAGGACCTGGTGCTGGAGGACCTGCAGGATGGAGATGTCAAAATGGGTGGCTCCTTCAGAGGAGCATTCAGTAACTCAGACAAAGGTGAGTCCCTGACCCCTCACCTATGACCCCTCACCTATGACCTTCCATGTCTATCTAGAGGTCAAAGCCTGTAACTGAAACTGATGGTTAATCTAACGTCTTGTTCTCTGTTCATCTCCTCAGCCAAGAACATCTTCCGTGTGCGTTTCCATGACCCGTCTCAGGGCCAGTCCCACACGCTGCAGGTCAACGACATCTTCCACAAGCAGCAGTGGCTCAACTGCCTGCGCAGCGCCATCTCCGTCCACCACCCCGCCGATGCCGCCGTCACCACGCCCGCTTCCTCCCCGGCAGCCGACGCCCACTCTAAGCGGCGCTCCTCCAAAATCTCCTCCATCATCCACACGGAGGAGGCCGACGAGAACTGCCCTTTGACGCCCGCAGGTGCAACGTCCGCCTCCAGTTCGCTGTGCGGGGACGAGGCCCCCAGTCCCACCTCAACTTCTCCCTCCTCATCATCTCCCTCCTCCCGCTCCTCATCCTCCTCTTCATCACCACTATCCTCCCCGTCGCCCAAACACAAAACCAAAAAGGACAAGCGCTCCCTCAGTGCCTTAGGGAAGAGGAAGGAGACCATGGTGTAATTAGAGGGGAGAAAATGGACTCCTTGGCGAGTGGACAATATGTTTGTACATAAGGAGGGGGGAGCAGAGTGGGGGGTGTTCCCTCCCCGTGGGACTTTTTATTTATGTGTCTGTGTGTTTTATTATTACAACAGTATTTTGTGTTACTGTCCCCATTGGCAGCTATTTACTTTACTCTTCCATCCCTCCACTGTTTGGTTCTGTCCACAAAGGGGCTAAGTGCATACTATTGTATTCTGGAGAGGCCTGCTTGGCTTTCAGTAATTAGAGAGAAGTTGAGCATATTGTCCTGTTTACTGTTTTATTTATTTTTAGTTTTACTCCCTTTTTTTTTCAATCTGAACTTACTGTAGCTCTGTTTAAAACAGCACTATTTATGGCGCTGTACTGCAGCGCCAGCTGTGCCATCAGAGACTCTGGGTTCGCGCCCAGGCTCTGTCGTAACCGGCCGCGACCGGGAGGTCCGTGGGGCGACGCACAATTGGCCTAGCGTCGTCCGGGTTAGGGAGGGCTTGGCCGGTAGGGATGTCCTTGTCTCATCTCGCACCAGCGACTCCTGTGGCGGGCTGGGCGCAGTGTACGCTAAACCAAGGTTGCCAGGTGCACGGTGTTTCCTCCGACACATTGGTGCGGCTGGCTTCCGGGTTGGATGCGCGCTGTGTTAAGAAGCAGTGCGGCTTGGTTGGGTTGTGTATCGGAGGACGCATGACTTTCGGCCTTCGTCTCTCCCGAGCCCGTACGGGAGTTGTAGCGATGAGACAAGATAGTAGCTACTAAAAACAATTGGATACCATGAAATTGGGGAGAAAAAGGGGTCAAATTCAAAACAAACACATTTTTTTTAAACAGCACTGTTTCTAGCTTTTAGCTGAAGTTATTTCACACTTTTTGGGGATGTGAGGTGGATAGAAGGGAAGAGTTCCCACAATAGATGAGATGTATACGAAACTGAAACCTAAACAATTTGATAAGTCTGATTCGTAGGTGTACTGGAGGACGGGTCTTATTTTTGTACATTCCTAATAACAGATATTTTTTTATGTTCTGGACACCTTTTTGCATCTACTGCAGTTGATGGCATTCATTTTAATCAAATTGCATTTTAATGGGAAAAAAAAAACATATCAAATGAGATTTTGTTTTACTACAATGTAAAAACAATTTAAACTGAGCCATGTTGGTTTAAAAAGCTGACTCTTCCGAATGAAAATCTATCACTCAATGTAGCAATCTTGCATGGAGCTTTAGTTTTTGACACGGCCACTACCCAGCCACGGTAGTGGCGGGAGCATCTACATACTTGTCTGATGGGTTGGGATCTACTGAGGAGATGACGTATAGCTGAAGGAAACCACAACGATGGGTTGAGAAAAGCAAAAGGGTACCGGTATGTTAGAAGAAGATTTAAGAGATGTGGGGGAAAAAGATGGAAATGTTGAACGTGTTTGAACTGAGAAGTTGGGGTTTTTTGTTTTCAAGGTGTGTGTAGCCACTAGCCACGCAATGATGGAGCTCTGAGTGAGTTGGGATGTGGTGCCTTGTCCAAAATGGAGGTTAGAGGCACTGGTCAAAAAGCCAGTGAGAAAAATGTAAAGAAAGACTATGTATGTTTTGAGGGCGAAAACAGATGAAGGTGTTGTGAAAGTGTTTTGTAGAAGGAAAATGAGTGTAGAGGGTTTGACTGTTTGAAAAGGGGATGGTAAAGAACTGTACTGAAAAGTCAAGAGCTAGTAAATGGCTGTGATATGACTGCCATGGCCTGTATGTATGTGGTGTAAAAGCATCACAAAAATCTATAATAAAGATCTGTGTAAGAGTTCTATCTGACTTCCTGAGTTACTATCTTTCTATTTTCTTCCAAAAAATGGACTGAATAACTGTATGTGTCATACATAAACACAATCGTCATCGGCTTTCGGTTGCTGTCTTGGCAACTGTTTTTGAGTTCTCTGAATTGTTTAGATAGTTAATGGCGTGACGACAATGATTACACCATTATGGCATCTCTTAGTCTTGGTTTTAACAGACAAATGACCTAACTTTCCATGGAGCTGTGATCACCCCACTAAACAATGCAGAGCTCATAATTTGGAAATATTTTCTAAATATAATGATAAATAATGCTCATAATGATAAAGCAAAAACAGTTTTTTAGAAATGTTTGCAAATTTATAAAAAATAAATTAAAAAACGTATCACATTTATATAGGTATTCAGACCCTTTACTCAGTACTTTGTTGAAACACCTTTGGCAGCGATTACAGTCTTGAGTCTTCTTGGGTATAATGCTACAAGCTTGGAACAACCTGTATTTGGGGAGTTTCTCCCATTCTCTGCAGATTCTCTCAAGCTCTTCAGGTTGGATGGGGAGTGTTGCTGCATAGCTATTTTCAGGTCTCTCCAGAGATGTTTGATCGGGTTAAAGTCCGGGCTCTTGTTGGGAAACTCGAGGGCATTCAAAATCTTGTCCTCCTGCGTTGTCTTGGCTGTGTGCTTATTGTCGTTGTCCTGTGCGCTTTGGAGCAGGTTTCCATCAAGGATCTCTCTCTACTTTGCTCTCTTAATCTTTCCCTCATTCCTGACTACTCCCAGTCCCTGCCGCTGAAGAACATCCCAACAGCATGATGCTGCCACCACCATGCTTCACCGTAGGGATGGTGCCAGGTTTCCTCCAGACGTGAAGCTTGGCATTCAGACCAAAGAGTTCAATCTTGGTGTCATCAGACCAGATAATCTTGTCTTTTAGGTGCCTTTTGGAAAACTCGAAGCAGGCTGTCATGTGCCTTTTACTGAGGTGTGTCTTCCGTCTGGCCATTCTACCATAAAGGCCTGATTGGTGGAGTGCTCCAAAGAGGAACTCTGGAGCTCTGTCAAGTGACCATCGGGTTCTTGGTCACCTCCCTGACCAATGCCCTTCTCCCCCAATTGCTCAGGCTTTTGCTGGGCGGCCAGCTCTAGGAATCAAATCAAATGTATATAGCCCTTCGTGCATCAGCTGATATCTCAAAGTGCTGTACATAAACCCAGTATAAAACCCCAAACAGCAAGCAATGCAGGTGTAGAAGCACGGTGGCTAGGAAAAACTCCCTAGAAAGGCCAAAACCTAGGAAGAAACCTAGAGAGGAACCAGGCTATGTGGGGTGGCCAGTCCTCTTCTGGCTGTGCCGGGTGGAGATTATAACAGAACATGGCCAAGATGTTCATAAATGACCAGCATGGTCAAATAATAATAATCACAGGCAAAACAGTTGAATCTGGAGCAGCAGCACGGCCAGGTGGACTGGGGACAGCAAGGAGTCATCATGTCAGGTAGTCCTGAGGCATGGTCCTAGGGCTCAGGTCCTCCGAGAGAGAGAAAGAAAGAGAGAAAGAGAGAATTAGAGAGAGCATACTTAAATTCACACAGGACACCGGATAGGACAGGAGAAGTACTCCAGATATAACAAACTGACCCTAGCCCCCCGACACATAAACTACTGCAGCATAAATACTGGAGGCTGAGATAGGAGGGGTCAGGAGAAGAGCCTTGGTGGTTCCAAACTACATCCATTTAAGAATAATGGAGGCCACTGTGTTCTTGGGAACCTTCAATGCTGCAGACATTTTTTGGTACCCTTCCCCAGATCTGTGGCTCGACACTATCCTGTCTCAGAGCTCTACGGACAATTCCTTTGACCTCGTGGCTTAGTTTTTGCTCTGACATGCACTGTCAACTGTGGGACCTTATATAGACAGGTGTGTGCTTTTCCAAATCATGTCCAATCAAATGAATTTGCCACAAGTGAACTCCAAGTTGTAGAAACATCTCAAGGATGATCAATGGAAACAGGCTGCACCTGAGCTCAATTTCAAGTCTCACAGCAAAGGGTCTGAATACTTATGCAAATAAGGTATTTCTGTTTTTTATTTTTAATACATTTTGAACATTTTCTAAAAACATGTTTTACTTTGTATTGCGTGTAGATTGATGAGTACATTTGCTTATTAAATCCCTTTTAGAATAAGGCTGTAATGTAACAAAATGTGGAAAGAGAAGAGATCTGAATACTTTCCGCATGCACTGTACCTCAGTCTGTCCCCAGATCTTCTATTCCTCACAACACCACCGACTGTATTTACAGCAAATTCTCCCCCTGAAAGGAGGGACTTAACGGACGGACCATCAAAACCTTTTAATACCATGGGCATGTTAACAGTGGAAATTTGGGGTTCATATAGGTTGTTATGACAAGGGAGACCGGATTTTTTTTAAAACCTTCGTTTGACAAGGCAGTCAGTTAAGATCAAATTATTATTTACAATGACGGCCTACCAAAAGGCAAAAGGCCTCCTGTGGGGACGGTGGCTGGGATAAAAAATATATATGAAAGGCAAAAAAAAACGTCACGACGAGAGACACCATAACACTACATAAAGAGAGACCTGAAACAACAACATAGCATGGCAGCAACATATGACAACAACATGGTAGCAACAAAACATGGCAGCAGCACAACATGGTAGCATAACAAAACATGGTACAAACATTATTGGGTACAGACCACAGCACAAAGGCAAGAAGGTAGAGATAACAATACATCACGTGAAGCAGCCACAACTTTCAGTAAGAGTGTCCATGATTGAGTCTTTGAATGAAGAGATGGAGATAAAACTGTCCAGTTTGAGTGTTTGTTGCAGCTCGTTCCAGTCTCTAACTGCAGCGGAACTGAAAAGAGGAGCGACCCAGGGATGTGTGTGCTTTGGGGACCTTTAACAGAATATGACTGGCAGAACGGGTGTTGCATGTGGAGGATGAGGGCTGCAGTAGGTATCTCAGATAGGCCTACGAGGGTTTTTATAAACAAGCAACAACCAGTGGGTCTTGTGACGGGTATACAGAGATGACCAGTTACAGAGGAGTATAGAGTGCAGTGATGTGTCCTATAAGGACCATTGGTGGCAAATCTGATGGCCGAATGGTAAAGAACATCTGGCCGCTCGAGAGCACCCTCACCTGCCGATCTATAAATTACGTCTCCGTAATCTAGCATGGGTAGGATGGCCATCTGAATCAGGGTTAGTTTGGCAGCTGTGGTGAAAGAGGAGTGATTACGATAGAGGAAACCAAGTCTAGATTTAACTTTGGCCTGCAGCTTTGATATGTGCTGAGAGAAGAACAGTGTACCATCTAGCCATACTCCCAAGTACTTGTATGAGGTGACTACCTCAAGCTCTAAACCCTCAGAGGTAGTAATCACACTGGTGATTACTGAGGGGCATTCTTCTTACCAAACCACATTACCTTTATTTTGGAGGTGTTCAGAACAAGGT
This sequence comes from Oncorhynchus mykiss, assembly GCF_013265735.2. Lineage (NCBI taxonomy): Eukaryota > Metazoa > Chordata > Actinopteri > Salmoniformes > Salmonidae > Oncorhynchus > Oncorhynchus mykiss. The sequence continues at coordinate 24,477,649 of NC_048585.1, read as the reverse complement.
TAAGGGCAGAGAAAGCTTGTTGGACACTAAGAAAGCTTTGTTGTGGAGCGTTTAACACAACATTTGGGGGCAGCTGAGTGTAAGACTGTACCATCTGCACATCAATGGATAAGAGAGCTTCCTACTGCCTGAGCTATGTTGTTGATGTAAATTGAGAAGTGCATGGGGCCTAGTATCGCGCCATGGGGTACTCCCTTGGTGACAGGTAGTGGCTGAGACAGCAGATGTTCTGACTTTATACACTGCACACTTTGAGAGAGGTAGTTAGCAAACCATGCCAAAGACCCTCAGAGACCAATACTCCTTAGCCGACCCACAAGAACGGAATGGTCTACCGTATCAAACGCGTAGGCCAAGTCAATAAAAATAGCAGCACAACATTGCTTAGAATCAAGGGCAATGGAGACATCATTTAGGACTTTTAAGGTTGCAGTGACATATCCATAGCCTGAGCGGAGATTGCATACCAGAGCGAATACTATAGACATCAAGCCAGTCAGCTGATTATTGACAAGTTTTTCCAACACTTTTGATAAACAGGGCAAAATAGAAATAGGCCTATAACAGTTAGGATCAGCTTGATCTCCCCCTTTAAATAAAGGACGAACCGTGGCTGCCTTCCAAGCAATGGGAATCTCCCCATAAAGGAGAGACAGGTTAAAAAGGTCGGAGATAGGCTTGGCGATGATAGGGGCTGCAACCTTAGAAAAAAGAATCTAAACCATCTGACCAAGATGGTTTTTTGGGGTCAAGTTTCAGGAGCTCCTCTAGCACCTCAGACTCAGTGACTGCCTGCAGGGAGAAACTTTGTAGCGGGGCAGGGGAAAAAGAGGGATCGGCATCGGGGCTAGTCGCATTAGAAGGGGTGGGAGACGAGGGAATGTTAGATGGGCAATAAGACATGGCAGAGTCAAATAGGAATCCTTTGTTCACACATTTAGATATCAATCAAGTGCTTTTTTATGAAAGAGGAGACATACACTGAGTATACTACATTTTAGGAACACCTGCTTTCCATGACATAGACTGAACAGGTGATAGCTATGATCCCTTATTCATGTTACTTTTTAAATCCACTTCAATTAGTGACATTGAACAGGAGGAGACCGGTTAAAGAAGGATTTTTAAGCCTTGAGACAATGTGTCAAGAACTGCAAAGCTGCTGGGTTTTTCACGCTCAACAGTTTCCCGTGTGTATCAAGAATGGTCCACCACCCAAAGGACGTCCAGCCAACTTGACACAACTGTGGGAAGCATTGGAGTCAGAATGGGCCAGCAACACTCTGTAGAACGCTTTCGACACCTTGTAGAATCCATGACCCAACGAATTGAGGCTGTTCTGAGAGCAAAAGGGGGAGGTACAACTCAATGTTAGGAAGGTGTTCCTAATGTTTGGTATAGTCAGTGTATAATGTGTGTGTCCAATAATGTGATTGGTAATATAGTGCCAACATAAGTATGGAGTTAAGTTGTGGGCTATGGGCGAGAGAGAGAGAGAGATAGGGAGTTCATTGCCGACATCACTGTAAACACATTCATGTCCAGCAGCATAAAGTAATTTGTTAGACTGGTTTAACTTACAGGCATTTTAAATGGTCTCTGTGCAGTCAGTGCTGCTTGGCAGGGCCGAGCTCGGGTTCAGCTTTTATGGAGAAATGGCCTCATGTCTGCTTTTCAGTAATAGGAGAATTCTCAGAGCATTCGCTCATTCTCGCCACAAAGCAAACCTGCTGTTGCATATTTACTTTAACCCAGGCCCTATATACACAAGAACATAATTGTCACAATTCAACGAATGGACACTTAACTTTATTTGCCAGTGAGGTAATGTAAGAAGGGTCTTATCAAGCGTCTGTAGTCAGTAGAAACTAAAACATTTACTTATATTGTTTTTATCTACTTGAGGAAAGGGATATTTTGTGCTTTTTCGGTTGGATTCCTACAAAGAAAGTCAAAATGAGAAATGATTGTCAGTGATTGTCATTTAACAACTCTGACTGAGACTAAACATGAACCAGTGTCAGCTCACTGCTTGAGGGGTAGTTAGGCTCCAAGTTCGCTGAAAGTGCTACAACACCCTCATCACTGTGTTCAACTCATGTTTCCTTTCTTGTGTTTTCCTTTGACCCCCAATAAGGAGAACTGGGTAACATCCATCGTTGTGCAACACTATTATACACAGTCTTACTTCGTCTTTGGAGTGGAAGGGAGGAGGGGAGTCACTCGGAAGAAAACCCCCAGGCGTTCGCTGTTGTCTTTTGTGCTTAAGGTGTTTCTAAACAAACAAGGGAACGTTTGGCTTAAATTGGTCGATAAAACTGCCAAGCTCCCCATTAACAGTAACAACTGCGGTTGTGTAACAGGGCTTTGTCTCAAGTGTGTACTTTTGAGGTGTGGATGTATGCAATTCAATACATGGTCTTTGAAACAGACAGTTACACCATATTATTCTACATGAGGCTACAGTGTCAAAGCATTGCTCTGGATACTGTTCTACCTGTAGATATTCATATGGAGAAAGATATTGACATGGAGAGATATGCAGAGACCATATCAGACAGTGATTGTGATACCACAGTGGCATCAGTTGTTAATGTCATTGGGTCAGGGGGCATTCAACAGAGCTGGCTTGTATCCAGCATGGCAGGAAGTTGTCTCTTTAGGCCACGTAGTTGAAGCTACCCAGTGCCCTAACAATCTATCAAAGTACGCCTCCGCAAACCATGGTAAAAATTCCCTATTGCATGATACCATATGATCTCTACTAAATGTTGATATGTGAACCCTGAATAATGCACAAACAAACACATATGAAAACTCTCGTCCACCCTAAAATAATATTCCTCTCAGCAGCTCATGGGGACATGTAGTTGAAAGAGCTTGGGGGAGCTGATTGAGATAGACAGCTGTGGCTCGTTGCAGTAACTGATCACCCCTCCATCCGGTAACACTCATCCTAAACCCCCCACCATGCATCACTCATCCGAACTCTTCCGGATAGACAGCCTACTTCTCTATTACCCCTGGGGTGACAAAGAGACACAGGGATACGATTCAGACCAAGTTGGGAAGCAGCAACTTTTCTACTAAGTGACTAAGTTACATATTACCTTAACAGTGCCATGGAAGTGACACTGTTACTCAATTTCAGAACCAAACCAACTTGACAAAGACTACAATGGGGAAAGGCGATAACACACTCTCCTCTATACACACTCCCACTCCCATGTCAGTGCACCACCCCCGGGCTAGCACTTTGACCCAACTGTTTTGTATTTTCCGAGTGCAACCACACACTCCAATGCTTTGGACAAGCTCCCCAAGTCAATTCTCACCACCCCCAGTGAAAAATGTTAAACATATGCACACACCATCAAAGAGTCCTTTGAAATCAAATTGGTTCTGAATTGTAATAAGTGAAGTCCATGAATAGCCAAAAGGTCAGCCTCCCCTACACACAAGTACATACGTATTACAGAACAAGGATTATCATGTGATAGATGTTATGTTTGATGAAAAGCCCTCAACAGCGTTGCCTCCCTTATAGTGCCCGCGAGTCAGAACAGAGTGAAACTGCTAAACTCTTTGTTATGTCAGTGGGTCAGACTCTCAAGGTAGAAATTACCCACTTTGCACAGACCTAGGATCAGTTTTCCTCAAACTGAAACAATTTGGAGCTAAATATAACATATGACTTGAGACCAGTGCTTAAGGCAACTTCTGTGGACTCCAGGTCACATGGGTACACAGACGCCCCATTTGAAAGCCAGCCTTCATGTTTCTGTCACAAAGACAGTCCTCCGTCCACACCCAGGGCATCAGAGTGTAGAATTAAAAGGCACGTTCAGTCACCACTAACACCGTGTCAAAAGGACCTGTCAGCTAAATGCATTTTCCTCTAAGACAAACAGTCTCAGTGATTTCCGCCATAGACAGTCGCCTCAGGTGAGTGAATTCACCCTGAAACACAGCTCAAAATTGACTCAAAATAAGATGAACCTGTTTCAGTCTGAAATTTAACTTCAACTTTGTCTTGCTCTAATGGCAGTTATAAATCCTTAATTTCTTAAGCTCCAAAAGATACAGTGTAGAATACCACCAAATACCAAGTAGGCCTTCATTGTAAATAACAATTTGTTCTTAACTGACTTGCCTAGTTAAATGAAGGTTAAATAAAAAATTAATTAATACAATTCAACAACCACTGACATTTAAAAGTCCTTAATCATGCTTTCAAGTGCAGAAGGTCACTAGTTTAGCAGAATGGGTGGATAAATCTCTATTGACAATGGGATAACCTTAATTGTGACTGAGTCGTGTGCTATTCAGCTAACTTATGTCATGACTTTGGCCTGGGGGTAGGTTTATGACAGTCATAAATACCTCTTTCCTCCTTTTTCCTCTCTCTACCCTACTGATGTTACATTTGCAAAACCCTTGGTTAACATAGAGATTCTAGGAACATCAGAAGGTGGGGGGAAATGAACTATATTCTTGTAATCCGACCAATGGAACATATGCGGTGGTACTTAATGAATATGATGTCAGTTTGGTTGTCATCTGAGACATTCTCATCAATGATAAGATGACATAAACTCTACAGTGGAAAGTCTACACGACAGAGTTATCGGATTCACATGGAATTGTTGTTCAATTTAAATGTTTGAATATGAAATTATTCGTGATGGGATGAAATGTGATTTTAGCTTCTAAAATGTGAGATTTGGGTTTTCATAAGTTAGGGCCATGCTCAATCAGTGGCCAGCCCCTGTGAAGGGACATGGGCTATAAAAAATTTCAACACGCCCTCCTCTCCCTTCCTATATAAGCTCTTGACGACAATATAACCTCCTGTTCCGAGGACGTGAGGACGACGGTCCGATGTCAGAATGGTTCAGATAATAACTACAGAACGAAGCCAACATCAGCGTGAGCTTTGGTTGCGAATGGTATGAACTTCGAACTCTTATTCACTACAGAAGTGATACCTCCTAGCCGTTGAGTTAGCAACAGCAGATGCAAACGAGGGTTTGGAAGGAACAGACAGAGTATCCCGTCTATCAACCAACGACATTACTACAACGTATGCAATTGACAACCAGAGACATTCTTCAATTCATTCTTCTTCAAGGACTCGGTTGGGCAACAAGGCCTCCCATCTACCACCAACCTACCGAAGCGCAGCTCAGAGTAAATATTTATTGCATTTTCCTTTTCCAAATGGGCGGTAATTTAGAATGCATAAGATACTGTATTTACGATAGCACAGCTTCGCCCTTTGTTCCTCAGTCTTCCCGCTCTTTCACTCAAACCCAACCTCTTTTCTTTTGTGTAACAAGCTACCATAAGTATCTGCTCCGCCCGCTAGGGACGTTTTCCTTTATGATGTAATTTGTAATCAAGTTATGATTTAATTATGTGTATGTGTAATTCTGTGTGATTAGTTAGGTATTTAGTAAATAAATAATTAAACCCAATTTTGTATTGCTGATTCAACTTGTTAGCCAGGGTTCGTGCAGATAACTAAGAATTTACAACTTTCAGATGAGACTGAATTAAGATGCCGATTAATATTGACTGCTATTGATGTAAAATATTACTAGGTCTTTAAGAGTATAAGTATATTTTAGCTGCTACTGTACATTTACTTTTGATACTTAAGTATTTTTAAAAACAAATACTTTTAGACTTAGTAAAATACAAGTAGTATTTTACTGGTTGACTTTCACTTGTACTTGAGTCATTTTCTATTAAGGTATCTTTACTTTAACTCAAGTATGAGAATTTAGTACTTTTTCCACCATTGGGGATTAGTTTGCCATCATCACAAGTGCCTAATGGGCAGTGCATGGCATGCTCATGGCCCTTGCTGTCTCCTCCCCGTTGCCTTTGTGCCAAATCCATTTTTCATACCAGTCACAACACCCCTGTCCTGGTTTATGTCTGGCCTCTTTACACAGATGGTATTTTACTAGTGTTGTGTTATACAAGCGTGTTGAGCATAAATCTATGGTGTTATGCAGAGGTTGCGTTGTTTTTCCCCACATTTAGGTCATATCTAATGATTTTCAATATGTCTGGGAAATGTTTGTGGAATATGGGGAACGGAAAGGGGATACCTAGTCAGTTGCACAACTAAATGCATTCAACTGAAATGTGTCTTTTGCTTTTAAAGAGACGTAGGCTATTTTGGCGACTACAGTAAGTATTTTTAAACCTCTCTCTATTCGTTGGATGTGCCAATATGTAGTTCATAAATGCATAATCTATGAGCAGAATTACTGTTTTACCTTAATGCAAAAAATGTTGAATTCAGACTGTCATTGTTTTACCACTATCCTCTAAATGTTTTTATACTATGGTGAGCGATATGATTCAACATGCCAATAAATCAGCTCAATATACTTTTATAGTTTTTTCATATTGCCGGTGTACACTGGCTAATGACGAAACAAAGAAGAGTAGGACTAAAGGAGAAAAATGTACTGTACAGAAAACTCAGCAAACCAGGCATTTGTGGTGAGTGCATGGGGGCAGCCATCGTTTTGCTCCTCCGCTATTAGCCACGAAATCTCTAGTTTGAAAGTGATTGTTTTCTGCAAGCTGTGTGGCGCATTTTGAGTTCTACAGGGCTGCTGGCCTCTGTTGACTCCAATGCATCCAACAGTTGTGTCAAGTTGACTGGATGTCCTTGTGGTGGTGTACCATTCTTGAAACACACGGGAAACTGTTGAGTGCTGCAGTTCTTGACACAAGAACTGGCACCCACTACCATACCCCGTTCAAAGGCACTTAAATATTTTGTCTTGCTGATTCACCTTCTGAATGGCACACATACACAATCCATGTCTCAATTGTCTGATAGCTTAAAAATCCTTCTTTAACCTGTCTCCTCCCCTTCATCTACACTGATTGAAGTGGATTTAACAAGTGAAATCAATAAGGATCATACTGTAGATTTCACCTGGATTCACCTGGTCAGTCTATGTCATGGAAAGAGTGTTCTTAATGTTTTGTATACTCAGTGTAAAATGAGTGACACAGCAGAGAGAGTGAGAGAGAGAGAGAGAGAGAGAGAGAGAGAGAGAGAGAGAGAGAGAGAAAGAGGGAGAGAAAGAGGGAGAGAGAGAGAGAGAGGGAGAGAGAGAGAGAGAGAGAGAGAGAGAGAGAGAGAGAGAGGGAGAGAAAGAGGGAGAGAAAGAGGGAGAGAGAGAGAGAGAGAGAGAGAGAGAGAGAGGGAGGGAGAGAGAGAGAGAGAGAGAGAGAGAGAGAGAGAGAGAGAGATGAGCAATGACGAACTGCACATTATCTGCACATATATGACATAGTGTGAATTATTATGTGTTTTATGATTAATGGATTTTTTTTTGTGGTGGTTGATATATTTTTCCGTAAATCTGAAATGTAAAAGTGGAAATTACAAGCTTACGAATACTTTTTAAACCTCAAGTTTAAAATGTCCTGCATGGCAGGAAAGTTCTACTGCAACAAGGTGATCAAATTAAGATCCCAAGATCAAATGGTATGTAGACCATTTGATTTTTGAGGTGGGACAAAGTTTGGTACAGTATCGCCAGCCAACTGCATCTTGGGAATGTACTAGTAACGCAGCCAAAAAAAGCATACAATACATGCTTTTTGAGGCAGAACATTATTAGATGCCTTATAGTTCAAATCTGTGTTTATTCCCCCAGTATTCTGCCCATTTCTGGTGTGACAACCAGGTAGGCTACATGTTGCTCTTGAAGCAGTCCTTTAATTTCCTCTGCGAAAGCCTGTGGCTTCAGGGGTCTAAACCACTCACTCTGCTCAGGCTGAAGTGGAGTTTTTCTTGGATGCCTGCATAGCTACGTCAAGAATTTCCCTTTCCCAGTCATTTGTAACGCTGTCCTGTGGTAGTGAGTGTGTAATCAACCAACCCTTATATGCTGAGATATTGAGGCCAGCAGTGAGAGGAGCTATGATTTCTGTCGGCCCAACTGTCTGCCAAGACTGGCATAAATGCACACAAACAACTTCACAGATGGTTATCACACGCACACACACACACACACACACACACACACACATATACAGTGGGGCAAAAAAGTATTTAGTCAGCCACCAATTGTGCAAGTTCTCCCACTTAAAAAGATGAGAGGCCTGTAATTTTCATCATAGGTACACTTCAACTATGACAGACAAAATGAGAAGAAAATCCAGAAAATCACATTGTAGGATTTTTTATGAATTTATTTGCAAATTATGGTAGAAAATAAGTATTTGGTCAATAACAAAAGTTTATCTCAATACTTTGTTATATACCCTTTGTTGGCAATGACAGAGGTCAAACGTTTTCTGTAAGTCTTCACAAGGTTTTCACACACTGTTGCTGGTATTTTGGCCCATTCCTCCATGCAGATCTCCTCTAGAGCAGTGATGTTTTGGGGCTGTTGCTGGGCAACACGGACTTTCAACTCCCTCCAAAGATTTTCTATGGAGTTGAGATCTGGAGACTTGCTAGGCCACTCCAGGACCTTGAAATGCTTCTTACGAAGTCACTCCTTCGTTGCCCGGGGATGTGTTTGGGATCATTGTCATGCTGAAAGACCCAGCCACGTTTCATCTTCAATGCCCTTGCTGATGGAAGGAGGTTTTCACTCAAAATCTCACGATACATGGCCCCATTCATTCTTTCCTTTACACAGATCAGTCGTCCTGGTCCCTTTGCAGAAAAACAGCCCCAAAGCATGATGTTTCCACCCCCATGCTTCACAGTAGGTATGGTGTTCTTTGGATGCAACTCAGCATTCTTTGTCCTCCAAACACGACGAGTTGAGTTTTTACCAAAAAGTTATATTTTGGTTTCATCTGACCATATGACATTCTCCCAATCTTCTTCTGGATCATCCAAATGCTCTCTAGCAAACTTCAGACGGGCCTGGACATGTACTGGCTTAAGCAGGAGGACACGTCTGGCACTGCAGGATTTGAGTCCCTGGCGGCGTAGTGTGTTACTGATGATAGGCTTTGTTACTTTGGTCCCAGCTCTCTGCAGGTCATTCACTAGGTCCCCCCGTGTGGTTCTGGGATTTTTGCTCACCGTTCTTGTGATCATTTTGACCCCACGGGGTGAGATCTTGCGTGGAGCCCCAGATCGAAGGAGATTATCAGTGGTCTTGTATGTCTTCCATTTCCTAATAATTGCTCCCACAGTTGATTTCTTCAAACCAAGCTGCTTACCTATTGCAGATTCCGTCTTCCCAGCCTGGGGCAGGTCTACAATTTTGTTTCTGGTGTCCTTTGACAGCTCTTTGGTCTTGGCCATAGTGGAGTTTGGAGTGTGACTGTTTGAGGTTGTGGACAGGTGTCTTTTATACTGATAACAAGTTCAAACAGGTGCCATTAATACAGGTAACGAGTGGAGGACAGAGGAGCCTCTTAAAGAAGAAGTTACAGGTCTGTGAGAGACAGAAATCTTGATTGTTCGTAGGTGACCAAATACTTTTTTTCCACCATCATTTGCAAATAAATTCATAAAAACTCCTACAATGTGATTTTCTGGATTTTTTTTCAAATTTTGTCTGTCATAGTTGAAGTGTACCGATGATGACAATTACAGGCCTCTCTCATCTTTTTAAGTGGGAGAACTTGCACAATTGGTGGCTGACTAAATACTTTTTGCCCCACTGTACATACATACATCTAGATCCACATCGTACTATTTTAGAGGCACGCACACTGCAGGCAAGTTATTTGTGATAAGTGCTAAAAAAAACTCCACCCCTTCATTTTAGTTTGCTCTTTCTGTCACATCACAGAGGCCCCGAAAAGGAATCTACATTTCCTTCAATATCTATAGGCTCAGATTGTCTTGACTAATGGTGTCTTGGCCTCAGCAGGTTCTTATATGGTTGGTTCAGTGACAGTGGCGACACGTCATTCAGGGCAGGTGGGGCAGAGCCTGTTTTGAACCCCACATTTTTATTTAAACATTTGTTGGGGGGGGGGGGGGGGGGAGCTTACTTGTTTTGCATGTTATTTTGGCATTAATATGTGACACATGTCAGTCTGCAAACAACATAAAAAATACAAATAAGCATTGAGTTAAGAAAGCCACAAACAAACATGGTCTCTCTTTTACTTTCTCGAGTAAAGGCAGCTTCAAAATGCAGGCGTTTCACCCTAGCTCAGTGCTTTCTGTGGTGCTGGGCCAGAGTAAAATACGGAGCGTAGGGGTTGGTAATGTTCTCTAGTTACGCCGTGATTGACTCAGTGTTCTGTCACTCATGAGGACAATCTGCAAGGAGAGCTTGAAAATTCAAGTCCCTTGGGTGCTGCTATAGAGTTACATTAGAAGTGCCCATCCCAGAAGGCTCAAGGTCATTGGTCATAGATCAAATCAAATTATATCTACAGTAGTTTGATTGGATTTATCATGTCAACATCTTACTTTCAAAAGCTTAGCTAGCAGTCATCTTCATGAATCAAGTCGACAATATACTGGCAAAACCTTTTTAATCCTTGTCATATGAAGAGAAATTATGAATAGAAATGATAGATTAAACATATCAGTGCTCATCGGCCATTGAACATGGACATTACACAACAAGTTGGAAATTGCAAATTCAACAATATATTGTTTGGAAGGAATCCGTGACAGTGGCTAACTGCAGCACTGCAAAGCAATCACTAGCCTGCTATTCAGTGGAGTGGCATTGTGGTCCCAAATCTGGGATTAAGTTTCTCTTTTCAATGTTTAAAATGATAGACATTCAACATTGGCCATGCTTTCAATGAAGCATGATTTGTGCCGCACTCAAAACAACTCTTAGCTGCAAAAATGTGACTTTAGTGAGTTCAAGACAACTTTGAATTCCAGAAAAAGGTTTTCTCCAACTGGGAAATACATTTTGAACGGTATTACTCCAACTTGTTATTGTAAATTGGGAACTCGGGCCTCTTTCTAGAGCTACGACCTGGAGATCAATGACGTCATCATGATTCACAACTCCCCCCCCCCCCCCCCCCCCCCCCCCCCCCCCCCCCGAGTTCCCAGTTGTCTTGAAAGCACCATAAATCCAGAGAATGCCAGACTTTGATGACAAAAGTTGCCCACGAAGAACCGCCCACCACCTTCCTGTTCAAGTGAGCACAGCACAACAAGGTGAGTCCAAAAATGTCTTGTATGCCGCTGCATAAATTATGTAATATGCCAGGGAGTGTCACGGCTTTCTTCTGTAGCCGAAGGAGAGGACACTACACATAGACAATCACCCACAACTCACAATTACAAAACAGGCTACCTAAATATGGTTCCCAATCAGAGACAGGTGTTAGTCGTTGTCTCTGATTGGGAACCATATTTAGGTAGCCTGTTTTGTCATTGTGGGTGATTGTCTATGTGTAGTGTTTGTGTCAGCACATTTGGCATATAGCTTCACGGTCATTGTTCATTTATTGTTTTGCTCAGTTTACTTCGTGTTTTCGTCATCCATTAAAATGATGCATTCACACCATGCTGCGCTTTGGTCCGCTTCTTACGACGATCGTGACAGGGAGACATGTATACTGTAGCTAAGATAATAATTTGGTATATTTACCCCTTTTAATTTTGCCTACTGTTCTGACTTGGTGGTGCACCTGTAGTTTATAATCTGTTTTAGAGAAATATAATCCTTGAATTTTGTAAGAGCTTTCATTGTCTGCTTTATGCTCCCTTATCTATCCTGCTGTTCTGACTTGGTGTACAGGGAGAACACTGTGAGAACGGCCCATGTTCTGAATTCTGTCTCTGTACATTTCAAAAGTGCTAAACAAATAGTTACATTGACAACGTCCGTCCTAGCTCGCTCATTAATGTCTTAATCGGAATTACGGATTGCCTCTTATCCTTTTGTCGTCCCCTCATGCCATAGTTTCCACATCTCAGTTGTCATCAGAAACCACATTTGTTTAAGCAAGTCAGCCATATCAGCTATGTTTTTTTAAAAGGCAGTAAATGAGGCTGAATGAACTGTTTTGTTGCCAGACAAGGCTCCGCTGATATCCAGGTGTAACAGGGATAAGGTGTTGGGACTGCTGTTGGGACAGCATCGTTTGTCACTGTTATAGAGCAATGAATGTGTTGTTTAGTGTTATGTTATGTAGTGGCTTTGCTGGCATGCATCCCACTTTTTTTGTTGCCCCACCAAGATTTACATGCTAAAATCACCACTGTTCAGTGAACATGTTTTCTTTTTCTTCCCTAAACCGTCTAATCCTCCGACTGTCTAAAGAAACAGACACCGGCTGAAAAACAAATTCACGCCACACAGAAAAAACACCATTTCAAGCTGTTCTGTGACTGCTGAACATTCCGCATGTGTTCAGTGACTAAACAAGAATGAAACGTTTTCTCAAACTATGGAGAATCAATGGATATATGCTAATGTAACGCACATGTTAAGATTTCATCCAGGAGCTTAAGACATAAGAGAGCCGTTTGAAACCGATAGCCTACCTACTAATGGAGGTTAACTCTAATCTGTGGCGGCGTGGCCGTGTGGCCTTGTGGTAGTAGGCCAGTAGTATGTTACATCCTCCTACATCTCTGCCCTGCATTGTGAATGGAGGGGCCTGTTCAGTGTATACACCACTGGACACCTCGTAGGTCCAGTTGGCTGGTATTATAGCCGGCTGGCGGTAGGGGACTGATGTGTTTGTGTGTAACACTCTGGTGCCTGATGTCTGTCAGTTGGCACAGGGAGCTGCTGCTGTCAGCTGCTGCTGTTTTGTAACATGGCATTAGGGTGTTGTGTGTAGAAGGTGGTGCACGTCTAAGCATCATACAGCATTTTAATGACCAAAACCTTATGTTTGTAAAGAAAAACAAACGTGTGTAAAGATCACTGATTCATTATAGATTTCTGTTGACAGGTTTGATGATGGTCCTGGAGAGACTAGTGTTAGTCAGTGTGTCTCTGTCAAGGTAAATCCTCCTTCATTACTGTATTATGTAAGGTTGGTTCTCCGTGTCTCATGCTCTGCCACTGTCGCCAGATAAGGAGAAGGGAGGAGGGAGTCGTGTGTGTTTGTTTGTATGTTACTAACTGTGTATTTATTCCTTGTGTTATTATCTTTCTATTATTTATCTTGTTCCTCTCTGTGTTGTTGGGAAGGGCCCGTAAGTAAGCATTTCACTGTTAGTCTACACCTGTTTACCAAGCATGTGACAAATAACATGTGATTGATTTATTGTATATGTGTGTGTTTGTATACTTTGAGTAGATGTGGACGTGACAGTGTGTGCGCGTGCAATACTAGCTTTTATTGTTTGCATACTGTACAAATTTGTATGTCTGTTCTGTTTCATTTTTGCTCTCGTGCGTGCGCGTATTCCATTGTGATTAGGTATGTATTGTTAGTGTGTGTGTGTGTGTGTGTGTGTATGTGAGAACACTGCCTCATAAACAGAGGAATGGGATAGTGATTTATAGGTGTCCTGAGTTACACAGTTCTCTTTGTGTACACAACACGGACCTTTAAATGAAGACTTGGCATAACCAACCTCCTGCCGTACTGCCTTAAGGCTTTAGTCTCTGTGTTCCTCTCTGGAATTCTACTTAGAAAACTCAACTGAGATTGAATTAGCAGGCTTTTGTTACAGATGTAGGAATTTAATTTGATCACCCTGTCGCAGGAGAACTGGAAATGTAAAACTTGAAGTGTGTTTGAGGTCGGTGGCAATTTTTTTCTTGAGGCAAGCCGAAGTTGGTAGCCCGAAGTCTATGCCCCCTCATCGGTGATTGGTAAACAGTAGGGATTTTTCAATTAAGTCTTTGTCGTCATTCAGCGAGAGACAAATCGTTTTTATGCAAATATTTTCACTTGAGAAATACTGCAATATCACTGCAATAACATCTTGGTTGCACGACTAAGATCTCCTCAGCAAAAATGTCAAAATGAATGACAGATTTCTTTAGTTATCTTAGATTAATAAGGAGCCGACCCTTTTTTTCAATTTTCGCCTAAAATGACATACCCAAATCTAACTGCCTGTAGCTCAGGACCTGAGGCAAGGATATGAATATTTTTGATACCATTTCAAAGGAAACACTTTGAAGTTTGTGGAAATGTTTGATTAATGTAGGAGAATATAACACATTAGATCTGGTAAAAGATAATACTAAGAAAAAAACCGTGTTTTTTTTTGTACCATCAACTTTGAAATGCAAGGGAAAGGCCATAATGTATTATTCCAGCCCAGGCGCAATTACGATTTTGTCCACTAGATGGCAGCAGTGTATGTGCAAAGTTTTAGACTGATATAATGAACCATTGTTTTTCTGTTCCAAATTTTGTATCAAGACTGCCCAATTGGTTTATTAATACATTTTCAAGTTCATAACTGTGCACTCTACTCAAACAATAGCATGATATTCTTTCACTGTAATAGCTACTGTAAATTGGACAGTGCAGTTAGATTAACAACAATTTAAGCTTTCTGCCAATATCAGATATGTCTATGTCCTGGGAAATGTTCTTGTTACAACCTCATGCTAATCACATTAGCCTACGTTAGCGCAACCGTCCCGCGAGGGACCCACTGATCCTGTAGAGGCTAACCACATAGCCTCAGGGAAGGATTTGAGTTTACACCCACCCATCCACATAACCCACCTTCTCCCCAACTCTAAGAGGGTTAACGTTGATTTATTTCTTTTTAATCTCTGACGCCAGTTTGGAAGATTGACAATTCAGAGGGAGATCAGTCTCTACGATCCTGAACTTGGCTCATAAATATCACTATTTTTGTAAGAGATATTTCATTCTAGACCACACAGCTAGGAGGAAAGACCTCAGGGATACAATCCTACAGATTTCCTAGCAGGTCAACCATCCAGAAATGGGACTGTACGGTCCTCCTGATTGAGAGACTCAAGACCTCCAAAATACCTGAGTGGAGTACTCCTATAGACCATACTTCCAAAGTCAGTATATCACTTTTAGAAGAGTGCATTTCTTTCAAAATAACCATTACATTATTCTGAAAACAGAGAACAGGGGACTCTACTGAAGGTGGGATACTGGTGTATGTAAGGAGGAGGGGTAGAGTTGCCTAAAGCCGTCCGCATGTTTCGGTTCGGCTGAAGCGAACAAGTGTTAAAAGGCCCCTTGAGGCCGTAGCCAGTATACTTCCTCAAAATAATAAGAATTAGCTTGAGTTATTTAGCCTTGTTGAAAAATCCCCCATCTCCCCTCTGTGCTATGTCTGTGTTCCTGGTAAACCAGATTTAGAAGCTTTTAGGGAGCAGTAGAGGAGGCAGCATTGAACTACTGGTCCATTGTTCTTCAGTGAACCTGTGTGGCCCCTGTCTCCTCCCAGTGGTTTCTAACAGGTTAACTTCAATTTGTCATGTCTTCACACTGAGCTTAGCATGGTGGATGAGGAGCAGTCACGGAGACTAGGATTATTTGAAGCAACGGTGGGAAAGTTGGTGGCGGGGTAGTGGGCGGGGTAGTGGGCGGGGTAGTGGGCGGGGTAGTGTGCGGGGTAGTGTGCGGGGTAGTGAGCGAGGTAACAGGCGTGGCCAATAACAACATTTTGCTATTTTAGATGAAATTTCCTGCAATTCTACACATTTTACCGTAGTTTATGTCATCTTCTTATGCTCTCTGAGTAACTCAAGCCTTTTAACAAAATCAATGGGGGCCCCATGCCATGACATTTGGGAGAAAAAAAATGTATTCCTGACTGTCTGGTTTTTATTCTGGTGGTTGTGAGTTCTCAAAGATTATCTTATTTAAAAATATATAGCTCCATTATCTTTTCTACATAATATATGTCTGGTTTAGTCCTTTAAGTTTACACTGAAAACATTTTATCATCCCAAAGATTAGGCCACGGTTTATATCGGGAAAACACTGGACAACAATTGCTTTTGTACAGGAACAATGTCATCTAGTTTGGTTCAATTTGAATAATTTCCCATAACTTACAAAAACAAAAATATTCCTTTAAATTAAGGAATTCTGAATGGCAGTTTTATGTAGGTTTTCCCTTCTGGTGTCTGAGAATCAAGGTCTCCCGTCATGTAAAGTATTCTGATAGCATTCTGAACAACATCCAACTCTGTAGCATCAAACAGCTAGAATATACAAACGCCAACCCACAGCCCATCATTGTACAAACATCTTCGTCCTCCCCGCCTGCCCTCTTCCCGATCTTGTCCTCTGCCTGTTAAACGTGGTGAGCGAGTTATGTACAGTCAAGACCTTGATTTACTTCCAGACCATCGCTCAACTCCACACCAACAGCAAAGCAAGAAGACAGTGTCCTCAAGCTCCAATGATGTGTTCCCTTTTCTGACTGTTGAGAAACTTCATGTCTTTGATTCGTTGTTGTTTTTCCACCGCTGTCTGTCTCTCATTTCTTTCTTGTCTCAAAAGGGTCATCCGGACAGGGAACATCTCGTTAAAATCGACGCTCAGTTTACTAGCATCAACGTCATTCTCCTAAACTTTTAGGGGGGGGGGGGGGGGGGGTTCAAACCAGAAGCCATAGCTATTTCCTATGGTGTTATTGCAATGCAGCAGCACAGGTACTGTCAGGTGAGGGGTTGAAAGGTGAGAGTGAGTGTGTGTTTATTTTTTGCGCAATATGTGGTAGAAGACTGTTTTTGTGTGTCAACAAGAAAGAGATTGAGTAACAATGTGTTTCTCAGTGAGCGATTAACAATGAGTGTGTGTGTCTGTGGGTGCGTGGGTGCGTGCGTGCGTGTGAGTGCAGGTTTTGGGTGGAGTGCTGTATTTCTTAACCACCGATGACTGACACGTTGGTGTCGGTCAGCCGTCTGGGCACTGAGGTATGTCCAGTATGCGAACTCTCTTCTCTGAAGGTTTCTGCACACGACTCCCAAACACACCCCCTTCTGTCTCTATATTCTCTGGAGCTGGGAACCCCCCCCCCCCCCCCCAGAGTGTCACTGGGCCTGGTCTGGTCCTTACCTGGGTCAGGTCAACCCGTTCCCTGCAGTCGATCGCGTGAGAGAGGCCCAGCCATCTGGATCTCATCCGTGTCCTCAGGGAACACCATGTGTTGTTCAAGGTGTTATTCACTGTGTTACTCGTTCACTCCCTCAGTTTACCTCGGGCCTAGCAGTACACTCTCCAGTACACACTTCGGCCTGACACTTTTTTCTGGGCAGGCCTTGCTTTGCCAACACTGGTAGAGTCACCCCTTGCCAATAGTCAACTTGGCTACGGAGACAAGCAGAGAGAGAATACAGACCTGTGCCGTCCATTAGGCTGCCGGCGAATCGTCAGAAGGCACGCCTCAACAGAGCACTTCAAGTTGAATATCAACAACACAGGTTACATAATGCCTTCAATAACAAAACTCTTCACCCCAAATACAATCATGCCCAACAAGCTGAAACATCAAACAGCTGCAGCACAGTACAGTACTACATCCCTCAGCAGGCTAAGAAGCTTGAGCATGACAATATTGTCTTTCTCCACAGGAGTATTCCTATGAAAACACGGGCCCTCGTCTCTTGTACTCTCTTCAGCCCCCAAGCAACAATAGCAACCGTCTGGGTTTAGTCCTGGTGGTCAAAACATTTCAGCATGACGGAGGGCCCACTGTACTGTCTGTGCATACCTGTCCTGGTCTGGCCGTCTTGCAGACTGACTTGGTTGACAGAGCTTCATCACTGCGGAGGATAAGGCAATGTCCCCTTTTTTTTAATTTCACTGGAGGGAAGAAGGTTCTTAGGATATCCATCCCAGTGTATTATAGGCCTAACTGCTGCGGGGTTTATCTAGGTGTAATATTGACTTTGGTATGATCTTCAAAGTTGTTGTAATACTTACCTTTATTTAACCAGGATTGAACACTATCATTTACAATGAAGGCCCTGGGAGCAGGGAATGTAAACCACCTGGCAGAACCATGCACTCTTCAGCCTGTTCCAAGGTGTCCAATGTCTCCACTCTAAAGCCATCAGGTTTACACCTGGATCACGCTGTTAAGGTTTGGCTTACTAGGATTTTGGGGCCCATAAGCCTCTTGTTCAGAAGCTTACTGAGGTGTTTCTAGAACAGATTTAGATAATGTCTCCTTTGTCTTCGCATGCCTTCTCCAGACTGACACCTCTTGCAAGTACGGGACAGAGGACGTAAACAGGGGAGTAGGAAAAAAGACCCCGTATAGGAACAATAGAACACCCTTAGAAAAAAAGGGTTCCAAAAGGGGGCTGTCTCCATAGGATAACCCTTTTTTGGTTACATGTAGAGAACCCTGTGTGAAAAGGGTTCTTCCTGGAAACAAAAAGGGTTCTCCAATGGGGACAGCCAAATCATTATTTTAGGTTCTAGAAAGCACTTATTTTTCTAAGATTGTAGATGAGGGATCACATAGCTTCAAAATAAATTAAAATAGCTAAACTATCAATAGAAATGACATTATTCTTCATCTATCCAAATGTTCCTACATAAATAAAACAATCATCTCAGTGAGTTTAAAATGTCAGAGGCAGGCAGTCAACCAGAACAGTGAAATCAAGCTGTTTGTGAGAAGAGTCAATTTAACTGAGCCAAAGGGCAAAATGAAATGGAAACATTCCACTGTAATAATCGTGAAGCCCTCATCCGTCTAGTAACAATGACCACTAAGACATTAACAATAATACATTACCCAGTGGAGGTAAAGTGGGGGGTATTTTCAGAGGGCCCCAAAGTATTACCATAAAAACACAGGACTGGATGTGGAGGATGTACATTTCTCTGCTAACATAATGCTTCTTAAGCTATTATTTTTCATTCAAGGGTCATTACATGAAGTCATGGTTGTAAGATTTTATTATCTTTCATTTTAAAGAGGGAGTTGTTTCCTCTCCGTTTTCCACTAACTGAAAAATGCTTTCCAAAGTGGAACCTTGGCAACAGTATCCTGAGCTGTTTACGTGTAAATATATATATATATATATATATATATAAAACAAATCTGCACAAAAAAAAATACATTTGAGATGACCAACCCATGTCAGCTGCCTAAAGCTAAACAGAAGGCTCTCGGGAACAGCAGTTAGATCAACCCCTAGTAAGACCTGCCAGCTGCCTAAAGCTAAACAGAAGGCCCTCGGAACAGCAGTTATTGTATTCCAACAAGTAATCTATATCAAGGCTTTTATTTACTGCATGTTGTAACCCATACTTCTGGGGGAACACCAGTTTATATTGTGCTACATTAGTAAAACACAACTACACTCAATTTAGGGATGATCGCCTGGTATGGATAACATGCAACACTGTACGACACACACCCAACTCCACTTGAGTTTACAGTTCAGTGGTGTGCTGATCCACTGGGCTTTGGATACATACAGTGAGGGAAAAAGTATTTGATCCCCTGCTGATTTTGTATGTTTGACCACTGACAAAGAAATTATCAGTCTATCATTTTAATGGTAGGTTTATTTGAACAGTGAGAGACAGAATAACAACAAAATAATCCAGAAAAGCGCATGTCAAAAATGTTATAAATTGATTTGCATTTTAATGAGGGAAATAAGTATTTGACCACCTCTCAACCAGAAAGATTTCTGGCTCCCAGGTGTCTTTTATACAGGTAATGAGCTAAGATTAGGAGCACACTCTTTAAGGGAGTGCTCCTTATCTCAGTTTGTTACCTGTATAAAAGAAGCAATCAATCAGATTCCAAACTCTCCACCATGGCCAAGACTCTCTAAGGATGTCAGGGACAAGATTGTAGACCTACACAAGGCCAAGCAGCTTGGTGAGAAGGTGACAACAGTTGGTGCGATTATTCGCAAATGGAAGAAACACAAAATAACTGTCAATCTCCCTCGGCCTGGGGCTCCATGCAAGATCTCACCTCGTGGAGTTGCAATGATCATGAGAACGGTGAGGAATCAGCCCAGAACTACATGGGAGGATCTTGTCAATGATCTCAAGGCAGCTGGGACCATAGTCACCAAGAAAACAATTGGTAACACACTACGTCGTGAAGGACTGAAATCCTGCAGCGCCCGCAATGTCCCCCTGCTCAAGAAAGCACATATACAGGCCTGTCTGCAGTTTGCCAATGAACATCTGAATGATTCAGAGGACAACTGGGTGAAAGTGTTGTAGTCAGATGAGACCAAAATGGAGCTCTTTGGCATCAACTCAACTCGCCGTGTTTGGAGGAGGAGGAATGCTGCCTATGACCCCAAGAACACCATCCCCACCGTCAAACATGGAGGTGGAAACATTATGCTGTGGGGGTGCTCCATCATGCCTACCATTACAATTACAGACTGATCATTTCTTTGTCAGTGGGCAAACGTACAAAATCAGCAGGGGATCAAATACTTTTTTCCCTCACTGTACAGTATACATACAGCGTGATAAAGGCAAATGGAAAACTCCCCTTCTCATTATGGTCAATCAGACACAATATTGCAGCATGAGAACTCGAGGGCAGGTTGGTTTAACCCTCAAGCAGTGACAGAACACTTGGGAAAGACGTCAAGATTTTGTTGAATTGATTAGAGATTGATTGCTTGTGTGTCGGTGGCACGGTGGGGTTTTTGATCCTCTGTGGTCTTTTTAAAGGCTGAATTGAGGCAAGATGACCCCATTTCTCCTCAAAGCTGATGTCAGGGGATTGTTTATCTGGTCTGTGCTGTGTCGTTGGTTGCCAGAGTCCTGTGACAACGTAGAGAGGAGCTACCACGTGTGGCAGAGCCATGCGAGCCAGCAGCAACACCTGCATGGCATGTTGTCTGTCAACAGCGAGACATGGCACTCTGTTTTTCCTGCTGTGTATTCTGAGAAAATTTAAGCACCACGTAGGTGATTTTCGGAGAAAACCAAATGCCCCTGCTTGGACATAAACAACTAATTAAGAACGTCTATGTGAAAGAAATCATACTATTTAATGTCACAACGGGGTGTTAGGAAAATCCCCACAGAGAAAAGAGTTGATGTGTAAGATTATTATTCCTTGTTCATGGGCTTGTACTTGTAATCACGTTCCCTCCCAATTAGCAGTTGTACAGTGCCTTGCGAAAGTATTCGGCCCCCTTTAACTTTGCGACCTTTTGCCACATTTCAGGCTTCAAACATAAAGATATAAAACTGTATTTTTTTGTGAAGAATCAACAACAAGTGGGACACAATCATGAAGTGGAACATTTATTGGATATTTCAAACTTTTTTAACAAATCAAAAACTGAAAAATTGGGCGTGCAAAATTATTCAGCCCCCTTAAGTTAATACTTTGTAGCGCCACCTTTTGCTGCGATTACAGATGTAAGTCGCTTGGGGTATGTCTCTATCAGTTTTGCACATCGAGAGACTGAATTTTTTTCCAATTTCTCCTTGCAAAACAGCTCGAGCTCAGTGAGGTTGGATGGAGAACATTTGTGAACAGCAGTTTTCAGTTCTTTCCACAGATTCTCGATTGGATTCAGGTCTGGACTTTGACTTGGCCATTCTAACACCTGGATATGTTTATTTTTGAACCATTCCATTGTAGATTTTGCTTTATGTTTTGGATCATTGTCTTGTTGGAAGACAAATCTCTGTCCCAGTCTCAGATCTTTTGCAGACTCCATCAGGTTTTCTTCCAGAATGGTCCTGTATTTGGCTCCATCCATCTTCCCATCAATTTTAACCATCTTCCCTGTCCCTGCTGAAGAAAAGAAGGCCCAAACCATGATGCTGCCACCACCATGTTTGACAGAGGGGATGGTGTGTTCAGCTGTGTTGCTTTTACGCCAAACATAACGTTTTGCATTGTTGCCAAAAAGTTCAATTTTGGTTTCATCTGACCAGAGCACCTTCTTCCACATGTTTGGTGTGTCTCCCAGGTGGCTTGTGGCAAACTTTAAACAACACTTTTTATGGATATCTTTAAGAAATGGCTTTCTTCTTGCCACTCTTCCATAAAGGCCAGATTTGTGCAATATACGACTGATTGTTGTCCTATGGACAGAGTCTCCCACCTCAGCTGTAGATCTCTGCAGTTCATCCAGAGTGATCATGGGCCTCTTGACTGCATCTCTGATCAGTCTTCTCCTTGTATGAGCTGAAAGTTTAGAGGGACGGCCAGGTCTTGGTAGATTTGCAGTGGTCTGATACTCCTTCCATTTCAATATTATCGCTTGCACAGTGCTCCTTGGGATGTTTAAAGCTTGGGAAATCTTTTTGTATCCAAATCCGGCTTTAAGCTTCTTCACAACAGTATCTCGGACCTGCCTGGTGTGTTCCTTGTTCTTCATGATGCTCTCTGCGCTTTTAACGGACCTCTGAGACTATCACAGTGCAGGTGCATTTATACGGAGACTTGATTACACACAGGTGGATTGTATTTATCATCATTAGTCATTTAGGTCAACATTGGATCATTCAGAGATCCTCACTGAACTTCTGGAGAGAGTTTGCTGCACTGAAAGTAAAGGGGCTGAATAATTTTGCACGCCCAATTTTTCAGTTTTTGATTTGTTAAAAAAGTTTTAAATAACCAATAACTGTCATTCCACTTCATGATTGTGTCCCACTTGTTGTTGATTCATCACAACAAAATACAGTTTTATATCTTTATGTTTGAAGCCTGAAATGTGGCAAA
Source organism: Oncorhynchus mykiss (assembly GCF_013265735.2). Lineage (NCBI taxonomy): Eukaryota > Metazoa > Chordata > Actinopteri > Salmoniformes > Salmonidae > Oncorhynchus > Oncorhynchus mykiss. Next base: position 24,455,052 of record NC_048585.1, on the reverse strand, counting down.
AGGTTGCAAAGTTCAAGGGGGCCGAATACTTTCGCAAGGCACTGTACATTGGACTAACAAATATCACACCACCAGTTACAGTAGATATCAAATACCACCAGTTACAATAGAGATCACCAGTTACAGTAGATATAAAATACCACCAGTTACAGTAGATATCACCAGTTACAGTAGATATCACCAGTTACAGTAGATATCAAATACCACCAGTTACAGTAGATATCACCAGTCACAGTAGATATCAAATACCACCAGTTACAGTGGATATCAAATACCACCAGTTACAGTAGATATCAAATACCACCAGTTACAGTAGATATCACCAGTTACAGTAGATATCACCAGTTACAGTAGATATCAAATACCACCAGTTACAGTAGATATCAAATACCACCAGTTACAGTAGATATCAAACACCACCAGTTGCAGTAGATATCACCAGTTACAGTAGATATCGCCAGTTACAGTAGATATCACCAGTTACAGTAGATATCAAATACCACCAGTTATAGTAGATATCAAATACCACCAGTTACAGTAGATATCAAATACCACCAGTTACAGTAGATATCACCAGTTACAGTATATATCACAAGTTACAGTATATATCACCAGTTACAGTCAATATCAAATACCACCAGTTACAGTAGATATCACCAGTTACAGTAGATATCACCAGTTACAGTAGATATCAAATACCACCAGTTACAGTAGATATCAAATACCACCAGTTACAGTAGATATCAAATACCACCAGTTACAGTAGATATCAAACACCACCAGTTACAGTAGATATCAAATACCACCAGTTACAGTAGATATCCCAAGTTACAGTAGATATCAAACACCACCAGTTACAGTAGATATCCCCAGTTACAGTAGATATCAAACACCACCAGTTACAGTAGATATCAAATACCACCAGTTACAGTAGATATCAAATACAACCAGTTACAGTAGATATCAAATACCACCAGTTACAGAAGATATCAAATACCACCAGTTACAGTAGATATCACCAGTTACAGTAGATATCAAATACCACCAGTTACAGTATATATCAAATACCACCAGTTACAGTAGATATCAAACACCACCAGTTACAGTAGATATCAAACACCACCAGTTACAGTAGATATCACCAGTTACAGTAGATATCAAATACCACCAGTTACAGTAGATATCAAATACCACCAGTTACAGTAGATATCACCAGTTACAGTAGATATCACCAGTTACAGTCGATATCAAATACCACCAGTTACAGTAGATATCAAATACCACCAGTTACAGTAGATATCAAATACCACCAGTTACATTAGATATCAAACACCACCAGTTACAGTATATATCAAATACCACCAGTTACAGTAGATATCAAATACCACCAGTTACAGTAGATATCCCCAGTTACGGTAGATATCAAATACCACCAGTTACAGTAGATATCAAATACCACCAGTTACAGTAGATATCCCAAGTTACAGTAGATATCAAACACCACCAGTTACAGTAGATATCCCCAGTTACAGTAGATATCAAACACCACCAGTTACAGTAGATATCAAATACCACCAGTTACATTATATATCAAATACCACCAGTTACAGTAGATATCACCAGTTACAGTAGATATCAAATACCACCAGTTACAGTAGATATCAAACACCACCAGTTACAGTAGATATCACCAGTTACAGTAGATATCAAACACCACCAGTTACAGTAGATATCAAATACCACCAGTTACAGTAGATATCAAATACAACCAGTTACAGTAGATATCAAATACCACCAGTTACAGTAGATATCAAACACCACCAGTTACAGTAGATATCCCCAGTTACAGTAGATATCAAACACCACCAGTTACAGTAGATATCCCCAGTTACAGTAGATATCAAACACCACCAGTTACAGTAGATATCAAATACCATCAGTTACAGTAGATATCAAATACCACCAGTTACAGTAGATATCACCAGTTACAGTAGATATCAAATACCACCAGTTACAGTAGATATCAAATACAACCAGTTACAGTAGATATCAAATACCACCAGTTACAGTAGATATCAAACACCACCAGTTACAGTAGATATCCCCAGTTACAGTAGATATCAAACACCACCAGTTACAGTAGATATCAAATACCACCAGTTACAGTAGATATCAAACACCACCAGTTACAGTAGATATCCCCAGTTACAGTAGATATCAAATACAACCAGTTACAGTAGATATCAAATACCACCAGTTACAGTAGATATCAAACACCACCAGTTACAGTAGATATCCCCAGTTACAGTAGATATCAAATACCACCAGTTACATTATATATCAAATACCACGAGTTACAGTAGATATCACCAGTTACAGTAGATATCAAATACCACCAGTTACAGTAGATATCAAACACCACCAGTTACAGTTGATATCACCAGTTACAGTAGATATCAAACATCACCAGTTACAGTAGATATCAAATACCACCAGTTACAGTAGATATCAAATACAACCAGTTACAGTAGATATCAAATACCACCAGTTACAGTAGATATCAAACACCACCAGTTACAGTAGATATCAAACACCACCAGTTACAGTAGATATCCCCAGTTACAGTAGATATCAAACACCACCAGTTACAGTAGATATCAAACACCACCAGTTACAGTAGATATCAAACACCACCAGTTACAGTAGATATCACCAGTTACAGTAGATATCAAATACCACCAGTTACAGTAGATATCAAATACCACCAGTTACAGTAGATATCACCAGTTACAGTAGATATCACCAGTTACAGTCGATATCAAATACCACCAGTTACAGTAGATATCAAATACCACCAGTTACAGTAGATATCAAATACCACCAGTTACAGTAGATATCAAACACCACCAGTTACAGTATATATCAAATACCACCAGTTACAGTAGATATCAAATACCACCAGTTACAGTAGATATCCCCAGTTACAGTAGATATCAAATACCACCAGTTACAGTAGATATCAAATACCACCAGTTACAGTAGATATCCCAAGTTACAGTAGATATCAAACACCACCAGTTACAGTAGATATCCCCAGTTACAGTAGATATCAAACACCACCAGTTACAGTAGATATCAAATACCACCAGTTACATTATATATCAAATACCACCAGTTACAGTAGATATCACCAGTTACAGTAGATATCAAATACCACCAGTTACAGTAGATATCAAACACCACCAGTTACAGTAGATATCACCAGTTACAGTAGATATCAAACACCACCAGTTACAGTAGATATCAAATACCACCAGTTACAGTCGATATCAAATACAACCAGTTACAGTAGATATCAAATACCACCAGTTACAGTAGATATCAAACACCACCAGTTACAGTAGATATCCCCAGTTACAGTAGATATCAAACACCACCAGTTACAGTAGATATCCCCAGTTACAGTAGATATCAAACACCACCAGTTACAGTAGATATCAAATACCATCAGTTACAGTAGATATCAAATACCACCAGTTACAGTAGATATCACCAGTTACAGTAGATATCAAATACCACCAGTTACAGTAGATATCAAACACCACCAGTTACAGTAGATATCCCCAGTTACAGTAGATATCAAACACCACCAGTTACAGTAGATATCAAATACCACCAGTTACAGTAGATATCAAACACCACCAGTTACAGTAGATATCCCCAGTTACAGTAGATATCAAATACAACCAGTTACAGTAGATATCAAATACCACCAGTTACAGTAGATATCAAACACCACCAGTTACAGTAGATATCCCCAGTTACAGTAGATATCAAATACCACCAGTTACATTATATATCAAATACCACCAGTTACCGTAGATATCACCAGTTACAGTAGATATCAAATACCACCAGTTACAGTAGATATCAAACACCACCAGTTACAGTTGATATCACCAGTTACAGTAGATATCAAACATCACCAGTTACAGTAGATATCAAATACCACCAGTTACAGTAGATATCAAATACAACCAGTTACAGTAGATATCAAATACCACCAGTTACAGTAGATATCAAACACCACTAGTTACAGTAGATATCCCCAGTTACAGTAGATATCAAACACCACCAGTTACAGTAGATATCCCCAGTTACAGTAGATATCAAACACCACCAGTTACAGTAGATATCAAATACCATCAGTTACAGTAGATATCAAATACCACCAGTTACAGTAGATATCACCAGTTACAGTAGATATCAAATACCACCAGTTACAGTAGATATCAAATACAACCAGTTACAGTAGATATCAAATACCACCAGTTACAGTAGATATCAAACACCACCAGTTACAGTAGATATCCCCAGTTACAGTAGATATCAAACACCACCAGTTACAGTAGATATCAAATACCACCAGTTACAGTAGATATCAAATACCAGCAGTTACAGTAGATATCAAATACCACCAGTTACAGTAGATATCAAACAACACCAGTTACAGTATATATCAAATACCACCAGTTACAGTAGATATCAAACACCACCAGTTACAGTAGATATCACCAGTTACAGTAGATATCAAACACCACCAGTTACAGTACATATCCCCAGTTACAGTAGATATCAAACACCACCAGTTACAGTAGATATCAAATACCACCAGTTACAGTAGATATCACCAGTTACAGTGGATATAAAATACCACCAGTTACAACAGATGTCAAATACCACCAGTTACAGTAGATATCAAATACCACCAGTTACAGTAAATATCCCCAGTTACAGTACATATCAAATACCACCAGTTACAGTAGATATCAAATACCACCAGTTACAGTAGATATCCCAAGTTACAGTAGATATCAAACACCACCAGTTACAGTAGATATCAAATACCACCAGTTACAGTAGATATCAAACACCACCAGTTACAGTAGATATCAAACACCACCAGTTACAGTAGATATCAAATACCACCAGTTACAGTAGATATCAAACACCACCAGTTACAGTAGATATCAAACACCACCAGTTACAGTAGATATCAAACACCACCAGTTACAGTAGATATCAAACACCATCAGTTACAGTAGATATCAAATACCACCAGTTACAGTAGATATCCCCAGTTACAGTAGATATCAAACACCACCAGTTACAGTAGATATCAAATACCACCAGTTACATTATATATCAAATACCACCAGTTACAGTAGATATCACCAGTTACAGTAGATATCAAATACCACCAGTTACAGTAGATATCAAACACCACCAGTTACAGTAGATATCACCAGTTACAGTAGATATCCCCAGTTACAGTAGATATCAAACACCACCAGTTACAGTAGATATCAAATACCACCAGTTACAGTAGATATCACCAGTTACAGTAGACATCACCAGTTACAGTAGATATCAAACACCACCAGTTACAGTAGATATCAAATACCACCAGTTACAGTAGATATCAAATACAACCAGTTACAGTAGATATCAAATACCACCAGTTACAGTAGATATCAAACACCACCAGTTACAGTAGATATCCCCAGTTACAGTAGATATCAAACACCACCAGTTACAGTAGATATCCCAAGTTACAGTAGATATCAAACACCACCAGTTACAGTAGATATCAAATACCACCAGTTACAGTAGATATCAAATACCACCAGTTACAGTAGATATCACCAGTTACAGTAGATATCAAATACCACCAGTTACAGTAGATATCAAATACAACCAGTTACAGTAGATATCAAATACCACCAGTTACAGTAGATATCAAACACCACCAGTTACAGTAGATATCCCCAGTTACAGTAGATATCAAACACCACCAGTTACAGTAGATATCAAATACCACCAGTTACAGTAGATATCAAATACCACCAGTTACAGTATATATCACCAGTTACAGTAGATATCAAATACCACCAGTTAGAGTAGATATCAAATACCACCAGTTACAGTATATATCAAATACCACCAGTTACAGTAGATATCACCAGTTACAGTAGATATCACCAGTTACAGTAGATATCAAATACCACCAGTTACAGTAGATATCAAATACCAGCAGTTACAGTAGATATCAATTACCACCAGTTACAGTAGATATCAAACAACACCAGTTACAGTATATATCAAATACCACCAGTTACAGTATATATCAAATACCACCAGTTACAGTATATATCAAATACCACCAGTTACAGTAGATATCAAACACCACCAGTTACAGTAGATATCACCAGTTACAGTAGATATCAAACACCACCAGTTACAGTAGATATCAAATACCACCAGTTACAGTAGATATCACCAGTTACAGTGGATATAAAATACCACCAGTTACAACAGATGTCAAATACCACCAGTTACAGTAGATATCACCAGTTACAGTAGATATCAAACACCACCAGTTACATTATATATCAAATACCACCAGTTACAGTAGATATCAAATACCACCAGTTACAGTAGATGTCAAATACCACCAGTTACAGTAGATATCCCCAGTTACAGTAGATATCAAACACCACCAGTTACAGTAGATATCAAATACCACCAGTTACAATAGATATCCCCAGTTACAGTAGATATCAAACACCACCAGTTACAGTAGATATCCCCAGTTACAGTAGATATCAAACACCACCAGTTACAGTAGATATCAAATACCACCAGTTACAGTAGATGTCACCAGTTACAGTAGATATCAAATACCACCAGTTACAGTAGATATCAAACACCACCAGTTACAGTAGATATAAAACACCACCAGTTACAGTAGATATCAAATACCACCAGTTACAGTAGATATCACCAGTTACAGTAGATATCACCAGTTACAGTAGATATCAAATACCACCAGTTACAGTAGATATCAAATACCACCAGTTACAGTCGATATCACCAGTTACAGTAGATATCAAACACCACCAGTTACAGTAGATATCACCAGTTACAGTAGATATCACCAGTTACAGTAGATATCAAATACCACCAGTTACAGTATATATCAAATACCACCAGTTACAGTAGATATCAAATACCACCAGTTACAGTAGATATCACCAGTTACAGTAGATATCAAACACCACCAGTTACAGTAGATATCACCAGTTACAGTAGATGTCACCAGTTACAGTAGATATCAAATACCACCAGTTACAGTAGATATCAAATACCACCAGTTACAGTAGATATCACCAGTTACAGTAGATATCAAATACCATCAGTTACAGTAGATATCAAATACCACCAGTTACAGTAGATATCACCAGTTACAGTAGATATCAAACACCACCAGTTACAGTAGATATCACCAGTTACAGTAGATATCACCAGTTACAGTAGATATCAAATACCCCCAGTTACAGTAGATATCACCAGTTACAGTATATATCAAATACCACCAGTTACAGTAGATATCAAGTTATGCATTGGACTGTACGTACAGTCGTGGCCAAAAGTTTTTAGTATGACACAAATATTAATTTCCAGAAAGTTTGCTGCTTCAGTGTCTAGATATTTTTGTCAGATGTTATTATGGAATACTGAAGTATAATTACAAGCATTTCATAAGTGTCAAAGGCTTTAATTGACAATTACATGAAGTTGATGCAAAGAGTCAATATTTGCAGTTTTGACCCTTCTTTTTCAAGACCTCTGCAATCTGCCCTGGCATGCTGTCAATTAACTTCTGGGCCACATCCTGATTAATGGTAGTCCATTATTGCATGATCAATGAGGATTGACCACAAGTTCTCAATGGGATTAAGGTCTGGGAAGTTTCCTGGCCATGGACCCAAAATATCGATGTTTTGTTCCCCGAGCCATTTAGTTATCACTTTTGCCTTATGGCAAGGTGCTCCATCATGCTGGAGAAGGCATTATTCATCACCAAACTGTTCCTGGATGGTTGGGAGAAGTTGCTCTCAGAGGATGTGTTGGTACCATTCTTTATTCATGGCTGTGTTCTTAGGCAAAATGGCGAGTGAGCCCACTCCCTTGGCTGAGAAGCAACCCCACACATGAATGGTCTCAGGATGCTTTACTGTTGGCATGACACAGGACTGATGGTAGCGCTCACCTTGTCTTCTCCGGACAAGCTTTTTTCCAGATGCCCGAAACAATCGGAAAGGGGATTCATCAGAGAAAATTACTTTACCCTAGTCCTCTGAAGTCCAATCCCTGTACCTTTTGCAGTCTGTATCAGTCTGTCCCTGATATCAGTCTGTATCAGTCTGTCCCTGATGTTTTTCCTGGAGAGAAGTGGCTTCTTTGCTGCCCTTCTTGACACCAGGCCATCCTCCAAAAGTCTTCGTCTCACTGTGCGTGCAGATGCACTCCCACCTGCCTGCTGCCATTCCTGAGCAAGCTCTGTACTGGTGGTGCCCCGATCCCGCAGCTGAATCAACTTTAGGAGACGGTCCTGGCGCTTGCTGGACTTTCTTGGGCGCCCTGAAGCCTTCTTCACAACAATTGAACCGCTCTCCTTGAAGTTCTTGATGATCCGATAAATGGTTGATTTAAGTGCAATCTTACTGGCAGCAATATCCTTGCCTGTGAAGCCCTTTTTGTGCAAAGCAATGATGACAGCACATGTTTCCATGTAAATAACCATGGTTGACAGAGGAAGAACAATGATTCCAGCCTTGTCCTCGTCAACACTCACACCTGTGTTAACGAGAAAATCACTGACATGATGTCAGCTGGTCCTTTTGTGGCAGGGCTGAAATGCAGTGGAAATGTTTGGGATTCAGTTCATTTGCAATGGGATTCAGTTCATTTGCATGGCAAATAGGTGCAAATAGGTATTGCAATTCATCTGATCACTCTTCATAACATTCTGGAGTATTTGCAAATTGCCATCATACAAACTGAGGCAGCAGGCTTTGTGAAAATTAATATTTGTGTCATTCTCAAAAGTTTTGGCCACAACTGTACACTATATAGTGATGTCAGACACACAGGCAATCACTGTTCTTTGTTGTGTGGACAACCTTCGCATTATCGACTGTGACTCAGGATGCAGAGAAAGGGAGAGAGATTGAGAGAGGGAGAGAGATTGAGATAGAGAGAGAGAACAAGACATGGCAAGGACATGGCCACCCTATCAGATGATAAGATAAAGACCCCTAAAGGCGTGAGGTTTGGGATCAGTACACAGAGAGAGAACAAACAGTAGCCCTCCAGTTCATACCCTGTCTGAGTATCACTTAGTTCATTCTGAATCAATGCTGAACTGTCTAATCTGTCCTTTCGGCTTTCATTAAACAATTTGTGCTGTGCTACCAAAAAAACAGTTCCTGACGGTTGCTATCGATATCCAGTCCTGATGGACATTAAAGACAAGGTGACGCATCACATTCCAGAATGGTTCCTTAAATGTTCCAGGGACATTGACAGAACTGTTTGTTCCTGAAAACCGGTTGGTAGACATAGATGTGACTGTTAGTGAGCTCATGTTTCGTCCTCAATGCACCTTTTGTCCAGCTGGGAATGCCTTGTAACTCATACATGACTTTCTTGTTATGTTGTTGTTGTGTGAGTGTTAAGGGTTGCAGTATGGCCAACCAACACACTGAATGAGGCTACAGAAAGAGGATGTGAGAATCAAAATGAGGCCCCATGTTAACCCATGTCAACAAAACGCTAATGATTGACTAGGCCCACTACTTGGAAGTGATATACGACGGGATTTGGGCTCATAAAAAGTAGTATATCGCTTCTGATACTCCCCTTATTCGCCAGTGCTGAACATCTCACTCAGTGTTTCTCCCTGGCCCTAAGCCCTAAACCTCCATCTGCAGCCATGGGCCCTAGCAACACCTGGTGGATGCATTACTCTCCCTTTCTCAGACAAAACAAGGCCCTCTAGCAGCGATCTGCACAGGAAGCCCTGATTAAAGCACTTCCTGTCTGACTGCCTGCCAGGAGCGAGGTGGCGGTGGCGGTATTATTTTACTCCCTGCCGCACCGAGCGAGGCCGCCTGATTACCCCTTGATGAAGTTTATTACCGAAATATGAGAAGCCGCTGTCGACCGCAGAGCTCTGTTGATCAAGGAATACAGAGAAGGTTGTGTACAAGGAGGGACAGGGGGACGAGGGGAGGAGTGCAGGGAAACGGGTGGGAGGTGAAATTGGTTCTCTATGTTACTTAACTCCCTACAGCTGAGGGTTTTTGGGTGTACATTGAGATAAACTGGACCCATATAGGAAAATTAGATTTTTACTTGACTTGGGTTTTGCACTTTATTCATCTCTTGTTTAACTTGATATGATGGTGAGGTCTTCGTATGTTAGTTGGTGAATGCACTTTATCATTTGAATACGGTTGTCTAATGTTCATCCCCTTCTCTTTTCCACATTAGTCACAATTAGGTTTTAATGGGACGGTCGTGTCTCCACCCGGCTCATTACTTAACGCAACTTATGGAATCGTTGTGTAACAGCGGTGTCAATCTTTTATTGAACTGCTGTTTTCATTCAAGTATGCGGAGGGGTGGTAGGATGATGTTGAGACTGTTTGTCACTGTCTGGGCGACTGGATGAGACTGCAAAAGTCTGGATTTGTATTCCTCTGGCTCTCTCTCTCTCTAAACACTGTGATTCATCGGAGGGGGACATCAGTATACTCCCTCTGAGAGTACTAAACAGGAAGCTGTGTCTCTATCTGTGTCCATCAGCAGCCTGTCTGCTTAAGTCACGTGTGCTGCGTATCAGTTTCTGTGTGATCCTATATCATCCTATATAATAATAGGTATCATGAGGTAATTAATACTCCACAGATGGCATACATCATACACATTGTGGATTTGGTTTAGCTAGACAGATGGGGAAAAACACTGATGTGGCCAGTGTCTTTATACAGTAACAAACATATTGCTGCAATGTATTAGTTAGATTCACATTTTGGGGGAAATTGTATTTTGTCATTGGGTTATCACATAATATACGTGCATTTTTCATTTTCTAAATTCATTCAGCCAGTTCATTTTCTTGAGTATTTGACTTGTTTCTATCATTGCCTTGTGGAGGAGGGTCACTGTGTGATTAGTATGTGTAGTAGTTAGTATGTGTAGTAGTTAGTATGGGTACTAGTTAGTCTGGGTAGTAGTTAGTCTGGGTAGTAGTTAGTATGTGGAATAGTTAGTATGGGTAGTAGTTAGTCTGGGTAGTAGTTAGTCTGGGTAGTAGTTAGTATGGGTAGTTAGTTATTTTTTGTAGTAGTTAGTATGGGTAGTAGTTAGTCTGGGCAGTAGTTAGTATGAGTAGTAGTTGCTATCTGTAGATAGAGTTATATGAGAGGGTCACCAGTATTTCCTTTACTCACCAGTAGTCTCTCTACTGAGGAGGTCTGCTGTCTACAGACCAGGAAGCTCTGTCTGTGTCCACCAACCTCTGTCAGCCTTGCTCAAGGGGTGTGTGTGTGTGTGTGTGTGTGTGTGTGTGTGTGTGTGTGTGTGTGTGTGTGTGTGTGTGTGTGTGCGTGTGTGCGTGTGTGTGTGTGTGTGTGTGTGTGTGTGTGTGTGTGTGTGTGTGTGTGTGTGTGTGTGTGTGTGTGTGTGTGTGTGTGTGTGTGTGTGTGTGTGTGTGTGTGTGAGCGAGCTGTGGTAACACGAGGGAAATCATTACTCCCCTGGAGTGATGGGCTGTACTCTACACCACCTTGTCTAACTCTCTCTCTACGACTTATTCCATAATTAGCCTCTATAGCAGCAGGGAGGAATGGTGAGGCGGGTGACTGCGAGAAAACACGGCCAACCTAAATGTTGACTTTATTTTGTCTGTGTGTTTGTTCCCTCAGAAAGAACACCACTGCCTGTGTGTCAATGAGCCCACAACCTTTCATACATGATTATTATTAGTGACATTTACTGATGGTATTACTCCATCTGTGGTTAGACAATGGATTCTCCCCAAGAGCACTGCTGCATACTGTTCTAACCTCATAGTCAGAGTGGCTCAGCAGGTTGCCAGATTGGCCCTCTGTTTAGCATGTTGACGTTTACTGTCCTCGAGGCAGAACTGAGCGATTTCCGCTAGATGGGCCAGCAGCAAAGTAAAAAATGTCTATATTGTAAAAATTAATGAAAATAAAAATGAGCTTTTTCATCTTAATTTCAGGTTAGGGTTAGGCATTGGGGTTAGCAGTGTGGTTTAAAATCAGATGTTATGACTTTGTGGCTGTGCCAGCTAGTGACCATTCTGCAGATCTGCCTCAGGGAAAGATTGATAACAATAAATGCCAATCTGCATCTGTTTAGTCCATTTCAATATGCCCTGCGGAGAGAGAGCTAGAGAGAGAGAGAGGGCCCAGTGATGTATTGAACACAGCTGGAGCAGATACTAAAGCATATATTGTTATTTTTATGCCACTGTTACGGGGTGAAGCTTTTGATACTGTGCTTTGTGTGACTATTTGTAGTCGAGCCCAGCAGCTCTTTTCAGTTTTTGTATTACGGGTGCCCTGAAACAAAAGTTACAGCATTATTCTGGAATCATTCCCTCAGCGCAGTGTGACACAGGGGATAAATCCAAAATATGTCTCTTCAAAATAGAGCATATGCCTCATGAACCTGTTTTAGCGATGTCAGCAAGGGGCACCTTGACCAAAGTAGATAGATCACAATGAAAAATACTTCCATTCTATCTTTAGAACCCCTCCAATTCTATTAGAATTGTGTTTAGAACAATGGAGTCCCAAAGGAGACTACGCTTTCTTTAAATCTGTGACACAGCATGAGTCCGAAATGGAATTCTAGTGCACTACTTTTGACCAGAGCCGTATGGGCCCTGGTCAAAAGTAGTGTACTTTATAGACTAGAATAGGATGCCATTTCAGACACAGACACAAACAGCCCTAACATGACATCCGTGTTAATAAATTCAACCAAGATGTCCTCTGACACTCCTCTGTCACCAGGCAGGATGTGTAGGTGGGGTTTCCCCTCGTTGACTCTGTCTGTCGACTCTTATCCTTTCCTCTCATCTCTCTGCTGTCTGGCAGACTACAATTAACCCGCTTCTGTTTGTGTACTTCTCAACATACCATGCTGCCATGGTTGAAACTGTCACTGCCTTCCCTCCCTCATAGCTTCGACTTTCAGCCTCCAGGCAGGGGTAGATTATGAACAATAGTCCCAGTCTGAGTGGAGATAATGAATGAATGAAGAAATGTCGTTTGTCACCTGCAATAATCTCGACCTCAGACTCACTGAGAAAGGCTCCTTTGATGAAGCGCTGTGCAGGTGACAGTAATCTGATTTCTGCTGCATTCTTGGACCGCATTGTCTTTCTATCAATAGTAGTTCAGGTACAATCTCGGCTGGTACAATCTCGGCATTCTTACAGAAAAACAACATTACATTTGCAATTTCACATTTTTAGATGTTGAGGTATAATGTCACATGTATTAGAATTAGAGTTCACATGCTAACACCATTTTTTCTCATGTGAGGAGAAAACCATGTTTTCACCTCACATGTAAAATTGCAGTTCCACATGTAAAATTGCAAGTTCAAATTGTAAATAATAATCACGGGGAAATCACATTAAATTCATGTCCCAGTGTCTGGTGGAAAGCAGACTGAACCAGGTTTTTCTCTAAGATTTTGCCTGTGCTTCTGTTTCTTTTTTATCCTGAAAAACTCCCTAGTCCTAAAACAATTACAAGCATACCCATAACATGATGCAGCCACCACTATGCTTGAAAATATGGAGAGTGGTACTCAGTAATGTGTTATATTGGATTTGCACCAAACATAACACTTTGTATTCAGGACAAAAAGTTAATTGCTTTGCCACAGTTTTTGCAGGAATACTTTAGTGCCTTATTGCAAACAGGATGCATGTTTTGGAATATTTTTATTATCTACAGGCTTTCTTTATTTCCACTCTGTCAATTAGGTTAGTATTGTGGAGTAACTACAATGTTGTTGATCCATCCTCAGTTTTCTCTTATCACACCCATTAAACTCTGTAACTATGTTAAAGTCACAATTGGCCTCATGGTGAAATCCCTGAGCTGTTTCCTTCCTTTTCAGCAGCTGAGTTAGGAAGGACACCTGTATCTTTGTAGTGACTGGGTGTATTACACCATCCAAAGTGTAATTAATAACTTCACCATGCTCAAAGGGAAATGTATGTTTTTTTGTACCCATCTACCAATAGGTGCCCTTCTTTGTGGTTGAATCTGTGAATCTGACTCTCTCTGTCTTTGCCATACACAGTTTAAAGGCCTGGAAAAAGCATACTCACCTGTACATCAACACACTCTACCTACCAATTTATTTACATTATTCAAATCTGTGTTATGCAAAGACATTCTGCTTCCACTTCTCAAATTACTTTTGGGACAAAGAACACTCTGTTCCTCAATGTGTGTGTGTGTGCGTGTGTGTGTGTGCGTGTGTGTGCGTGTGCGTGTGTGTATGATCGATATACACATGTCTCTGTGTCACATGTTTTGTAGAGAGAAGGGACACAAGGGACATGCAAACACTGGCTTCTGTTGGCGGGGGTAACCCTATATCCCTCCACCGCTGCCAACGGCCTATCTCACACTCCTCTGTCAGTCTGTGAGTGTAGCCAGTGGTGTAAAAGTACTAAATTGTCATACTTGAGTAAAAATAAACATACATTAATAAAAATTGACTCAGGTAAAAGTAAAAGTCACCCGGTAAAATACTGCCTGAGTAAAAGTCTAAAAGTATTTGGTTTTAAAAATACTTAAGTATCAAAAGTAAAAGTATAAATCATTTCAAGTTCATTATATTAAGCAAACCAGACGGCACAAAGTTTAAATTTTTTTTATTGACGGATAGCCAGGGGAACACTCTAACACTCAGACAATTTACAAACGAAGCATTTGTGCTTAGTGAGTCTGCCAGATCAGAGGCAGTAGGGATGACCAGGGATGTTGTCTTGATAAGTGTGTGAATTGGACCATTTTCCTGTCAAAATGTAACGTGTACTTTTAGAGGTCAGGGAAAATGTATGGAGTAAAAAATACATTATTTTATTTTCGAAATGTAGTAATGTAAAAGTAAAAGTTGCCAGAAATATAAATAGTAAAGTAAAGTACAGATACCCCCCAAGAAATACTTAAGTAGCACTTTAAAGTATTTTTACTTAAGTACTTTACACCACTGAGTGTAGCTAACATGCTAACTTAAACCTCGTGCTTCTGCGTAGTGTGTTTATCATGTGTGTAGCTTGTGAGTTAAACAGTCCTGGTGACATTGTGAGAACAGTGTGTTGGCTATGGTTGCAGTGTGTAACCCAACCTCATGGTGGTAGCTGTATGCATGATGTCATGAATGTATGTGGTATACTCATGTCTTCTCCATTTGAGGTCGGTGTCTGTGTTTTAACATCATTGTCCAGTTTTAGCTCTGGGTAAAATATTTGAATGTAGCTGGGCCAATGGTTGGGGTTAGGGAGTCATGAGCTACTTCGTAACGTGTGGGTTTCCCCTGTTTCTCTCTCATGGGAAAACTGATACTGAGACACACAATCACACACACACACTGAGATATGGCTTCAATCACCAAGGTCACACACACGCACACTGAGATATGGCTTCAATCAGCAAGGTCACACACACACACACACACAAACGCACGCACGCACGCACGCACGCAAGCACACAGAGAGACATGGCTTCAATCGCTAAGGTCACACACACACATAGTCACACATACTAGACCGCTTAATTCCAATTTGCCTCAGTCACAGAGAGGGAGGAGGATGTCATTCACCTGTGGTTGCTAGGGTGACAACAAAGAACCCTTTTGTGCTTCTGAAAACACGCACACTTTTTTTATTCTCTCTTTCTCTGGCTCAAGTGAGGGACTCAGATCAGGCCAGAGAGAGAGCACATGTGGTTTCCCTTAGCAGAGAAAACCGGGGCATTTATCTTTCATTATCTGTCCCATTCGTCATCAACCATTGATCCCATGTGAACTAATGTGAATTGCTGATGAATGAAGAACAGTGCTGTATGTCAAGATGTCACCTCTCACTTAGTACGGGTAGCTAACTGGAAGAATAATGAGGCCTTTGGAATGCTATTTTCTGACTTTAATTTTTAGCATGTTTCTTTGCCATATTGAATATTGGACTAGTCACCAGTTTCTTGAACCTACAATGAACTCATGGACCAAAGCCAGAAGTTGTTCTATTAAGTATTTTTTACAGTGTTATTGAATTATATCTTTACAACACAATGAAGATAACACAAAAAAAATGCTGAGCATTCAAAGTAACGTATTACATTCCCATAGTGTGTCAGCGGTCACAACCTTTCATCTGGAGGGTTTGACGTCAGGTCTGCCTGATAGCTTTAAGCATTGGGGCCCTGCAATGGACCGTTGAGAGCTGAGGTTCAGAGTTCAGGCAGGGTGGGTGTTTGAGGAGACAGTACTGCCTGATGGTACTGCCTACAGTGCCTCCTCACAAGCCAAGGGTCCCAGAGCTCAGCTCAGAGGTTTAGCCCAGCTGAAAGATATGCACTTATGTAAACTCCAAATCCACCACATGCTGTACATTACACATGGTGGGGGACTGGAGACAGGAGAGGCAGAATAATGGGCTAGTGGGCTAGCGCAAACACTGATCGACCCAGAGCTCATCTGATCTTTTTCAGAGAGGTATAATCTCTGTGAAGTGAAGCTTTCCCATGAAGGAGAAGGCTAGGGTTTTATAGTGTGGACAGTAGTGTTTTGACCAAAGTACAGTCTGTCTGTCACAGAAAGTTTAATGGCCCTTTTTTGCACCTTGATGATACCCTGTTGATGTCACTACACTCTCCTTGGATATGAGCTCATTCATTGGTTGTTTTGTCTTTTTTGTCGGGCTGTACACAACTCTTGACAGATCCCTCTTTAAAATCTTCTCAATGCCCTCATTAAAACATTCTTTGACAGTTATTGGCTACCCACTCTAGTTTCTAGACTTTTCAAGGTGGCTGATTTTTAGAGGTTAAGATTCCAGAGATTAGGTCTTTATGTTTAAGATATCTTTCTTACTCTTTCTAAAGAAAAAATAAACTGAAAATGTTCATGGTATCCGATTGGTAGTTACAGTCCTGTCCCATCGCTGCAAATTTAATAAAATCTCATTTTATTTGTCACATACACAGATGCATGTTAGCAGATGTTAATGCGAGTCTAGCAAAATACTTGTGCTTCTAGTTCCGACCATGCAGGAATATCTAACAAGTAATCTAACAATTTCACAACAACTACCTTATACACACAAGTGTAAAGGAATGTATAAGAATATGTACATAAAAATATATGGATGAGCGATGGCCGAACGGCATAGACAAGATGCAGTAGATGGTAAAGAGTACAGTATACACAGTGCCTTGCGAAAGTATTCGGCCCCCTTGAACTTTGCGACCTTTTGCCACATTTCAGGCTTCAAACATAAAGATATAAAACTGTATTTTTTTGTGAAGAATCAACAACAAGTGGGACACAATCATGAAGTGGAACGACATTTATTGGATATTTCAAACTTTTTTAACAAATCAAAAACTGAAAAATTGGGCGTGCAAAATTATTCAGCCCCCTTAAGTTAATACTTTGTAGCGCCACCTTTTGCTGCGATTACAGCTGTAAGTCGCTTGGGGTATGTCTCTATCAGTTTTGCACATCGAGAGACTGATTTTTTTTCCCATTCCTCCTTGCAAAACAGCTCGAGCTCAGTGAGGTTGGATGGAGAACATTTGTGAACAGCAGTTTTCAGTTCTTTCCACAGATTCTCGATTGGATTCAGGTCTGGACTTTGACTTGGCCATTCTAACACCTGGATATGTTTATTTTTGAACCATTCCATTGTAGATTTTGCTTTATGTTTTGGATCATTGTCTTGTTGGAAGACAAATCTCCGTCCCAGTCTCAGGTCTTTTGCAGACTCCATCAGGTTCCATCAGGAGCACCTTCTTCCACATGTTTGGTGTGTCTCCCAGGTGGCTTGTGGCAAACTTTAAACAACACTTTTTATGGATATCTTTAAGAAATGGCTTTCTTCTTGCCACTCTTCCATAAAGGCCAGATTTGTGCAATATACGACTGATTGTTGTCCTATGGACAGAGTCTCCCACCTCAGCTGTAGATCTCTGCAGTTCATCCAGAGTGATCATGGGCCTCTTGGCTGCATCTCTGATCAGTCTTCTCCTTGTATGAGCTGAAAGTTTAGAGGGACGGCCAGGTCTTGGTAGATTTGCAGTGGTCTGATACTTCCATTTCAATATTATCGCTTGCACAGTGCTCCTTGGGATGTTTAAAGCTTGGGAAATCTTTTTGTATCCAAATCCGGCTTTAAACTTCTTCACAACAGTATCTCGGACCTGCCTGGTGTGTTCCTTGTTCTTCATGATGCTCTCTGCGCTTTTAACGGACCTCTGAGACTATCACAGTGCAGGTGCATTTATACGGAGACTTGATTACACACAGGTGGATTGTATTTATCATCATTAGTCATTTAGGTCAACATTGGATCATTCAGAGATCCTCACTGAACTTCTGGAGAGAGTTTGCTGCACTGAAAGTAAAGGGGCTGAATAATTTTGCACGCCCAATTTTTCAGTTTTTGATTTGTTAAAAAAGTTTGAAATATCCAATAAATGTCGTTCCACTTCATGATTGTGTCCCACTTGTTGTTGATTCTTCACAAAAAAATACAGTTTTATATCTTTATGTTTGAAGCCTGAAATGTGGCAAAAGGTCGCAAACTTCAAGGTGGCCGAATACTTTCGCAAGGCACTGTACATATGAGATGAGTAATGTAGGGTATGTAAACATTATTTAAAGTTGCATTGTTTAAAGTGACTAGTGATACATTTATTACATCCAATTTTTAATTATTAAAGTGGCTAGAGATTTGAGTCAGTATGTTGGCAGCAGACACTCAATGTTAGCGGTGGCTGTTTAACAGTCTGATGGCCTTGAGATAGCTTTGATGCACCTGTACTGACCTCGCCTTCTGGATGATAGGGGGGTGAACAGGCAGTGGCTCGGGTGGTTGTTGTCCTTGATGATCTTTTTGGCCTTCCTGTGACATTGGGTGGTGTAGGTGTCATGGAGGGCAGGTAGTTTGCCCCTCGTGATGCATTGTGCAGACCTCACTATCCTCTGGAGAGCCTTACGGTTGTGGGCGGAGCAGTTGCCGTACCAGGCAGTGATACAGCCCGACAGGATGCTCTCGATTGTGCATCTGTAAAAGTTTGTGAGTGTTTTTGGTGACAAGCCGAATTTCTTCAGCCTCCTGAGGTTGAAGAGGCGCTGCTGCGCCTTCTTCACCACGCTGTCTGTGTGGGTGGACCATTTCAGTTTGTCGAGGAACTTAAAAATGTCCACTTTCTCCACTACTGTCGAGAACTACACTGCTTCTTGACACAACGCCCGCTTAACCCGGACAACTGCGACAGAGCCTGGACTCGAACCAGGATCTCTAGTGGCACAGCTAGCACTGCGGTGCAGTGCCTTAGACCACTGTGCCACTCGGGAGGCTGATATATTTTTTACTCTTTAAAAAAAAAAGAAGGTCGATGTCTGGGCCCCCGAGGAAATCAAATTAGCTTAGTAAAAACAAAATCTGTCCGTTTAAGCTCGAGATGTGTTTCTTTGCATTGGATGCTTCTCAATCCATCGCATTCCCCTATGACCGTTCTATGGAAAGATGAGACTCCCACTAACACGATGGTGTTCACCATTTTGCTATACGACCCCCACAAGCGTCTTGGGACTCTTCTGAAGTCGGTACAGCCAATCTGCCAACTTCTGTCTGTATCATCCTAACAGTTTGGGTTACACACTAATATGACTCTCACAAACGTGTACATGTCTAGGACGCCCACAGGCCTCACAAGACTTGTCTGAAGGTCCCTCGGGTACCAGTTGAAAACATTTATGGAAGTACAGTGTATATGGAGACTGTTAAGTGACAAAAATAAGGGGTTAAATACATGTTACATTTTTGGGACTATCTGTTGTTCGATGTGGTAAATATGTTACTCAATTCGTTTGTATGGGCTAATAGCACTAAGGCCAAATAAAATTTGTCATCAATAATTTGTTTTCATTTTTATACTTCAAGGGGTCTTAAAATTCAAAATCAAACAGCAAAATTCTCCTTGGTATGACCTTAAAACAACTCTATATAGCTTAGTAGAACCCCCCCCCCCCCCCCCCCACCCCACCCCTGCTTAGACAGGGCTTAACTCTTATGGGTTAAACCGGAGTGGGGAAGGTGAGGTCAAGAAGAACAGAGTCAACAGCCATTTCTACCTGAAAGTGGATTACAAGTAGTTATGTGAACAATGCTCTCTTCTTGAGACTCTGATAGAGACCAAAGCCTTTTTTGAGACATGAAGTCGCCCTGGTGTAGAATCTGGTGCAGAATGAGGAAGTGGTTAATTATCTTAGGTAAACTGACTGTGTCCTTGAGAAACTCAGTTCTAGTCTTATCTCATTGGGTTAAAGGGTAATTGGTCTCACAGAGCAGGAGAGTCAACAGAGAGAGGAGATTCTAATTCTCCCTGAGGAAGAGAACACATAGGCTGCCACTGGAGGTTTGATGGATGTGTGCTTCAGGACAACACCTTGGCCCTCCGATGTAGTGATGTAACATTGTGGTTTTGACCCTCATGGCGGAGCTGGAATTGTCAGAAGCGATAACCAACTCTCTGGCAGACAGTTAAAGATTACAGCTGAGATTGACAGAATTGATTAGCTAATGAAGGGGGTCCTCCTGCTGTGAAGTGAGATGGAGAGTGGAATGATAAAATGTTTGAGTGACGACAATTGATAGACGAACAACCTTTTCCTACTTCACTTACTCATAGTTCAACCCACAGTTTCAACCACCCCATTGAATGTCAGTGTAGTGCTGCACTTAGGCCTTAGGCTTCACAGTACTGTAAATAAGTAAAGCTGCACTGCTTAGTTTGGGAACCTGGATTTAAAAGGAGGCCAAATGATGTCATAACTGCATTAGTCATGTGATAAATAGGGTGATAGATCGTATTCTAAGTCTGGCACCACAGAACTATCTGCCTTTGTGGTTCTGTGTGTATATGTACGTGTGGATTTTTTGGGTTGTAGGGGAGGTTTCTAAATACAGTAGCCAGCCACTGCAGTGATAAGCCTAGACTAAGTCAGTCAGTTTGGTCTCAGGCATGAGGTCCGTCGCAGTCAGCTATTGATAGAGGTGGAGACACTTTAGAAAAGAACAGCCCAGTTGAAGCCTCCATGTGAAGCTGCATTCCTGCCTAATCCAGAGGAGATCGACACAGCTAGGAGCCCCATTACCTGTGAAGGGGAGAAAGGACAGAGAGAGAGAGGACTGGGAGAGAGAGAGGACTGGGAGAGAGAGAGGACTGGGAGAGAGAGAGGACTGGGAGAGAGAGAGAAAGCGATGGAGAATGGGATAGAGAGAGAGGGAGAGAGAGAAAGCGACGGAGAGTGAGATAGAGAGAGAGGGAGAGAGAGAGAGGACTGGGAGAGAGAGAAAGCGACGAAGAGTGGGATAGAGAGAGAGAGGGAGAGAGAGAGAGAGGACTGGGAGAGAGAGAGGACTGGGAGATAGAGGGAGAGAGAGAGAAAGCGACGGAGAGTGGGATAGAGAGAGAGGGAGAGAGAGAGGACTGGGAGAGAGAGAAAGCGACGGAGAGTGGGATAGAGAGAGAGAGAGAGAGAGGACGGGAGAGAGAGAAAGCGACAGAGAGTGGCATGAACATGAACAACAACACAGTTACACATGGAGTAAAACAAACATACAGTCAATAATACAGTAGAAAAATTAGTCTATATACAATGTGAGCAAATGAGGTGAGATAAGGGAGGTAAAGGCAAAGTAAACACAATATAGCAAGTTAAAAAAAAATATGAAAAAAATAAACACTGGAATGGTAGATTTGCTGGCCACGCAGTTGTCTGTAATGAGGAGCTCCAGTAAGGTCTGTGATCCGTGATGCTCTAATCACCAGACTGACTGTCTGTCTTTCTCTTTAAACTGATGGCCGTGATACAGGATCCCTTCTTTTATCGCACTCGCTCATTCTCTCCATGTCCACTCTCCTCTTAAATGATCCTCCAGCCTCCCTTCTCCTGTTGTTTACCCAGCAAAGCCTGCCTTTGATTCCTCAGTCAAAACGGGTCAAAAGGCAAGATGAAGGGAGAGCGGGAGGGTTAGGAGGGGTTGCACAATTTTGGTAGAAAACAAACTGCGGGGAATACTGAGTACACTTTTTGGTCCCAGGTAGAATCCTTTTTGGTCCCAGGTAGAATCCTTTTTGGTTCCAGCTAGAATTCTTTAGGGTTCCATAAACACATTTTTTATAAGAGTGTGACGTAGGGTAAGGAAGGTGGGGGTGATGGAGAGAAGGGAAGAGAGGAGTAGCTAGCTAAAATCTTGATGCTGAAATCTAATCCTCACCAAACAACAGACCTGCGTGCCACATCGCTCTTAACCCGGGCCAGGAGTTCCCTTCTGAAACTCATCAAACCCGGGTTGTTGTGAAAGCCGTTCAAACACCCGTGTGAGCCAGTCAAACATAGATAGAGCCACCCAGGCAGGCAGCAATCAGATCTGTAAGCCCTGCTTTTAGACTTGCTCCAGGGGTCGTTCTTTATCCGCCTGCAAACACACATCACAGAGATATAAACAGAGGGGAGAAGAGAGATGGGCTCTTTAAAGCTTTTAATACGGTGTCTTCTAAAAGGCCCACAGCAAACACGGCGGATTTTAAACACACACTTTCAGGTTAACAAATGTCCTCAATTAGTTGGAATGGGAAATACAAGGGGTTATATTTTTCAGTTGTATACCTCTGGTGTATCTCTGTTGGCAGAGCAAAAGAGTGCTGCACGTGCTACACTTTTGAAAATGACCAACACGATGATGTGGGGCAGTAGTTTTTCCAATAGGAAGGGCTATGAATTGATTTTTACAGATCCTGTCTTGAAAAAAATGTATGCTGTATCGTTCACTAAAATAACACTAACTTAAGGGAAATTTGTGTTGCTTTTGCAGTCTATTGCAACGTTATAAAAACATTGCAGTGTATCGTTAAAATCCAATGGCTTGTCTTGTACCTCACCTTATCCTTATGCAGTAATTAGAGACCTCGGATATTGCTGGCTCGGTGGTAAAACAGCTTACACAAGTGAAATAAATAATTATCTTGCTGAATTTGGATTTAGTTCAACCCAATGGCTTTAGGAAAAGCTCTCCCTCAGCATGTTTCCATCGCTTAGCCCTTGTAAAACCTCCCTGGCTCCGTCCCCACCCCGAACCTCGAAAGCTGCTGTACAACCTTTCAACTCAGTACCACCGGCCACTGCGTTGACAACGTGCACGCTCTGCTGACACATGGGACCAGGAAGCCTTTGAAAATACGCTTTTTAACAAAAGCGAGGGACCTCTACTTTTGAAACTCATCTACCATGAACTCAATTAGCACCTCATCTTGGCTGGTTGACCAGGTCCCAGTTCCCAGTTCCCTTCCCCTCCCCTCCCCTCTGATGTTTCCTGAGGAAATGCTGAAGTGAGAAGAGTGTTCAGACTAGTGGTTTGGGTCTTTCTTCTCCTTTCCTGTCTGGCACACTGTCGACCCAGATCTGGCCAGCAGAGCTTGAGAGAACCTTCTCAGGTTCCCCAGCTCCAGACGGGGGCTACTGCTACTGGCCAACCTGCTGTACTTCTCTCCTTTTCTCTCTCTCTCTCTTTCCGTTTTGACTCTCTCCTCTTCTGTTGCATTTTGCTCTCCTTTTTTCTAATTGCCTTGGCTCTCCTCTCCTCCTAAGACTGTATTTGGCTGACTCGGGAGTTCAGCCTTTGTCTCTCCCTGCAGCCAAATAGCTCATGTGTTTATCTGAGTCTGAGGCTACAGACTGCACAGTATGCACGTGGCAGAAATGACCCCACCACTCACATATTTCTCGCCCTCTCTCTAACTTCCATCCTCTATCTCTCTTCCTCTCTGTATCCGTCTCTCTCCCCTCTATCTATATATCTCTCTGTGTGGCTATTGCTTTTGTTATTGCTCTGTTTCTCCACGTCTGATGTTTCTCCAGGCGCCAGAATGTCTAACTTTAACACATTGTAGGAACAAGTTGCTGACAGACACGCTCAACACACACACACACATACAGACATATTTACACACTTTGACATACGCAGGCAACCTCGCAGAGCTCCTGGGTTCTTCTGGCAGTGCTCTGCTGTGCTTACTGAGTTGTACCCTGTCCACTACACTGATGTTCTCCAGATCCTCTCACTCTTCTCTCTCTCTCTTCTCCTCTCCCACTTTGATCGCTGTTTTTTTTTGTCTTATTCATCTCACGCTCATATATCCTCACTTTGTTTTGATCTCCAGATCTGCCTCGCTCTATATTTGATGTGTGTATGTTCTAACCTGTAGGCTGGGGGGAAGAGAGGGAAGAGAGAGAGAGAGAGAGAGAGAGAGCGAGAGAGAGAGAGAGAGAGAAGTGGAGGTGTATTTGGAGGGCCAGTTGGTCAGGATAACGTCTGTGAGGGTGCCCTTGTTTACAGATTTAGGGTTCAATTTGTTTTACTCACTGCTTTAGCACACTCTGCCAACCCTGATGTCCTTGCCGTGTCTGAATCCTGGCTTAGGAAGGCCACCAAAAATTCTGAGATTTCCATACCCAACGAGAGAGAGAGAGAGGAGAGTGTGTTTTCACTCCCCTTTTAAATCTATGGAGGGTTGGTAGTGGGGTGCCTATGTTTGTATCCTCCCTCCACTCTCGATCACTACAGTAGCCTAGTAGGTCTGTGCTACCTATGCGTCACACAAACCCCCATGCGTGTTTTTTCTTTACTCTACCCAACAGGGTCACAACCTCTCATGTGTGTCCTTTGTTCCCTCATCAGGGGTCATGACCTCCCATTGTGTGTATTTCAGGCTCCCGTGTCATCCAATGAGCTTCCAGGGGTGTATGAGTGACAGGTCGTTGGCCCAGATTCAGGCATCCTGGCACCCTGATTCACCTCTCGGTGACTGGGTGATGAAGTGTGATATAGTCGAAAGACGGCCAATTAGGTTAGATTTACCCTTAGCACGTAACCCTGCTGCTGAGCTGCCCTTTCACCTTGCCCTAGTTATACCTGCTTAACAGGAACTGCAGAGCAAGCAATAGCTGGGCAGAAGAGTTGAGGTAGAAATAATGTAGCACCCTGGCTGGGCTACTCTGTGTTGTGTAATAGTGTAATTATTATCTGTCTTGTGATGCCGGGGGATCTCTCTGTCTACCTCTGTCTGTCTGCTCTGGTGGATTAGAGTTAGTAAACAAGGTGTGGCTGAGGTGAAAAAGTCACAACGCAGCAAGAATGTTGACCTCATTGAACTATAATTAGTAATTCCAGTTCTATGGCCGACCTTTAGTTGACGTAGGGCATTTTGGATGTTTAAATATGGCTAATTACTACAGATATGTTCGCTCTTCTGTTCTCAACGAAAGGATGCAAAAGTTCTGTAAGAAATGCGTGCCTGCATGCGTGTGTGTCTGCCTGCCTGTTGTATAATGGCTTGGCCTGCTCAAGGTGTAGGCTAGATGACTTACCAGATAAGACAGAGCTTCATTTCCCCATAGTCTCTCCTATTCTCTCTCTCTCTCTCCTTCTCATCGTGGGCAGTAAACCAAGCAATCAACTGAACTTTAAATCCTCTCTTTGTGTATATGAACCAGGGCAGCCAAAGACACAATTTGTCTGTCCTCGGTTGGAGAGATAGGAACCTGCCAAAAGTACCTCTGTGCCTCTCTGCAACAATGGCCTTCAGACTGGGACTGAACTGGAGGGAAAAGTCTATAGATTAGACATGGTGTCTCAGTTACAGGGGTATGTACTGTATGAGGGGTGCAGGCCAGGTGGATTGGAGAAAGAAACCCCATGTACCTGCCCTACAGTACACCAGAGTTCCTAGTTCCTACTGCAGCTCCAACTCCCCATCTCCCCTCCTTCCTCCCGTTTCATTCCAAACCCCCCAGCTCACCTGAGGAGTGTAGGTAGAGGTACCCTCTAAATCCCTCTTCTTGGCCATGTGTCCCACCCGAACCCCTCATCTAACCCTGTCCCACATCTTTTCGATCCATCTTAATGCAGGTAGTCCACTCCAACCTCCCTGATCCATTACAAAGCCTTTAGTAGTCCTGCAGTCCTTGCCACACTGCACTGGGCTGCGCTGTTAGTGAGGCCTGGCACTCAGACAGACAGACAGACCTCATGGAAGAAAGAACAATGGCTGGCGTCCGTCCGCCACTCCCTGACTGCTGCCTCGCGTTGATCAGCCGTAATCACTGGATGGAGTGATCCCCAGAGAGGGTTACGCAGAGTGTGTGTGTCTGTGTGTGTGTACTCACTATACACGTGTGTATGCATGTGTATGGTTGTGTGCATGTGTATGGTTATGTGCTATGTGTGCGTTGGCATGTAAAAATGCTTGGGTGTTTGATTACTGTATCCCCTCTGTTGCGTTTGACTGCTGCTGCTCTGGCAGCTTGAGGTCAACGTGTGTCGTGAATGCGAACAACCGCACAAATGACCTCGCTGGCCTGTCTCCCCTGTCCACGAGCTTGTCTAACAGTATTCGTTAATAACAGCAGAAGAGATTGGAGTCTGGGTGTTTGTTTAAGTGCACTCTAGTGTGTTAGAGTGGAAACAGAAAACCCAGGGTTTGGTTATTATACGAGTGGATGCTGAGCGTGCTGAACATGCCATTCAAACAAGAAGACGCCGACCCTCATTACATTAATAATTTGTACCTGTTGGACAGCCAATTTTTATCTCTCCGTCTTTTCCGTCTGCGTCACCCTCTCTCTCATTACTTACCTTCATCTTTTTTGTTGCCTCTCTTACTCTCTCTCTCTCTCTCTCTCTCTCTCACATACACATACAGACACACACACACACACACAAACTCACAAACTCACAAAAAAATCTCACACCTTTTCCATTATCTTTCCTGTTTATCAGCTCATCAGCCCATTCCTCATCTATCAGCTCATCCTGCCTTTACAAATGAAGGATCCACATAGTTTTGATCATTCTTTTGTTGCTGAGAATTTTCCTGCAGATGACCTTCGTGATTTACGTAAATTCACTGAAAACGTACACAAATGTATATTAAATGGATACCTCATGACAGCCTACCGGGGAACAGTGGGTTAACTGCCTTGTTCAGGGGCAGAAGGACGGATTTTTACCTTGTCAGCTCGGGGATTTGATCTAGCAACCTTTTGGTTACTGGCCCAACGCTCTAACCACAAGGCCACCTGCCGCCCCAAATGAAGCTATTTATCTACTTCTCCAGCGTCAGATGAACTTGGGATACCATTTGTATCTCTCTGCGTGCAGTTTGAAGGAAGTTCCTAGATGGGTCATTCCTACGGCCCGGTGCCTTCTGGACCTCATAACAAAGCAACAACAACAAAAAGGACATTGTTGACTTTCAGAACAACATATTGGTCAAACTCAGGCAGCTACAAAAACTATACAATTCACCACTGTTAGGCGCATAATCCTAACAGGGTGGAACCTAATTAGCCATAGCTCTGTGGGTGATTGAGATTGAGCTAGCATAAAGATTGACACTTGAAAAGGATTTTAACTTCTATATAAAACGTATTTTGAAATGTGATTCATTTTCTCTATAATTTAGCCTAACAGGTTGGTTACAAACAGACCAACAGCATGAAACATGGGAAAATAGATACAACCGAGTGTTTACATTTATTCAGATTTGCACCGTTTTCCCACCCCAAAAATTATGACACTTGCTGAATGTGATGTAATTGTGGGAAGGGGCTTTTTTTTTTCTTTTTTTTAAAAAGGAGAATTACAGGGTGGAGAAGTAACAGGGTGGAGAATTACAGGGTGGAGAAGTAACAGGGTGGAGAATTACAGGGTGGAGAATTACAGGGTGGAGAAGTAACAGGGTGGAGAATTACAGGGTGGAGAAGTAACAGGGTGGAGAAGTAACAGGGTGGAGAATTACAGGGTGGAGAAGTAACAGGGTGGAGAATTACAGGGTGGAGAATTAACAGGGTGGAGAAGTAACAGGGTGGAGAATTACAGGGTGGAGAAGTAACAGGGTGGAGAATTACAGGGTGGAGAAGTAACAGGGTGGAGAAGTAACAGGGTGGAGAATTACAGGGTGGAGAAGTAACAGGGTGGAGAATTACAGGGTGGAGAATTAACAGGGTGGAGAAGTAACAGGGTGGAGAAGTAACAGGGTGGAGAAGTAACAGGGTGGAGAAGTAACAGGGTGGAGAATTACAGGGTGGAGAAGTAACAGGGTGGAGAATTACAGGGTGGAGAATTAACAGGGTGGAGAAGTAACAGGGTGGAGAAGTAACAGGGTGGAGAATTACAGGGTGGAGAAGTAACAGGGTGGAGAATTACAGGGTGGAGAAGTAACAGGGTGGAGAAGTAACAGGGTGGAGAATTACAGGGTGGAGAAGTAACAGGGTGGAGAATTACAGGGTGGAGAATTAACAGGGTGGAGAAGTAACAGGGTGGAGAAGTAACAGGGTGGAGAATTACAGGGTGGAGAAGTAACAGGGTGGAGAATTACAGGGTGGAGAAGTAACAGGGTGGAGAATTACAGGGTGGAGAAGTAACAGGGTGGAGAAGTAACAGGGTGGAGAATTACAGGGTGGAGAAGTAACAGGGTGGAGAAGTAACAGGGTGGAGAATTACAGGGTGGAGAAGTAACAGGGTGGAGAATTACAGGGTGGAGAAGTGACAGGGTGGAAACCGAAATCAGGAAACACAGAAAATTATAAACACATTAATAATACAATAATCATGAACAAAACGTTTTGATGAGAGATTTTAACTAGGACTATAAAATAATAAAGAAACATTTTAAATATGTTATTATTTTATGGCATACATTTCTCGGAGAAGTTGATGAATAACACCCATGTCACGGTTTTCCTCCTCTTCTGAGGAGGAGTAGCGTGGTAAGTCTCCATGTTTTAATGAAATATAACTGAAGACAGAATACAAAAGAACAAGAGAAATAAATGAAAACCGAAACAGGTCTGTATGGTAAAACACAGATACAGAAAACAAAACCTAGAATACACAACATAGAATGCCCACCCCAACTCACGCCCTGACCAAACTAAAACAGAGACATAAAAAAGGAACTAAGGTCAGGACGTGACAGTACCCCCCTCCCCAAAGGTGCGGACTCCGGCCGCAAAACCTAAACCCATAGGGGAGGGTCTGGGTGGGCATCTGTCCGCGGTGGCAGCTCTGCCACGGGACGTGGACCCCACTCCACCATAGACTTGGCCCACTTAAGTGGCGCCTTTGGAGCAGCGACCCTCATCGCCGACCTCGGACTGGGGACCCTTGCATTGGGCTCCGAATAGACGGGAGATTCCGGCAGCGCCGGACAGGCGGGAGACTCTGGCAGCTCCGGACAGACGGGAGAACTTGGAGGGAGGAGACGGAGAGACAGCCTAGTGCGTGGGGCTGCCACAGGACCTGGGGAGACCTACAGGAGGCCTGGTGCGTGGAGGAGGCACCGGATGGACCGGGCTGTGGGGGAGCACTGGAGCTATGGTGCGCAGCCTTGGCACCACTCCTCCAGGCTGGACGACCACTTTAGCTCGGACCCTCCAGAGTGCAGGCACAGGTTGAACCGGGCTGTGGGTGAGCACTGGCAATCTGGTGCATACCACTCGCACCTCTCCCTTAGGCTCAATGCCCACATTCGCCCGGCACGGGCGGAGCGCAGGCATAGGGCGCACTGCACCCTCCCAGCGCCCCGGAGACACAGCACGCAGAGCCGGCGCAGGATACCCTGGGTCGAAACGGCGTACCGGAGACCAAACACGCTGAGCCGGCACAATATGCCCTGGCTGGATGCCCACTCTCGCATGGCACTTGCGGGGGGCTGGCCTATAGCGCACCGGGCTATGAGCGCGTACTGGCGACACCGTGCGCTTGACCACATAACATGGTGCCTGACCAGTACTGCGCTTCTTCCGGTAAGCACGGGGATTTGGCTCAGGTCTATCGCCTGACTCGCCAATCTCCCCGTGGGCCCCCCCAAACAAACATTTTGTCTCTCGTGCCTGTTGCACTGCCTTACCTCATATCCCCGCCGCTCAGCTTTAGTTGCCTCCAGTTCTTCCTTGGGGCGGCGATATTCCCCAGCCTGTGCCATGGGTCCCTTGCCTTCCAGTATCTCCTCCAAGTCCAGGAGTCCAGAACCCTCTGCTCCAGGTTACCACGCTGCTTGGTCCTTTTTTGGTGGGTAGTTCTGTATGGTAAAACACAGACACAGAAAACAAAACCTAGAATACACAACATAGAATGCCCACCCCAACTCACGCCCTGACCAAACTAAAACAGAGACATAAAAAAGGAACTAAGGTCAGGATGTGACAAACCGGGGACATGGCAAAATGCCTACATCCACTGAAAAAAAGTGGTCAAAATACATACAATTCCCTTTCAAGACCAATAATTTTGTGTTTTTAAGGTAAATAACACCTGACCTTATGTTTATAGCCTTTTGGAGTCCACATTGGAACCTTTTTTTGTACTAAATAAGAAATTATATTTGCTGGGGACAGAAAAGGTACCGCAGAGTAGGAATGAGCCAACTAGCGTTAGCGTTATTGCTAACTTGAGTTAGAGCAATGACTGGAAGTCTATGGTATCTGCTATGTCCATATTTGATATGTCCAGGTATCTGCTACGTCATACTAGCATGCTAGTAGATACCATAGATTTCCAGGCATTGCGCTAACGCTAGCTAGCATTGGCTCACAAAACAACCACTTGCTTCCATCATACTGGATGATGCAGAGACATAAAAAAGGTATCCAGGAGTTCATCTAACTCTGGGGAAGTAGATAAAGGGCTTCACTGCCAAAATCCTAAAGTATCCCTTTAACAGTATTGCACTTTTCACGTAGCCTACTTGTGGCCAGCTCATAGCCTAACCACCGATCCACCAACATTATGGACTAACCGTTAAAATCCTGTTGCTGCAGGATAATTTTTCTGTGACAATATACAGTACCAGTCAAAAGTTTGGACACACCTACTCATTCAAGTGTTTTTCTTTATTTTTACTATCTTCTACATTGTAGAATAATAGTGAAGACATCAACATGATGAAATAACACATATGGAATCATGTAGTAACCAAAAAAGTGTTAAACAAATCAAAATATGTTTTATATTTGAGATTCTTCATAGTAACCACTCTTTGCCTTGATGACAGATTTGCACTCTTGGCATTCTCTCAACCAGCTTTTCTAACAGTCTTGAAGGAGTTTCAACATATGCTGAGCACTTGTTGGCTGCTTTTCCTTCACTTTGTGGTCATCCCAACTCATCCAAAACCATCTCAATTGGGTTGAGGTCGGAGGGTGGGGGCCACACATGCGGAGATCATCCATTCACCTACTCTCACAAAGACACGGCAGTTGGAACCAAAAATCTCAAATTTGGACTCATCAGACCAAAGGACAGATTTCCACTGTCTTTTGGCCCAAGCAAGTCTCTTCTTATTATTTGTGTCCTTTAGTAGTGGTTTCTTTGCAGCAATTCGACCATGAAGGCCTGATTCACGCAGTCTCCTCTGAACAGTTGTTGTAACGTGTCTGTTACTTCTGTGAAACATTTATTTGGGCTGCAATCTGAAGTGCGGTTAACGCTAATGAACTTGTCCTCTGCAGCACAGATAACTCTGGGTCTTCCTTTCCTGTGGCGGTCCTCATGAGAGCCAGTTTCATCATAGCGCTTGATGGTTTTTGCGACTGCACTTTAAGAAAATGTCAAAGTTCTGACCTTCATTGACTGACATTCATGTCTTTAAGTAATGATGGACTGTCGTTTCTCTTTGCTTATTTGAGCTGTTCTTGCCATAATATGTGTGTGTGTGTGTGTGTGTTGCTGATCAGTGCACTTTTTTCACAGACCTGGCTATTTTTCTTTCTCTCTAGTGCTCCCTATACAAACACAGTTTTTCTAATAAGGCAGACACTGCCCAGTTTAATTGGGCCTCATTTCCTAAAGTGCGCACACACACACACACACACACACACACACACACACACACACACACACACACACACACACACACACACACACACACACACACACACACACACACACACACACACACACACACACACACACACACCCCCCCCCTCTAATAGCGGGTCTAGCAGGAGAGGGGTGGGGTGGCAGAGGGGTTACCTGGCCCAGTTCCAAATGCATACAGCAGACATGTTAAAAAGCTCTGGCTGTTCCACATGGTAAAGGAGTTATGGCAGACATTAAAAGGTTTTCTGGGTGCTCGGTTTCCCTCCCTCCAAACGCTGCATTAGTACAGCTAATGGGCCCAGGGTTCTGGCAGTTCAAACACACCGGCCAGCTCAATCCCTGCCGTCCTAGTTGGTGATGACTTTCCTTTCCCTTTCTTTCCACCCCATGTCCTTTCTGCCCTCTTACTCTCCCCTCCTCCATGTCTTCCTCCCCTGTCCTTTCTGCCCTCTTACTCTCCCCTCCTCCATGTCTTCCTCCCCTGTCCTTTCTGCCCTCTTACTCTCCCCTCCTCCATGTCTTCCTCCCCTGTCCTTTCTGCCCTCTTACTCTCCCCTCCTCCATGTCTTCCTCCCCTGTCCTTTCTGCCCTCTTACTCTCCCCTCCTCCATGTCTTCCTCCCCTGTCCTTTCTGCCCTCTTACTCTCCCCTCCTCCATGTCTTCCTCCCCTGTCCTTTCTGCCCTCTTTCTCTCCCTCCTTCCTTTCTTCCTCCCCCTTTCCTTCATGCCCTCTTTCTCTCCCCTCCTCCCTTCTTCCGCCCCCTGTCAGTTCTGCCCTCTTTCTCTCCCCTCCTCCCTTCTTCCTCCCCCGGTCAGTTCTGCCCTCTTTCTCTCCCCTCCTCCCTCTCTTCATATTCCATCCTTTTCTCTCACCTATTACATTTCTCTCTCTTTGGTTTGTTGGTACTCTTAGAAAAAAAGGTGCTATCTAGAACCTTAAAGGGTTCTTCGGCTGCCCCATAGGAGAACCCTTTGAAGAATCCCTAAATCTCTCGCCCTTTCCCAGAAGCATTTAGCCCAGGACGTCTGACCCCAGCCTGTCTGTCCCTTTGAGCCCCACAGATGTTCTGGCCCACTGAGTCTCACGTGTCCCAGCAATAAGGTGTGTCCACTCCATGAAATCAGTTAAACCGTGCAGGGCATTTTCCTCACGCGATGCCAATCTGTAATGAAAATGTGTTTTACTCAACTGGAATGCTCATTTCGCACTTGATTTGTTTGACGTTGTACTTACCCAATCTATTTCTCATAAGAATATCTAATAAGAGAAGTCATTGTTTTGCATCCAAAAGTCTTTATAAAAGTGAATGTTTGTCTTTATGGCCATTGTAGAAGTACAACAGAACAGTAGCAGTCAGTAGTACTTGTGTTCAGCACTGGTGATGAATAGATGGTCTTGTCACTGGAGAGTCACGGATGGTCACAACTTCTCCAGATCCACTCCTTCAGCAGCAACCTGAACCAGCAGGAACTAAGGAAGGGCTCTCATTAGTTCCTCTGAGAGGGTTTACTGTCATCCTGCTCTGGTGTTCATTTACTTCCCAAGCAGGTGTCAGGTCCCCTTTCAAAGCCAATGTAGTCTAAAGTAGGTGACTCACCTCTTAGAGGGAAGCAACAGTGCAGCTGTTTGAGTGAAGGAGGACTAGTCCCAATATAATAAGAAATGTCTCATGTAAAAAAAACTAAATACATTTTGATCATGTGTTTCATCTTTTGTCCAGATCTCGTGCTTCAATTGTATGTGTGCGTTTTCCCCTGTTTTCAATACTCTCCCCATATACCCTACACGTTAACCAGCAATGAAGTAGAGATGACCTGGCTGGTATTGGGAAGGAGAGGCTGATGTTTTGTATGAAAAGGCTCTTTGTCTGGTAGTGCTGGACCCTGTTGAGCATTCAGTTCTAATGCCTTTGTCTGTATGTGTGTCTGGAGTGCCTGAGTGTACGAGTATGACGTAACAGGGGAAATTACACGTCTAGCCAGCAAAGCAGATGTGAGACAGAGGTTGGAGGGACAGGGAGAGGGTGGTTGGGTGGAGGTGGACGTCTGCCTGGAAGAAGTAAAGGACTGGGAACGTACAATGTCAATGTATGGTGGGTGCTGGGAGGCCTGGGATAGAGTTGGTCCAGGCGTCAGATCAAAAGCTCCAGGAGAACAGTAGTGGGTATATGTGTGTTGGTGGCACTGTTTCCATCAAGACAGTACGGTCCATAAACTAGCAACAGGTGTAGCCACAGACAAGGGAGTCTTCCAAAGGAGATTGGATTGGAAAGACCCATGGGTTGGGCAGATGTTTTCCATTTGAATTCTAAGGAAAGGGTGATGAAGAGAGAGAGAGAGAGAGAGAGAGAGAGAGAGAGAGAGAGAGAGAGAGAGAGAGAGAGAGAGAGAGAGAGAGAGAGAGAGAGAGAGAGAGAGAGAGAGAGAGAGAGAGAGAGAGACATAGGGGTAGACTAGTCCCCTACATCTCTTTTGTTTAACCCTTTTCCAGACAAGAGAAGACCTTGGAGAGTGTGTGTGTCAGAGGAGGCTGATGGGAGGAGCTTGGAGGACTGGCTCATTGTAATGGCTGGAATGGAATATATTGAACGGAGTCAGACATATGGGTTTGATACTGTTCCATTTATTCCTTTCCATCCATTACAACGAGCCAGATCTCCTAGCTCCTCCCACCACAAACTCTCTCTCTCTCTCCAAGGTCTTCTCTTTCGGAAACCATTGGAGAGTTGCTTCATCTGATTGCCTGGAAAAGGGTTATATAACCACAGTAACAAAAGAGATGTTGGAGGGAAAAAGCAACGTGTGTCATTCCAAGATCTGGCATAAACTGATAGCAGCACTTCTAAAAAACATGATGGACTAACTACAGGGAAGGAGACCTCTTACTGTGAATCTTATCTGTGGTCGTTTCCTTTTGTGGTTGTCGTCATATGTAAAACAGTCCAATAACAACCAGAGGTTTTTCCATCATTTATGTCAAATTCATAGTCTCATGAAGTGATATGTTACCTAAAGATAGTTGAAAAAGTCAAGAAATATTGTTGAGAACCAAAAAGCACTTTCAATCAGCACTATATTTTCAGACACATTACCTTCTGAGGGAGTTTTAAGCAGGTAGTGTTGAACAATCCATGTTATTGATAGTCTTGTTTTAAGTCCTTTGGCACAAACCACTCGACTTGCATGATCAATGAAAAAGTACCATGTTTGTAGTTCTTGGACAAAATGTTGAAACTAACTGCCACTGACTCCCTTTTTAAGAATTTAACCTTTGACCTTTCGTTTGTTGGGTTCAAGGTCTGAAAACCCACACCTGCCCTTCTAAGAGCCCTGGCCCCTACACCTCAACATGGCACACCCATACACACTCCAGAACATCTCTCAACAGTTTGTGTTTGTGTGTGTGTGTCTGTCTGTGTGAATTGGTGAATGTGTGCGTGGTCGTGTGTGTGTGTGTGCATGTGTCCGGCGTCAAACTCACTCTGCTATGACCATTGTGATATGTCTGAAGTATTTTAATTAACTGTCTTTTAAAATATTCCTAGTGGGTTTTCCTCCCGAAAACTGAGACTGAGCAATAAAATCACAATAACATTTAGGACTGCCAGCTGGCCGTGCTGAAACGTTAAAATGATCACACACACAAACACACTTACAGCAGTCTCTTATTTCACTTGCCTGGTGTTGGAGCTTTCAGACACCCACAGTAGACATTAGGCAAGTTGCCTTTAACGGAAAACTGTGGACGGTTAAGTTATTATTTAATGTTTTTGGTGGCTAGGATTCCAATATCTCTCATAGCCAAGACTATTGCCTTACCAGACTGAGACAACCTGTGGCTGCATTTTTTTCTAGTCAACCACCATGTAAGGAATCCAGACATTACCCAATACCCTGTATGGTTCCTGGGGACTACATGTTGTAGACTAGCAGACATGTCGATACTCTGTGTGAGTCCGACAGGTCTACGCTCTTAGACAAAAGGGTTCCAAAAGGGTTATTCAGCTGTCTCCATAGGAGAACCCTTTTAGGTTCTAGATAAACCTTTTTTCTCTTAGAGTGTAGGTTGTAGGGGGAGTTCTTATCGATCCTACACGTGTGATGTAGCAGACAGACTTTTGTCAATACTTGTGTGAGGAAGGTATAGTTTCGCTCTGATACTTGTGTGCGTGTGGGGTTGTGGTATAAACGTGATGTCAGCTTCTCATGGTCCAAGGTTGCCTGTAGTGTGTAGGAATGAAGAAGCACAATAAACTAGAGCTGGGAATTGCTAGAGACATTACAATACGATATGATCACAATACTTAGGCGCTGATACAATATTTATTGAGATTCTCACAATGTATTGCATTTCGTGTGTGTGTGTGTGTGTGTGTGTACACACACAGTAGTGGAAAAAGTACCCAATTGTCATACTTGAGTAAAAGTAAAGATGCCTTAATAGAAAAGTGAAAGTCTAAAAGTATTTGGTTTTAAATATACTTATACATCAAGAGTAAAAGTATAAATTATTTAAAATTCCTTATTTTAAGCAAACCAGATGGCACCATTTTCTTGTATTTATAGCCACAGGCATACTCTAACACTCAGACTTCATTTACAAACGAAGCATGTGTGTTTAGTGAGTCCACTAGATCAGAGGCAGTAGGCGTGACCAGGGAGGTTCTCTTGAAGTGCCTGAATTTTACAATGTTGCTGTCCTGCTAAGCATTCAAAATGTAACAAGTACTTTTGGGTGTCAGGGAAATGTAAGGAGTAAAAAGTACATTATTTTCTTCAGGAATGTAGTGAAGTAAAAGTAAGAAATATAAATAGTTAAGTAAAGATACCCCAAAAAACGACTTAGCTAGTATTTTTTACCTAAGTACTTTACACCACTGTGTGTGTGTGTGTGTGTGTGTGTGTATCGGAATGTGAGGCATGCGGCAGATGTCCCATTGGGCCGTCCTGGACCCAACTGATGACTACAGCAGCTGGGTGACCCTCTTCCTCAGTCCGCCTCACACGGCAGGCACCGCCTACTGACCCCTCACAGCTCTTCTGGGGGTCATAAGGATGGTCCTGTGGCATAAATGGGGCTAGGGTCTGGGGGGAGGGGGGGGCAGAGTCAGTTCCAGGAATCAGCCCCTCACCTATTCTCATCAGCACCACTTTTCCAGTTGTAAGAGAGGTTATGAGGTAAACTTTCCGAATGGAAAATGGGAAAACGGGGCATCTTCAACTGATTTTTTCAACTGTCTCTAGTATGGGCAACAAGTGTGAGTCAGAGAGAAAGGGGACACACACACACACAGATGGAGTAGAGATGAGGTAAAGGTTGTCCTGTCTTGGGGGTCATGGTTGAGCAGTGCCAGGGTAGAGGATCTGAGCTGGTCTCTGTGGTCTCCAGGTCAAAGGTCAGGGCTCTGAGGACTCAACACAAGACCCACGCCATAAAACTCATAGTTAGGAGGATGTATGGTGCAGTTAGCCTGTGGGAGGCATCCTGTTAAATCAGACAGTTAACAAGGACACACGCACATATGCCATTTTCCTCCTATCACCCTTGATGTAAGCCACATGCCACTGAACCAGCTAGGGAAAGAGAGCTGAGAGGAGAGATATGTGCCTGAAGAACGTCAGGAATTCCAATCCCTGAGCACTAACCAACACAATCACCTCAAAATAAACAGGCCAGACCCTGAATGAAGTGGCAGCACCAGTCACGGCACTAAGCCCAAAATAGAAGAACTATGTGATACCACTATACTGAGACACAAACTCAGTCACAGGTGTAAATATTTCCCCTCAGCACCTTTCAGACTGTTACTTAGTGGCTAATCTTATCTCCATATAAACAAGCCTTAAAAAGCAACAGCCGTGAATTAAGGCCACTGAAAAATGCTGTGTTGAATCAAACCTTGAATTTGTCTTTAACGTCGTCGCCACGCAATAGACAAAAACAAACCAGACGTGTAATCACTTACTCAACTCAACTTTCTTATGCTTGTCCTTGGTCACTAAGGTCTTTAGTTAGGTCAGTGAAGAAGAGCAGGGTAATATAGTACCTGTCCTGATGCACATACATTGAGCAAGACATTTTCCCCCGAAAACTATTTTTTATCATCTGCATTAATCAGCAGGTAATAAACAAGGCCTTACAAGATAACATAACGGTCTACACAATGTCTGACTGTGCAGTCTCTTCTACAGCCAAAAAGACACATCTCCCTCCTCCCGTTCCCCCCACTAACATACTTATTACACCTGTACCGAGAACAACCTGTCTAGTTGACACTGCTTTCCTAGTCGAAATAAGGTCAAACCGAAATAAGGTCAAACCGGAGCATGCAGTAAAAGGGTTTCATAACGTAAAAAGCTAAAACAGTAAATCCAGGTTGGGCAGCCTGTCACACGTTGTCATTACGGTGGGCGATAAAATGTCAAATTGATGGTTGTGAGAAAGAGAAGAGGCCTATTAGCAACAGGGAAACAAGCTGGAGTACATTCTGTTCTGGATCACATTGTTTCTCTGGCCAGCTCCACCAACCATCGGCGGAGAAGGTAGCTTCAGGACCTTATTCTACAGCCATACAACCAGGCCCATCGTTTCCCTTCTAAAGGCTGATGTAAAAAGGGCTTTATAAATACATTTGATTGATTGATTGATTGATTGATACAGGGATATTTGGGTTATATACAACAATGTGAGCCAGCATTTTTATCCTTCACCCAAATATGTGTTCGACTGCTCACAAAAAAAAACATTGTGCACCACAAGAAAAGGAACAAAGGAAATCAGACCAGTTTAAATACTTTACTTCTGAGAATGTGTGGATATTTAATGTGCTTTTGTGAGAAAGGGGTAGTTGTGGGGTATGTGTGTGTGTTTGCATATATGTCGGGTGTGCACGTGAATTTTGCCACTAAGGTGTCAAATACCCATAACCAATAGCTTTGACAAAAGGCACCATGTGAATGCAACTGCAGATGTAGATGAAGGCCTCTAAGGAGGGAAATAACCGCTTCCACATTTGCCGCTTTGTCTTCTTGAAAAAGCCCACAGCTCTTTCTTAAATGTCTGTTGTACTGTGGTTGCCAAAGGACCCCAAGGTCTCAAACCAATTCAATCAGCATTTAGCTTTTCTTCTTTATCTTTCAATCGAGTGCAGGCTTGAAGCACGAGACGCTGAGACTTGCTTACAAAGAAAAATTGGATATTGGAGAGACGGGACAGACTCATACACAATCAGTCTGTGAAAGACTAACTGTGTATGAAAGTGTGCTTCATGTGTTCATGTATGTGTGCTTTTTTCCCTGCATTTCTAGTCATAGTGCCAGTCTGGGCCCTCCTGTGCTCCCTGGGCTAGCCCATGACAGTCTGTCCGTCTGGGCCCTCATGTGCTCCCTGGGCTAGTCTAGGACAGTCTGTCTGGGCCCTCCTGTGCTCCCTGGGCTAGCCCAGGACAGTCTGTCTGTCTGGGCCCTCCTGTGCTCCCTGGGCTAGCCCAGGACAGTCTGTCCGTCTGGGCCCTCCTGTGCTCCCTGGGCTAGCCCAGGACAGTCTGTCCGTCTGGGCCCTCCTGTGCTAGCCCAGGACAGTCTGTCCGTCTGGGCCCTCCTGTGCTAGCCCAGGACAGTCTGTCCGTCTGGGCCCTCCTGTGCTCCCTGGTGTATGTGTCATTGGAGAGAAAAGGAAAAATACTTTGTCTGGGAAGAAGAAACTGCTGACTTCACCCCCACTGACTGAACTAGAGTAGTACTGTGTATGGTTAGGAAGCAGGGTGGGGTAGAACTGGCCTTGGGACTCCCTATAGAAAATATAACCAGATGGTTGGGTCATCTGGCCGCTCACTGTGCTTCTGGGACGTGTGTGTGTGTCTGTCCGTCGGTGTGGCTGACTCGACAGATGTGCATATTTTCTCCGGCTGGAGGAGACGAGACTGTTTTACAGTAAGTCTGGATGAAGACGCCCAGCCGTAGGCCTTTTAGATAAATTCTCTGGAATACTGACTTGTTGACTTTTAATTTCTGACGTGTTAGGTGGTGTTACGCACGCCTCTATGAAGAGGGAACGCAACACCCTGCTACAACTAAACTCTCTGTGAAGTGAAAAAAGGTATGGACTGTAGGTGTGAGTAAGAATGACAACAGACAGAATGTGGTACCGTTTACAAGGACTTTATTCCTTTACACGGTAATATGGGCAAAAGGGGCTGGACGGAACCAAAGCAAAGAAAGTAAATCTCAAAGCCCCCCCTCTCCTTATCTTACCTGCCTAACCACTTTTACGTAATTTAGCACCAACTGGTGCCCTAACCAAAATACAGGGGGTGGTCCGCCCAGGTCTTACCCAGTGTGCCTAGACAGTGAATATACTACGGGTATATGTATGCCCGCGGGCCTCTTGCCTAAGCACTCCCAAGGTGCCTTCCCCTTTCCCCCTGGGAACAAATGAAACAGAATATTAAACAATTTCACAAACAAACTAAGAAACAAAGTACATCAAATAAGCTCTATCTGAGCAACAAACTCACAAAACATACCAACTTCCCAGCAATGAACTCCCATCAAAATCAACCTCTAGCAAAATCTCTCTGCAATGAACTCCAAGCAAATCTCTCTATCACAAACAATCGCTTTGCAATGACCTCCCAGCAAATCTCTCTCAGTAATCCCTACCTCCAAAATCTCTCTCTCCTGAACAGAACACTGGCTTTTATATAGCTTCAGAATGAATGTAACTGGAGACAGCTGTGTCTTGACGAGGGGGCGGGGTCAGCTCTCCAATTAGCCCTGGAGTCGACCAATCAGCTGCTTGAGGGATTTCAGGAAGCCATTTCCTGAAATAAAACACATGCAAATACACAAACTACAACACATAAACTGGGGAACGTAACAGGTGGACTTGCTAGATGGTGCTTGTACTTCAGGCTAAAAAGGTATTAAAGCTAAAGACTTGATCATTCTAACCATGTTGAGTACCAATCTGTTGTAGCTATACTGCAGTGAACTGCTGAAGAGGTCCCACGTGACTTCTGAGCTGTGGTTTCAGACAAGGCCATAAACAGGTGTGCCTCTGTGTTTGATGATCTTTTCAGTCAAATACACTTTCAGTCAGAATCACTTCAAAGAAGAGCTGCTTTCAAGCCAGTATTCTCCTCCCATTCGCCGTGCTTTATTTACCAGTGCAGTGGAATAACTCAATTCCACCAGTCACCCTTAAAGCAGATTTAGGAGACACACACACCCAAAATGGTGTCTCACAGCCTCTTACTCTAACAAGCAGACAGAGTAGACGGTCTGGGCTATGTGTGCTGTGTGTTGTAGTGCCTGACCAGTTCTGAGTTATGGTGTGGTAGAGATTTTCCTTAATATGAACGTTTAACCCATTGTTATAATTGTATGGGAGTGGAGAAGCAATAATTACACCAAGCATTTAATAACTGGTCCGGGGCCAGTTTTGTTGTTAGTCCCATTATGGTTAAGGTGAAGACTAAGTACAGGACAGGCTGGTCCTAAATCAGTTGCTCATAGCTGAAAGTAACTATCAGAGTCCCAGCTTGACACAAACACTGTCTCACATCTGCTCCTCGTTGAGTGGAGGAAGGATTCCTAACTAGAAGTGAAGAGCTCACCCAGTGAAGCCTAGCAGACCATCACAGCATCAAGTATCTCTCCTCTAAAACACACTGAGCCTCTCAGATTCCCGCCTGATCTATCTACATCCATCCTTAATCCCCCCCCCCCCAAGGAAGTTTACAAACTTGTCTACAAAGAGGTGAAGTCTCTCATTGTTAACAAAGATGTGAGGGTAATACACATTGGCTTATCTACTGAGAGGTTGGAGTTCAAAGGTTGAAAGCTAACTAGACTAACTCCATTCCACTGATAAACCTTGGTATATCTCCGCGATAGAACAGACAGATGTCATCTAGGAAAGCACATCAACGTGGTTTTTGTGTTAGGTGAGCAACAGAGGAAGTACAGGGAAATACAGTAGTCCCATCCATCTCAATCTTTAGCCTTTTGTTCTGTAATCTAAAGAGGGTGGGTGAGTGTATTCTCACCTCACTCACGAATGAGCACGTTTTAAGCCTTTTATTTATTTAGTCTCAAAGTCTCAAATTTAGTCTCAAATTTAGTCTCCTTTTATTTAGTCTCAAATGCTAGTCTATAGATCCATTTCTTCAAATGGATAGTTCCAAGGTTCACTATATCTCCATATCAGCTCAGACAATTCAGGAAAACAGATGTAGACAAGAGGCTGTGAGTACTAGTGTTGGAGCAAATGTTTTCCTTTTCTCATAGACGCAACATGGCCTGATGCTCTGGCAGTGCAGATGCTTTGTAACTTGACGAATGAGCGAGAAGATTGATTGTTGTTAAACAAATTCCTAACCTATGGCACATCCTAGTGGACACTGGACAAAATTATGGCGGGAGATCCATCTTGTTGCTCATTTCAATTTCTGTTCATCATGATATTGGCCTACTCTATAACAGTTGACCCAATTTAGATGAATGAATCAAGCTTATCGTAATAAAATCCAAAAGGCAGTGAGCATATGCAACAATGTCGTTCTTAAACACACAATGTCAGTCTTACAGTATACAGAGCAACACAGTCATTTATACATACATTTCCGGGGAGGATATATTCACACAATACTTCACACAATAGTATTTGACTCTGACAGACTTAAACAGGAACACAAACATGTATCATAATAAATAGATATTTGTAGCATTCTTAATACCCAATAGGGATTCACGAATATACTTTATCAAGTGTGGGCAGCATGCTAGATCCATTCAACTTTGATGTTATATATTGCTTGATTGAAAAATAACCTCTGTTGGCTGCACAGCACCAAATACCTGATGTTTGAAATCCCTGTGCAGATACCTTTGACTGGTTTTGCCTTATCTGAACAGCCAGAGAAAGTGCCTTTGAAACAGGTGTATCATTCCTTTTAATAAAAGGCTGATCCAAAATCCCCAAATTGCACTTTTTATTTGTTCAAATATGTTTTAACTGAACATTCTTCTCATGCCTGTTGTCGTCTCCTCCGTCTGCTTCATCTTAATGTTAAGACGGAGAGAAATGCTTTCAAACCATCTACGTGGTCAGCCTATTTTAAGACTTAGCAGTAGCAGATCCCTTCTGGACCGGGTCCAGTTATTTTAACAAGCTTCTTTTTTTTTTTTAAAAGAGGGTATTTATACTCATTCCTTCATGTGAACAGGGAGGGCTCCAGCTATTTCTGCTCCTGAGCGTATTTATGGATGTGTTCTGGATGGTTGAAACGGTAATGGATGATGCCGCGTTGTTTCCACGGAAAACAGTTCCAAATAGGTTCCTGTCGTGGTAGAAAAAAAAGAAGCTCTCGAATGCCGCAAGCGATGATCTAGCAGCCTTAACACTTGACACACATGTCATTTACTCAATAGACCAGCAGACATGCTGTCCAAGTATACAGATTTGATGATATTCTTGCTGAACAATGGAATATGAATGCGAATGTCTCCTTCACGATTTGCCCAAATGTACCTAGGGACTTCACACTAAAAGTCTTGTTGTTCACCAATTTTTCAAATAATCCATCTGAAACTTTGCACATACACTGCTGCCATCTTGTGGACACCATCAGAATTACAACCAGAGTGATGGCTATAACTACGACCTTTCTCTTGCATTTCAAAGATGGTGGTAGAAAAAGAGAGGTTGTTTTTTTCTTTATATTTTCTTCTACCAGATCTATTGTGTTATATTCCCCTACATTCATTTCACATTTCCACAAACTTCAAAGTGTTTCCTTTCAAATGGTACCAAGAATATGCATATCCTTGCTTCAGGGCCTGAGCTACAGGCAGTTAGATTTGGGTATGTCATTTAGGCGAAAATTGGAAAAAAAAAAAAGGGGGCTATCCCTAAGAAGTTGCTTTTCGAGTGCATATTTTGCTTTTCAAGCGCATTCAAAAACTTGACAGTTCACAAAAGGGGTTAAACAGATGCATTATCTGAGAGGATAGTCACTCCCGCTGGACTTTTAATCATTTTTTTCAACATAATTTGTCAACATTGTGACGTGGAATCTATATGGAAAACACATTTGTTTTTGGTTGAGATGGAGATGTGAATCCAACATAGCAATAATTAATTTGAAGACAAACTGGAATTAAAGCCAGACTAAGTCAGTGGGCCAGATGGAACTATCCAAGCTGAAGATAAATCTCCTTTAAAATGTTGATATTTGGTTGCGTTGTCAACAAAACACAATTCAATATTACTTTTGTAATACAGTAAAACGCCTTAACTTTAGACTATCTTAAAAAAACGAATGTAACATTCAAACTTGAAAAGTGAGTAACACATCCATGACCACATTTTGAGGTTACTGTAACCATATAAAGCGTGTATGTGCAAGAAAGCGTACATAGATCACAGGTCTGTGGAGATCTTCACAACTTCTGTAATAATCTGCACAGAATCTCAAATGGCATCGATCTCTTGCACCTGT
This sequence comes from Oncorhynchus mykiss, assembly GCF_013265735.2. Taxonomy (NCBI): domain Eukaryota; kingdom Metazoa; phylum Chordata; class Actinopteri; order Salmoniformes; family Salmonidae; genus Oncorhynchus; species Oncorhynchus mykiss. The sequence goes on along the minus strand of NC_048585.1, from coordinate 24,410,411 downwards.
GTAGTTTTGATGTCATCTCAACTGAAATCCAGGTTATATGGTCCTGCTATTAGATTAAGCACAGTGATTTATCAATAGCTGACATTGTATTCCCATTTGAGCTTTGTTGTGCTTTAAAAATGTTGGAATTTAATTTGAGTGGGTTAATATAGGTTGTAATCTCATTGATTAACATCTCAACCAAATATTACCCACACTGAAATGAGGTCGTGTGGCCAGTGGGGAAATATTAAATAGGTCATAATATTTTAGAAACACACTTTGTGATTAATGCACGTTGCCTTACATAGACATCATGTTGATAAGACATATTCCTCTGTTCCCATTATTAAGACGGGTTATGTCAAATAATAACAGTATCAATACAGTGACCAGAGACATTGTGCAACTCTGAGGAATCCACACACACTCATTACACACCCCAAAAACAGACACCATATTCAGGCCTGGGCCGTCTCAGCTATAGTGGATGCAACAGATCAGAGGCACCAACAGTAAAAAAGCAGGATCGTTTCCCATGGTGTTTCTCTGCTGCCTGGATTCCACGTCCGCCTCAAACACATCCCGTTGTCAGGTGTGGTTTCCGTTCCGATGTCAGGGAGGAATCTGGGATACACACTGACATCTGGAGAGTGTCAACGGGAACGCCGCTCATCCTCCTGCTGCAACATCGTTTCTCATCCCTGAGGATGTACCGGAGATCTGGGATGTGTTGCTAACGGTTGTGTTGTTGCCGCGTTGTCATGGCGTCTAAGATGCTGGTGTAGTGTCCACAGACGGTGTTGCAGAGTGGACAGGATCAGCTGCCAAAATCACTTCCTCTCCTCCATTTATTTTCTCCTCTCCCCCCTCTCCCTTGTTTTCCCTGAGGGCCTCCATTTGTCTTTTATGTAGGTTTACAAGATATGGGAGTTCAAGGAATAAACTGCATGTAAAAAGTCCCCATTAAAACCTCCTTATGCTCCTGTTCTTTAAATATGTATCTAATGTGATGATATGGCACAAAAGTGCTCCGCTTAAAAATACTGCTTGTTTGGAAACCTGTGCCTTGCTGTATGCATATTATTTTTATGAATCTAATCTAGTGGCATCTAAGGTTCAGACTGTAGCATTTTGATAATTGTGATTATTTTTTTTAAGGTTTCAGTCTCTGAGCTTCCTTCCTTCACCTTAGTAAGATAATGGTATCAGGGTCAGTGGTAACATAGGAAGCGAATGATTTGCTTTGGTATGTCCAGTTGAACTACGACCTCCAGAGCTCTGCTACCCAGCATCGCCCTCAGGGTCACTCTGCTCAGCTGCTGCAGACTCAATGGAGTACCTACAGGCAGACAACCACAAAGGTTTATGGGAGATTTAGTCTATCCACAACACTGGGATAGTATTTAAGAGTCAATACACAGTCAGAGATATATGTCCCATTTAGTATATTTAAAGACTGGAGCTTTTGAGCAGGGATATTATGTTGATGTTTGCTTGCATAACCCAACAATAGGACTCAATAAAACATGAGTTGAGCAAGTTTTTAAAAATGTATGTCACAATGTCCTTGCACTTCATGAAATAAAGTTTTTATTTTTCCTTACAAGAGGTGTCTGTGTCTGATGCCTAGGATACTGTTGCTGTGTGGCTTCTCACACAGACCTGGTCTCACATTCCACGAGTGGCTCTGAGGCAGAGGAATCTGTCTGGGTCTCATCGTCAGTTACTGACCCGTAACTAAACTGAATGTTATAGTACTAATTGATCAGCTTCAGGGAACATGAGTAGGATAGACATTAACTTGAGGGACAGGACAGATGGACTTAGTCTATGTTCAAAATACTGGAGAAATATCTTTCTGACGTAGGACTGAGTATTGTCAGAGGTTAAAGTCAGCTGGTGTGGTTTGGTATTGCATCCTAAAAAAATAAATATGCTTCTGTAAATAGATATTTATCATAACCACATGTCAGCCGCATGAAAAATGGACTTGAAATTGGGAGGCATATTATAGACGCTCCAAAATGCGGCGTAGTTCGAGGAGAACACTGATATTTTTCCAAGGCAAGGATGACTGGCAAAGACTGACGCGCGCGTACATCAATTCAGGCTACAAGTAGACACATCAATTCAGGCTACAAGTAGACACATCAATTCAGGCTACAAGTAGACACATCAATTCAGGCTACAAGTAGACACATCAATTCAGGCTACAAGTAGACACATCAATTCAGGCTACAAGTAGACACATCAATTCAGGCTACAAGTAGACACATCAATTCAGGCTACAAGTAGACACATCAATTCAGGCTACAAGTAGACATCAATTCAGGCTACAAGTAGACACATCAATTCAGGCTACAAGTAGACACATCAATTCAGGCTACAAGTAGACACATCAATTCAGGCTACAAGTAGACACATCAATTCAGGCTACAAGTAGACACATCAATTCAGGCTACAAGTAGACACATCAATTCAGGCTACAAGTAGACATCAATTCAGGCTACAAGTAGACACATCAATTCAGGCTACAAGTAGACACATCAATTCAGGCTACAAGTAGACACATCAATTCAGGCTACAAGTAGACATCAATTCAGGCTACAAGTAGACACACCAATTCAGGCTACAAGTAGACACACCAATTCAGGCTACAAGTGTAGGCAGAATGACAATCGCAGAACGTCATTAGACTTTCTGGTGTTTTAACAGGTGTTTCTTTCCATTCATCAAATGGTTGGGGCAGAGCACTGTTTGGCTGTTGGAATTCATTTGTGAGTGGACAAACATGCAAGTGTAGCCTACATGATGAAAACATCATGACTGGTTGTGTTCATGCCACATTAAGTTAAATGACAAATCGTTATTACTAGAACCACAGAGATCCTATTAAATTAATATGGATTCTACTTTATATGTCATTCTATAATTAGGCCCATAAAAAAAAACAGGAAGAAATTAAATCTACCTTGACCTGAGTATTGTGTACCAATTAAGAAGTGTTCAAACAGCTGTTTTTGATGGGTTCAACATCATCAAGTTCTTATTTTTTTATACATTTATTTTACTTTTCCACTACCTGTAACTTTCTGATCCTGAAAAATTAGCAGTGGGCGCCACCTACTGGTGACACTGTGACATTGCTTAGAAATCCACAAAAACATACCGGTACAGCACATCTATTGCTTATAACTGGTAACTGTAGTATAAAACCCTCTCTCACACTGACTTACTTTCATAAAACTCTAAGCAGAGTGCAGCGGGAGAACCGGGATCGATGTAGTCAATGGGCTTCTTATCGTTTTTGTCTTTGGCGTAGATGTTCGCCCCAAACTCCACCAGCACGTCGATCATGTCAACACTCTTCACTTTAGCAGCACGGTGCAGGGCCGTCTTGTGCAGCCGAGCATAATTCACTTTGGCACCTGAGGAAGCAAATGACACACAAAAGAGGTTATTACTAAAGGTGCACTCCAGAGTTGAGAACTCAAACCCAGGGTTTTATTCTCTATTCAGGTCTTTATTCATTGTGTTGTTCTTCTTCACAATCAGATAATTAGTTGTTAGAGAGTGTTATTCTCAAAATGCTCACCTGCGTTGAGTAGCGCCTTGACACAGGCCGTGTGGTCGTTGGCACACGCCACATGCAATGGGGTCCCATAGTACAGGTCATATGCCTCCAGACTGGCACCTTTAGCGATCATGATCTTCACAACGTCAGCATTACCTGGGACACAAGAACAGACTGTCACAAGTTCTCAAACCATCTTGATGCACGCTCATCCTACACACTTACCCCCCATGCAAGCTTTGTGTAGGGGTGAGGTGGTCCGGGAAGAGAGGGTGGGGTTCACATTGGCCCCATGCTCCAGCAGCATCCTCACACAGTCAAAGCTCCCAACCGAGCAGGCATCACACAGAGGGGTGCTACCGTCCGTGTTACGGGCATCCACCTACAAGACAACACAGCCATCATATGTCCTAATTAACTATAAAGAACACATTACTTTCTCTTGATCTTTAACCTGCGTTGAATCTGGGTCCCACCCTTCTATATCTATGACTAGATATATCCTTTATTATTTTAATTATTCTATGGCGAACCTACCTCATTTATTGCCGATATTTCTCTTATCTCTCTCCCTCAACTTAGTGACAGTCTCACCTGTGCTCCAGCATCCAGTAGCAGCCTGACACATTGGGTCTGCCCCCTTTCACATGCCTCATGGAGGGGGGTGATGGAGTCCACAGCCACTATGTTGACAGAGGCTCCTCTCTGGATGAGTTGCTGCAGCTGGGCAGCATGTCCCTCGGAGGCCGCCTCGTGCACCTCGGTCCTCTCTGACCAGCAGCCTGGGGTAAAGCCACACAGTCATCAGCCAGAGAGCAAACAACAAGAGAATACCTATTGCTACATAATCAACCGGTGCGAAGTGAGTGCATGCTAGATCATCTCTGGTTGACAACACATTTTGCCATCGTAAACCTTTACTTGACAATCTATATGGGCTAAAACACAACATGGCACATATGTAGCTGATTTACGTTGCTGTTATATCATGAACACATGCTTGCTAGCTATGACATAGAGTAACCAAATGGATGCTAGCATACAAAACCGAAATACTTTCATACGCACCTATGTCTCCAAAGAAATACGGTCTGGCAGTTTCAACCTCCATCATTTGGTCAAATCCCGTTTTATGTAGAAAAACGGTAAATTACGTCCCAAGAGAAGTAAACAACCACATTTGAGCTGTGTTTACATGCGGCACTGACACATCACGTGACTGATTTTGACATGACCTTTGATGGATTTGAGCGCATGCTGGGAGTTGTAGTAGAAATGTTTTGTCAAAATGTTCATATTACTGCAAAAGTAGAGGACTGACATTGTTTGGCTTTATTTTCCCTAACCATGCTAAAACAAGCTTTCATCTCTATAGAATAGAACAATTGCAGCAGGCCTTCTTGAAATGTATTTTACAATGTGTTACCGCTTATAACACAGTAATAAATCACATCAATTTGTATGTGTGTCCCACAGTAAACAAACCATATGAAGATGATGAGATGTGTCCTAGCTTAGTATTCAAGCATTCTCCTTTTTCTGATATTCCTTTGGGAATCCATCCACGAGTCAGTTCATAAGGCAGCATCAACACCCCTCACAGAGAATGTAGCTGATGGTACGTTGAGATATGTCCAGTTGACCTACTACCTCCAGAGCTCTGGTACCCAGCAACGTCCTCAGCGTCACTCTGCTAAGTTGCTGCAGACTCAGAGGAGTACCTAGAGATAATCAGACAGTCACAATGACTAACAAAAGTCACATAAGGGATGGAGAATCACAAATGGAAAATATTATTGCCTCTAGACTTACTTTCATAATACTGTAAGCATTGTTCAGTGGGAGAGCCAGGCTTGGTGTAGTCTATGGGCTTTTTGTTGTCGTTGTCTGTGACATACACGTTGCCGCCAAAGTCCACCAGTAACTCAATCATGTCCACCATCTCTACTCTGGCAGCATGGTGGAGAGCCGTCTCATGGAACTTAGCTGCATTCACCTTGGCACCTGAACAGAAAACACATTCTGTGTTTACAGTCGATACTTACATTTTCTCAGGAAAATGTGGCTTTGTGGCAGATTTGTGAATGAAATTCCACAGTGTCCGTCCAGCATAGCAAATACTTGTATGTAAAACATATTCATAAACACTGTATAGTCAGTCATACAGAGCCATTGATATGAATACAGCAGTCGCCTGAGACAATGTTTTCCTCTTTGTCCCCATCCTCACCTGCTTTGAGCAGCACCCTGGCACAGTCCACATGTTCCTTGGCACAGGCAGCATGTAGCGGGGTACCGAACTGGAGATCAAAGGCCTCTAGCAAGGCTCCATGCGCTATCATTAGCCTCGCTATATCTGCATTACCTACAGTATAGACAGATACGAAACGGTTTCATTAGATATGAAGTACTCACACATATCTATACACTTACGGTGCATCCTCCTCACACCCATCCCTTCTCTTGCACTCCTACCTCACTCGCCCTAGTGCTGCCCCTTATCTCCTTACCTCTTCCTCCAGTCCTCTTACCACTCCTTCTGCTTAAAACCTATTCCACCAGTCTCTTACCTCTCCTTGTCCTGCTTACCACCTATTCCACCAGTCGCTTCCCTCCTATCCTGGTCAGTCTTCCGTCACTTGTCCTGTTTTTTCCCTCCTCCAGTCCACCTGACCCTGCCTTATCACCATTTCCCCAGTCATATACCCCCTCATCATTCCCCAGTCTTACCCTTTATGCAGGCCTCATGCAGAGGAGAGGCAGTGAGTGCTGTGAGGGAGGGGTTGACTTTGGCTCCATGTTCCAGCAGCATCTTTGCACACTCCAGGCTCCCCGCAGCACAGGCGTTACAGAGAGGAGTGCTGCCATGGATGGTCCTCACGTCCACCTGGGGAAGAGGGGGTAAAGAGGAAGGGATGGAGAGATAGAGTGAGATGGACCACTACTGCTACACATGCTGTAGGTGTATTGGTGCATCCTGCTACCTAATATGAAATGTGTCATTATCTGTCTACAGCTCTATATACACTGCTCAAAAAAATAAAGGGAACACTTAAACAACACAATGTAACTCCAAGTCAATCACACTTCTGTGAAATCAAACTGTCCACTTAGGAAGCAACACTGATTGACAATAAATTTCACATGCTGTTGTGCAAATGGAATAGACAACAGGTGGAAATTATAGGCAATTAGCAAGACACCCCCAATAAAGGAGTGGTTCTGCAGGTGGTGACCACAGACCACTTCTCAGTTCCTATGCTTCCTGGCTGATGTTTTGGTCACTTTTGAATGCTGGCGGTGCTTTCACTCTAGTGGTAGAATGAGACGGAGTCTACAACCCACACAAGTGGCTCAGGTAGTGCAGCTCATCCAGGATGGCACATCAATGCGAGCTGTGGCAAGAAGGTTTGCTGTGTCTGTCAGCGTAGTGTCCAGAGCATGGAGGCGCTACCAGGAGACAGGCCAGTACATCAGGAGATGTGGAGGAGGCCATAGGAGGGCAACAACCCAGCAGCAGGACCGCTACCTCCGCCTTTGTGCAAGGAGGAGCAGGAGGAGCACTGCCAGAGCCCTGCTAAATTTTTTTTATTTTTTATTTTACCTTTATTTAACCAGGCAAGTCAGTTAAGAACAAATTCTTATTTTCAATGACGGCCTGGGAACAGTGGGTTAACTGCCTGTTCAGGGGCAGAACGACAGATTTGTACCTTGTCAGCTCGGGGGTTTGAACTCGCAACCTTCCGGTTACTAGTCCAACGCTCTAACCACTAGGCTACCCTGCCGCCCCAGCAGGCCACCAGCAGGCCACAAATGTGCATGTGTCTGCTCAAACGGTCAGAAACAGACTCCATGAGGGTGGTATGACGTCCACAGGTGGGGGTTGTGCTTACAGTCCAACACCGTGCAGGACGTTTGGCATTTGCCAGAGAACACCAAGATTGGCAAATTCGCCACTGGCGCCCTGTGCTCTTCACAGATGAAAACAGGTTCACGCTGAGCACGTGTGACAGACGTGACAGTGTCTGGAGACGCCGTGGAGAACGTTCTGCTGCCTGCAACATCCTCCAGTTTGGCGGTGGGTCAGTCATGGTGTGGGGTGGCATTTCTTTGGGGGGCCGCACAGCCCTCCATGTGCTCGCCAGAGGTAGCCTGACTGCCATTAGGTACCGAGATGAGATCCTCAGACCCCTTGTGAGACCATATGCTGGTGCGGTTGGCCCTGAGTTTCTAATGCAAGACAATGCTAGATCTCATGTGGCTGGAGTGTGTCAGCAGTTCCTGCAAGAGGAAGGCATTGATGCTATGGACTGGCCCGCCCGTTCCCCAGACCTGAATCCAATTGAGCACATCTGGGACATCATGTCTTGCTCCATCCACCAACGCCACGTTGCACCATAGACTGTCCAGGAGTTGGCGGATGCTTTAGTCCAGGTCTGGGAGATCCCTCAGGAGACCATCCGCCACCTCATCAGGAGCATGCCCTGGCGTTGTCGGGAGGTCATACAGGCACGTGGAGGCCACACACACTACTGAGCCTCATTTTGACTTGTTTTAAGGACATTACATCAAAGTTGGATCAGCCTGTAGTGTGGTTTTCCACTTTAATTTTGAGTGTGACTCCAAATCCAGACCTCCATGGGTTGATAAATTTGATTTCCATTGATCATTTGTGTGTGATTTTGTTGTCAGCACATTCAACTATGTAAAGAAAAAAGTATTTAATAAGAATATTTCATTCATTCAGATCTAGGATGTGTTATTTTAGTGTTCCCTTTATTTTTTTGAGCAGTGTATTTAGCCCTACTGTAGCTGCCTCACCTGAGCCCCTGCATCTAGTAGCAGTCGAACACAGTTTGGATGTCCCTGGATGCAGGCATCATGGAGCGGGGTGATATTGTCTACTGTCACCATGTTTACAGATGCTCCACCCTCAATCAGCTGTTTCACTTGAAGGGCCCTGCCTAAGGACGCGGCCTCATGCAACGCGGTTCGGTCTGCCCAAAACCCTAGTAGGAAAGGGAGAGGCTCTGGCTCAAACACAACCTGCTGTGTATTTACGCATTGGTCGCGCAATTATGCGTTAATCCAAAAAACATTGTTGGGCAGTGAATAAAAGCAAACATATTTACATTCACCACCTTTCCGTCCATAATTGGAATGTATGTAGTTCAGATTGAAAAGTTGATAGCCAGTTTGCCCAAATCGAACACTCACCAATATCTCCAAAGTTCGAACGCCGTGCCGCTGTCATTTCCATTATTGCAGGATTTTCCATTGGGAAATATTAGCGTGACATATAAACAAAATCAACATGAGTGCACTAGGTTTATTTTTGTTGAAACAGTGTCCATGTGACGATATTTGTTATGAGAGAAGCAGCAGAGACTTCTGGGAGTTGGAGTTCTAAGCGTGAGGATGACTTAGGACTTAAGTACGTATTTGCTCACCATGTTATAAGAGCTTTTTGATTTTGTAGACATGCCATGTTAACAGTGCATTTTACCATTACACTAACGGTTACAAATAGGTTGCCATATTAATACCAACCAGCCAACACAGGAATTCAGCAAATCCAGAGTAATTTTTGCATTTCATTAAAGGATGGTCTTTGTCAAACGAATCAGACTGTTGTCTGTTTTTAGTCTTGCATCAATGAATAACACAAATGGTCCGCTTCAGTGCAAAGTTCATAAATGCTTCAGCAGACAGTTTAGGTTGATGATATCATAAAATAGTATTAAAGAGGAAGTTTCAAAGGCAAAGCTCCCAATACTGAAATGACCACAAAAAAAAGCCCATCAGACAGCAATACTCCGACTCACTACTGAATAAGAACAAATACTTTTTTTTCCACAAGTAAATTTTTACTTTGCAGTACAGAAATCATTTGAGCACCATCTTTTTGTATTATTATATATATATATTTTTTTACATTGACATTTAAACAGGGCCCTTGTCATATCAATACTGCCATAGTAGACATTTGGTCATTTTAAAGCAATTAGTCAACTTCACCACAAATACCCAACCTGCTTCAGTCTGCTCGGGTCTGTTCATTTTCAATAGAATACTATTCTTTCCTTTCCTAAGACATTATGGTTTCTCAAGCTGCAAACAGGTCCAGGTAGTTTGCCTTCTTGCTGGACTATACTTGCTTGTTCAGTGGCTTGGCCTAGGTACAGTAAGATGCCTTGCCCGGGGCTGGCTACTAGAGGCTGGAGATGAGCCACTAGGACAAGAAGGCCGATAAATGAAAACAAAAAAAAACAACAACGCCCCCCAATCACAATCGATGGAGTATTTATATTAGCTGGTCACGGAAACAATTAAAAGCTTCCTCTCTCACACATGGTTATCGGTGGTCAAATGAAGCTTTGCTGGCCAAACCCTTTTTTGGTTATGGCCTATAGGAATAGTGCTTCCTTATAACTGGAACAAGCCACGCCATTCACATACCTTCCTCACAACAAAAACACCTGACAAGAAAAATACAACTGATCTGATCACATTTCATGATTCATTTCCCCAATACACTTATGTTTTTACATGTTTGCATTATTTATTTTTAGTTTTTGGACAAAATAAATTTGATCCTCCCACACCGTGGTACTGTTTTCTTTTGATTGATCAATTGATTTGGCATCTGTGGACTAAACGCCCTCATCCAGGAGAGAAAATGATCAGTTTACATTATGAAAAAGAATGTAGGGCGTATGTATACCAATGTTCAGTGCAACAGCTCTCTGAAAGTGATTATAAAAAGCATAACTCCCACCTGGCCCCCTTTTCCAGCGATGCTATATTATAACTTTATATATAGTATGAACTTCCATAATGGGCAAAACATACACTTGGATCATCAGCCAGCCCATTTATCTATATTTTGTATGGTTTTCCTTATTTTTGAAAGATTTCAGTAGTCGGCAGCAAACATCTGATATTCACGAGTGTTGCAGACTCTCTTGTTTCTCTACTGGTCAGCTGCGTCACCGAAGATGTCGTTCTTCTTGCGCTCCATCTCTGCAAAGTCAAATTCTGTACCCGTCATCCTCTTGTAGATGTCCTTGATGTCGTCGCAAGTGGTCTCGAAGTGGGTGGTAGCATCGTAGGTACGGGACATGAAGATCTACGCCAACAATAAGAAAACAATAGATGGTTAAAACACAGGCAAACAATAATAGTATTTTTGTTAACACAAGGTCACTGGATTTGACTGGGTTAAGAAGAAACAAACAGAAGTAATGGACCCACTTGGCTTTCAGCACCCATGTCAGTTGGTGCGTACTGGTCACTGATGCTCACAAACCTGCAGAGAGAAATGACAACGTCAACATGACCTTAGCAAAGACTAGTGGGAGACATCCAACAACAGTTTAGTGATGAGGCTCGTACTTCTGCTCGACAGGCTCCAGCAGGTCCATGGCTGGTTTGACCTCCATCTCAGGGTTGTCCGTCTCCACTGTGGTGCTGACGATGGCCACATACTTCCCCTGTGCTGCCACATTATGAGTATAGGAGATCATGCACACGTAGATATCTGCAAAAAAAAAATTAAAAAAAAGAGATCAGCAAATTCAATATTTCGCTCCTTGTCCGAGTTGGGTGCAATTTGGGGCAGTGATATGGTTACGTCCATACCACCCTTCAAATATTAATTTGATTCACCATCTCACCCTCAGCGGGGTCAGGGATACAGTATCGTTAACCTAGCTTACTTTTCCCCTTAAAATCAGATGTGGGGATCCCCCCTCAGGCGTTCCTTTTACGCCTGCTACGTGATGTTAGAATCATCTTAGTCTTAAGTAGAGTACTTCAAAACTTTTGGGTAGTGGAGTGTGAAGATGGTCTCATGTTCAATTTATAAATCTCATGCATTGTTTCCATAGGGGCCTTGCGTGGTGACCACTTCCTGCAGCAGGGCTCACCGTGCTTCCTGTTGACCTGGTTCTGGGGGATGATGATCTGGCAGGAGTTTGCGTCGCTGGTGTTCTTGATGGGGTGGCTCATGATGCAGATGACCCGGATCACCTGACCGACCTTGGTGCTGCGGTCCATTAGATAGCTGGGATCGCAGATCAGCTGCTTACAGCGGGCGATCTGAGGTGGGGGGGGGGTTAAATATTAGCGCTAAGATTACACATGCCTTCCTCTAGTCCTCAGAGTACGGCCTCTATATAAGCCGGGGAGAAATAACATGATTCTTACCTCTCCCTCAGACTTGACTCCCACTACTTTTCCATCCTCCATGACGATCTCCTCGATGGGCTTGTTCAGCATGTAGGTTCCTCCATAGATAGCACTTAGTCTACAGGAAGGAGATAGGGAACGAGAGGGAGAGATTTTAACTAGAAGCACACGGTTCAGAATTCTATTGTATACTTTCAAGAAATAGCACACTTTGAAAAGACCCATCTAAATTCGAACAGTCCAACAGAAAAACAAAAATAACCATTGCGCATTCTGCTGAACATTGTATTTGGATTCAAACGAGTCAAACCTTAATTTGCATAGTGAAATTCAACAAGCCAAAACACATAAAACAAAGACAGCAAGCCTGAAAATGATAGAGGTCAGAGTTGAGGTGGGCCTTACCTGGCGAACCCTTGGGGCAGCTCCCCCAAGCCGTAGAGGGGGTAGAGGTACGGACTCTTGCCATATCTGGCCAGAGACTCACTGTACAGCTTGATCCTGTTTAGCGAGTCCATGCAAGGCAGGTCCAGGTACCTGAGAGAGAGGGGAGAGACAAGTATGAATACAGTGCTTTCTTTGAATATATAACCAAGTTTCTTGAAAGACTGGAAAATAGAATGACTATCCTTGACACCCTGTGCTTGTGAGGCTACCATGTCATCTAAACGGTATATCATAACGGTGACATTCCAGGTCAGCTTTTTACACAGTCTCAGAATATTGCTATATCCTGAAATCTGATAATCAACGTAGTGCAACTGCAAACAGGATGACCTGGAACTCTTCATGCTTTTTAGTTAACCCAAAAATGTCCGAACACCTTCCATCTCTGGCTCAGCCAATAAGAAGATGCAGGTGACTCACTCGTCTGTCCGGTAGAGGGCGAGGGAGTGTCCTGTGAAGTCGATGACGTCCTGGCCCAGGTCAAACTTCTTGAACACGTCCCTCATCGTCGTCTTGTTGGGGTCCACGCCCTCCATGGTCTTGGGGTCGTTTTCGTCAAAGTTGGCCACGAAAACCAGGAACTTTCTGAAGCGCCGTTTTTCAAACAGCCCCATCAGACCTGTAGGGGAGAGAGTTGTGCTATTCAGGGGTAGCTAATTATCTACATGATTGAGAGCTGAAAAGCAAGACAATGTAGAACCAGGAAGAGTTAATTTGTGAGGAGCTGGGATGACAGTAAGACATTTTGACATGTCATCAATTCACTGTTTTAGACTGCTGTAAGCCGGATGGGTATTAGACTTGATTAAAAGTTAACTCTGCATACAGTAAACCTGAGCTTATCGGACATCAAAACCCAACCTCCTCTATTTCCCATAGTCCCCCTGTACCACTCACTTGATGCCAGGGCCTCGGTCTCGGTGGAGGGCACTTTGTAGATGCTGCCCTTCTTGTAGACGAAGCTGCCTTCAATCACCTTGAAGTCCAGGTAGCGCGTCACCTGTGTGATCAGCAGCATGCGGACCAACTGACCTGCACAGGTGAGACAGACAAATCAGTGTTACCTTTCCCAGACAGGTTAGGAGAATACAGTTCAATCCAATTCAAATCACTTTTACATATACAGCTTCATTCATCTTCAAATTGAAAGTGCTCTCTGTTGCCTCATCCTGTCAATCACATCCAATCATTGCTAGGCAACAGGATCAGTCGCACAGTCAAATACGGCCACGACACAACTACTGAATATTCCAGAATCACATTTTAGGTATTCATCCCTTCTTTGCCGCTGAGACCAAGGATGAATTGTTATATCTAAGGCCCTGAGTTTTTCCTGGTATTGTGACATGGTCAGGAAAACTCCTGGCCCTAGTTAATATAATACATAATAAAAAGTGGTGATTAGTGTTTACCGTTGGCCATGAGGAACTTCGGGATGAGGTCCACATTCCAGTCCCGGCCTTTTCCCATGGACTCCGGTGGGGCGCCTGGGAGACTGAAGCGTTTATACAGCTAAAAGAGAGAAAATATTTAGCCATTTTGTTGAAGCAGCAATTAAGCCAAGAGGAATACAGAGTGCATATGTGTCACCCATTTTTAAGGATATTAAGATTAGTATGACTAGTTCCTTGTTCTCTTCCTCATTCCTCGTTATTCGGATTCATACGGTTACAAACATTGCTGGGAAATGGGTGAGTAGGCATCTTGCCTGTTATCTTGTGTAAGAGAATGGTGCAGTCTTTGTTTACGTCATGTGTGGCCTGTTAAGGTTGGTCTTAGGGGTCAGCGCCTCAGAGGTCAAGCAGTAGAGGTCAGCGGTTGACTTACATCCTCCAGGGGAGTGATGGAGGCACTCTCTGCCCCGTAGTAGGAGTTCCGGTCCATGTGCAGGACCTTCTTCCCCTTCACCGACATGATCCCTGACAGTATGCATTCCTATTGGACGAGAAACAGGAAGGAGAGGGGTTTGAGCATCAGAAATCACTTACACCTGGATAGTGGCCAAAATCGCACAGATCAAACATTTGGAATGATAATTGAATCCTAGATATTGATTTTCATGTTTGAGATTGTATTCATACAACAATATTGCTCGTATCAGTATTTCCAGATACGATTGTTTCATAATGGCAGACGCAGTCACGGTCTCATTACGGCAGAAAATGCACTAAAAGCCTCAGATTTCAAACAGCCAAGATTCAACTAGACAAGGAAACACTTGAGGCTTTGTCGCAGAATGTAGTCAAAGTAATGAATGTGGTCCCTGTCTGGTTTGGCCTTGTCTTTTCAAGCTCTGATAACTGACTGCGTGGCCAGCAACAGTGGACCAGTCCAGCTGCAGGGTCTCTATAATGATAGCTTATGCTAGTGGTCTACCCATGCTTCCCCTCTGCTAGCTGTGTGTGTACTTAAAATGGATTAACACTGATTATATAGTGTAAGCAATCATTTAGCCTAATAAGCAGGAATTTCATAAAAAGATTGATATGACACAACAGACAAACATTAAATCCACTCATGAAACTTCTGGGAGAGTAGACTTAAGGCTGTGACTGAAGATGGCCTCTGGTGTGTGTGCGCGTTTGCCACTTCTGATAAGAGGGCAGTGGAGGAGAGAGGGGCGTGGGTGGGACCAATTCAGTAAGATCTCCAGCCTGGTTAACAGTAGGGAAGGATTCCAGAATGTAGAACACAGAACTCTATTTAACATTCTCTGTCATTCTGGAGTAGAGGCAGGCTGTAGTGGCAGTGTGACCACAAAATAAAGGGTTTCATTTCACACGCTCCATTTAAAAGACGGAATTTAGGCTAGATCAGACAACCAAGCTGCCGATCAGCAGCTTTCTGTTTCTCCCTTTGCAGTACTAGGCTGCAATTCGAGTTCCTCTGTGAAGGCAATAGTTTTCCAAATTGAGTCAAGAATCACGGGCTGCCTGGTACGGCATTCCCAGGCCGGCCAGAGGAAAACGTACGTGGGTGACTGACTCTGGAATTCCACAGTTTTTCAAAGGCTTTAAGATTACGACAGCTGGTTTGTAGAAGCAGCAAACCACTCTGCATCATGTGGTTCCGTGGACTTTATTCAAAAAAAAAGTTCAACTGAAATGCCTCCCGATCCAGAACACTGCTGATAGAGGGATAGCTTCTGCCTACATATTGAATCCGCAATATTTGATCTTACTGTAACAAATCACCCTTGATAAGACCGTGGAATGACTCAGATTGAATATAATGGGGGGAAAAGGTTGTTGTTTGAGGGAGAGGCATATTTTTTAGGCTACATTGTGTTGACAATGACTAATGACACGACAAGCAGGACACCACAGCACAGTGTCATGATTCCACACTCCTGGTGTACACTGCTGCCAGGTCCTACAGAATGCCTTATGTCACAGGAAGTGACACTGCACTGGTGTTGCTATTGCTTTAGTTTCCATCTCCCTAGAGTCAGCCCCACTCAGATCAGGGCAACTTAGGACAGGGCTCCGGTGTACAAAAACAGCACCCCACCCTGTTGTTACCATCATCGTGGGGATACAGTGTCCCTGCCCCATGCTAGCCCTAACCAACCCCTCATCTGGGGCTGGGCAAGTTTAAAGTAAGGACAGTACCATTTTCTCACCACTGCATTTTCAGACCACAGGCCTTAACGTTAGACAAACAGGGACTTTTACTGAGCTAAATGTTTTATTTATATATTTTTTTTTAAAGCACTGACCAGTCAGGTCTCTCAGGGAAAGAAAAATCAATGTCCACTCTCAGAGAGAAGCCTTGATGTCACTCAACGTGAGAATAAAGTGACGCAGGACTGCCTGTGCTGAACATCCGCAGCGGAAGCACGTGCTCATCTCACTGACTGGTAGTCTACCACAAGCACATGAGGAACGTCTGTTTCATAAAAGGCATCTTAGAAAAAGGTTCAGGTAATGCCTTTGATGTTCCATCCATAATGACCAAATTAGCATTTTAGTACCAATTATTACCAAGTATTTACAGATGTATTTATTTTGTGGGAAAGGGGAACCATAAAACATGCCTTGAGGATTTCTGATGAGAGAAAAATACCTCGGCAAATGTCTAAGCAGTTCATATTTTCCTATTCATTTAGGAAGACAATCAATTTGGTTGCATGGTGTAAATTGTCCTCGTTTCTCATCACAGTTCTGTAAATCCATTAAATATACATAGAGGGTGGCAGGTAGCCAAGTGGTTAGAGTGTTAGGCCAGTAAGGGGAAAGGTTGCTGGTTTGATTACCCGAGCCCCCAAGGTGAAAAACCTGTCGATGTGTCAAGGCAGTTAAGCCCAATTTGCTCCAGGGGCGCCGTTCTACTATGGTTGACACTGTTAAACGATACATTTCACTATCCGGGGTGTGACAAAACATTTTTAAGGTGCTGTAACTTCCTGAATAATATATGGCAGTAAATGGATGCCTCCCAGACAAAATTTTGAGTGGCATGGGACTCAGGCAGCCCTGCTGTCTGTAGGCTCTGACATTCTGCTGAGGGTAGCCTAGTCATCACAACCTCAGGCTGAAAGAGAGATCGAAGAGACCAACCCTCAATTCAGGAAGGAAGAATCAAACAAGCAACAAAACACATTGAAGCGAGGGGGGAAACGTCACAGTTAATCTTTAACACAGCGGCCCTATAAAAAGCAGGTGGATTTTTATGATGAGTGACTGAGGCTCACTCTGAAGATGGTCAAGTGTTGGGCGGCTCTCTGAAGTTCAAAAGGCCACAGTGTGTGTCACGCTGGGAACAAGAGTGACTGTGTGCCAGTGCCACCCTGGCTGACATTTCCCCACAACTCCTTCATGTGTGGCTCCAAAAGGTTGGGATCCAATATCTGGACTGCAAGAAGAGTGCATCTGTAATGTCATTGCACACTCTCAGGATCCACACACATTACTAGAACCATCACATCATCTTCCCTAGCTCTAATTGAATGACGCTCAAGGTTGTTAACTAAATCTAATGCCCCCATGTTTCATCTACTACTGCGGCCCTCTATCCTTTTATCAGGAAAAGGGTTAGCTTGGCCAGGACTCAAATTTCATCACATGAATGACATCACATGACAACCAAAAGTATCAAGTGGTGGTGTAAAAGAGGGGCTACAATATTGATGACCATGCCCTCCTGACCCTCATCATTTTAGTAAGGGGACAGATGGACTGCAAGCTGCAGAGGAAGAAGAATACATACAATAAAAGCATATCCCAGAACAGCCAGTTCTCCTTTCCCCACCATGTCTTTCTCAACCACAAAGAGGAACCACATAGACCACAATCAATGTGAGATGCTTAAATAAATGCCAAACAGAACTGGATACTTGTGTTGGGTTATGAGAATATGAAACATACTTATTCATGTCACTGAGGGAGAGAAGGTAATGTATAATATTTACATTATGTTAGAATATGTTATTGTTAGCCATCAGGGATCCCTCTGGGAGGAGAAGAGACCCAGTCTGGTACCAGTCATCATGAAAGCTGTGAGTTGGGGAGGAGTGAGCACTTTGGGCCAGAGGTTAGATCAGATGAAGTGAGGAAGAACAGATATCACAAAGATTCTGGCTAGCAACAGATGCATTGGCAGTTCAGATGTGTAGGGGGAGACTTAGCATAGGAGAAAGGGTTAAATATCAGTGCTTGTGTGAATATGTTTTTGTCTGTTCAGCTGTTCGATCTTTTGGAAAGAATAAACTTGGTTTAAGCCTTCATAGTGTCAGTCGAGTTCTTACTCTGATAATTAGAACCTAACACTTGCTAGGTTTGACCTGCATCAGCTGGACCAATGCCTACCGCTCATATCATATCACTATCATAGTATATGGCGCCAGTTAGGTCTACGTGATGCCTCAGAGCTCTCGTACAACGGTCTGTCTGGATTTTGCAGAACTTAAACTTACCCTGTACTCTCAGTTCCTTTGTGACTGAACCACAAGCATCTGCAGTCTAAAACAACACAGGAGTCACCAACCCAAAAGCCAACACTCTTAGCCAGACTGCCTACCCCTACCACTGACAAACCAAATGCATTCCTGACTGCCACATCCTGTTGGAGTGGACTACACAAAACGTGGCTGCACAGGATTCTGAACGATTTCACAAGATTCCTGGATGGAATATGTTGTGTAATTAGTTTTGTAAACATGGAATGTGACAGTCAGTGTGACTAACAGCAAAGGAACTAGCTGGAACTTTATCAGTGAAAGTATTGCTTTCAAACATTGGCAATGGATTGTTTCCCATGAAACAGTATGATTTTGTCTTCTTGTGTGTGTTCTATTGCTGAACTGTTATTTTTAACAAAACACTCCCCCACGTGAGTCTGACATGCGAGACAGACAGGAAACTGTCAATAGATAATCTGAATGAGGCCTCAGAGTACAGAAAATTCTATCACAAGTCTTTCCTGTCATGCATCAACCGAGTGTTTTACGGCTGAGTAAAGCAGTGGCAACAACATATCGGTCATTTTGGTTCTCTCAATGTTGGCTAGTTAGCTGGCTAGTGGACACAAAGTAATTAGCTAGTACTGCTGAATCAACTTGAGAAAATAGCTGACACAAATCAGGGTTTCCCAAACTCTGTCCTTGGGCTCCCCCTGGGTGCACATTTGGTTTTTGCTATGATTACTTGAGTCAGCTGTGTATTGCAGTTGTGGCTGTTGTTCACTACCCATTCAATTTACAAACACTGAATTAGCTAGCTATTTATACTGAACAAAAATATAAAATGCAACATGAGTGTTAGTCCCTTATTTCATGAGCTGAAATAAAAGATCCCAGAAATGTTCCATACGCATAGCATAAAAAGCTTGTCATATTTTGAGCACATCCTTTTTAGTGAGCATTTCTCCTTTCCCAACATAATCCATTCACCTGACAGGTGTGGCATATCAAGAAGCTGATTAAACAGCATGATCATTACACAGGTGCACCTTGTGCCGGGGACAATAAAAGGCCATTAAAATGTGCAGTTGTCACATAACACAATGCCACAGATGTCTCAAGTTGAGGGAGCGTACTATTGGCATGCTGACTGCAGGAATGTCCACCAGAACTGTTGCAAGATCATTTCTCTACCCTAAGCCACCTCCAATGCCGTTTTAGAGAATTTGGCAGTATGTCCAACCGGCCACCACAGATCTTCCACATCCAGCTTCTTCACCTGCGGGGTTGTCCAAGACCAGCCACCTGTACAACTGATGCAACTAGGGTTTTGCACAAACAAAGAATTTCAGCACTAACTGTCAGAATCCATCTCAGGGAAGCTCATCTGCGTGCTCGTTGTCTTGACCTGACTACAGTTTGGCTTCGGCGGGCAAATGCTCACCTTCGAATGGCTACTGGCACGCTGGAGAAGTGTGCTCTTCAGATGAATCCCGGTGTCAACTGTACCGGGAAGAGGGCAGACGTCAGACAACGTGTATGGCGTCGTGTGGGTGCGCGGTTTGCTGATGTCAACATTGTGAACAGAGTGTCCCATGATGGCGGTGGGGTTATGGTAGGCAGGCATAAGCTACGGCCTATGAACACTATTTAATTTGATCAATGGCAATTTGAGTGCACAACGATACTGTGACGAGATCCTGAGGCGCCTTCATCCACCGCCATCACCTCATGTTTCAGCACAATGCACAGCCGCATTTCGCAAGGATCTGTACACAATTCCTGGAAGCTGAAAATGTCCCAGTTTTCCCATGGCCTGCATACTCACCAGACATCTCACCCATTCCGCATGTTTGGGATGCTCTGGGTCGATGTGTAGGACATGTTCTAGTTGCCGCCAAGATCCAAAAACTTTGCGCAGCCATTGAAGAGTGGGACAACTTTCCACAGGCCACAATTAACAGCATGATCAACTCTATGTGAAGGAGATGTGTCACGCTGCATGAGGCAAATGGTGGTCAAACTAACAGATGCATATCTGTGCTCCCGGTCATGTGAAATCAATAGATTAGGGCCTACTTTATTTATTTCAATTGACTGATTTCCTGTATGAACTATTACTCAGTAAAATCTTTGAAAATGTTGCGTTTATATTTCTGTCCAGTGTACTAACCAACCCATCATAGGTACACCAGTTAGATTAGCGAACTAGTTACACGTTGGCTAGCTAAACTGATACTCGCGGGGAGAATCTCCTCCCCAAAACCATTGCATGTTAAAGATAAATCCAAGCACTCATAAATAAAGCTTCATCCCATGGTGATGTTAACGTTACATAAATTGGTATCCAACTCGAAAATTACACTAGCTTTGTATCACACTCAACATGAGAGCACAGGCACACTTTTTCAAACTAAAAAGGACAATACACTGTCAAACTGGGACACGTTAGCCTAAACAAAGCTGTCATCAGCTACAGTAGCTAGCCAGCTGTCATGCTAGCCATTAGCTACCAATGCCAGCTAGATTTTTCAATTTGATTGATAAACAGCATGCATGAATATGAGACTGAGGCACCACCTTAAAATGACAAACGTATTAGTAGTTACCTAGCTAACTACCGAACGTTAAGTTCATTGAGGAAAAATACTTGTGAATGCAAACATTGTCAGACGTGACCACTGACAGTAGTTAGTTAGCTAGCTAGCTTATTAGGCCCAGCCGATAGTTGAACTACGCTAGCTAGCGCCGTAGCAAAGCTCGACTAAGTGGAATTGAAGGAACATATTCCCTCTGAGCATCGCTAAGATTATTCAAGGAACGAACTGGCATGGTACAATTATTCTTACCGTCAGTCCGGTACCCAGCACGATAACGTCGTATTCTTCATTCATTTTCCCAATAATTTTCTCCTCTTTTCCTGAATAGTGGCCCGAAGAAAATGGAGATCTGCAAAACTGGAGACGAAAGGGGCTGCGGTTCAACGTCAAGCGATTCTGCTTCACTGTAGGGGAGGAGCCTATAATCTGTCAGTAACGGGAACATTTCTCCAATTGCTGGGTATTGATAATGAATCGATTATGTATTTATCAATGGCCATTTCCCTTAATATATTTTTCATAAGAATCGTGATTTTATTAATCTTGTCATTTGTAAAAGTCTACTGTAGCTACCGTACTTCACCACCTGCCTATGCTGAGCATTTTTTTTGTCGGAAGTGTCCTCTTTGTGACATTGTCCTTAGCCACATTATACGGAGTATGTATGTTCTCTCCCGTGTGTGTGTGCTATGCATAGTTCACCTTAGTTCACTAAGTAAGTCTTTTCTGGATGGACTGGATCCAGTCCACGTTGCATCCTCAGTTTGCTTTGGTGAGTCAGTAGGTCAGGTGACAAACCCACACAATCATAACAACATATACTCCCCTAATCCTTTATTTAATCCTTCATATTCCATGCTGCCACGTGGTATTATGTATAACAACATATGCAGTGCCTTCAGAAAATATTCACACTCCTTAACTTTTTCCACATTTTGTTGTGTTGCAGCCTGAATTTAAAGTGGATTAAATTTATATTTTTTTGTCACTGGCCTACACACTACCGAACATTTTACTAATTAATACAAAATAAAACAATTAAATGTCTTGAGTCAATAAGTATTCAACCCCTTTGTTATGGCAAGTCTAAATTATTTCAGGAGTAAAAATGCCCTGAACAAGTCACATAATGAGTTGCAAGGACTCACTCTGTGTGCAATAATATTGTTTCACAAGATTTTTGAATGACTACTTCATCTCTGTCCCTCAGTCAAGCAGTGAATTTCAAACACAGATTCAACCACAAAGACCAGGGATGTTTTCCAATGTCTCGCAAAGGACACCTATTGGTAGGAGAACAATAAAATAAAATAGACATAGAATTTCCCTTTGAGCATGGTGAAGTTATTAATTAAACTGTGGATGGTGTATCAGTACACCCAGTCATTACAAAGAGCCAGCAGCATATCACCCTGCATCCCACTGCTGGCTTGCCTCTGAAGTTAACCAGGCTTGCCTCTGAAGTTAACCAGGCTTAGTCCTGGTCAGTTCCTGGATGGGAGACCAGATGCTGTAGAAGTGGTGTAGTCAGGAGGCACTAAAGTAAAAGTTTGTGATGGAACATTTTATGTTTGTGCTTTTCTAATAACCAATTTCTGTGTTCATGCAAGTGACTGATTGAACGAATCCTCACTATCAGTATCTGCAATTTGGCAGCATGCCCTGAACCTTGTTTTGAGAAAGGGATATCTCAGTTTTAAGGTCTCAGCTTTGAGAAAAGATTCCTCACGAGGTACTGGTCTGTCACATACATGACCCAGTATTGGTCGGTCATATGAATGAAGCAAACGTTAATGATAAATGAATTATGAATGATGAATAAGCTAAATCATGCAAATATAACTTGACTTTGAGTGTCCCTGTAAAGAATTTCCACAACAAAAGTAATTCACTTTTTGTCCTGAATAAAAAAGTGTTATGTTTGGGGCAAATCCAACACAACATATCACTTACTACCACTCTTCATATTTTCAAGCATGGTGGTGGTTGCATCATGTTAAAATAAACAGAATAGAGCTAAGCACAGGAAAAAACCTGGTCCAGTCTGCTTTCCAACAGACACTTGGAGACAAATTCGCCTTTCAGCTGGACAATAACCTAACACACAAGGCCAAATATACATTGGAGTTGCTTACCAAGACAACATTTAATGTTCCTGAGTGGCCTTGTTACAGTTTTGACAGAAATCAGCATGGAAATCTATGGCAAGACTTGAAAATGGCTGTCTAGCAATGATCAATAATTTAAATCTCACGTTTTAACACGACAAAATGTGGAAAAAGTAAAAGAGTGTGAATACTTTCTGAAGGCACTGTATTGGTTTCATCCCCATCAACAAAATCCACACATAAAGAAATGATATAAAGTTATTATTCTGCCATCCAGAATACCATTAATGTCTATCATTTATTGATTCTCCATTCAGACAGTAGTTGATGTCAAATCACATTCAAACACTCTGAGCACGTCTGGTTTTTTGGCAAGCTGTTGAGCAGTAGTGCCCGAGGCATCCACCACGTCTACTAGCCCCAGCTGTAGGAGTGTCCTGACCGCTTCTGCATGCTGTCCTGTACACGCCATATGAAGAGCTGGGGACTCACAGAGAGATACAGGCAGTAGATTCATTAATCAATGTCAGATACTTGCTGGCGCAGAGATCTGCACAGTGCACACACAGGGTAGAGGTCTTCACGGGTCCAACAGACCCAAAATTCCGAGATCCGACCAAGATCTGAGACAAAAATTTGGGTCCTGGGTTGGACCTCTGAATTTTGGGTCTGTCAGGACCCACATTTTTGTCTCCGATCTGGGTCGGATCTGATATAATTTCCACAGGTCTCAGATATGTGCAATTTAAATTGATTTACTGACTAGATCCGTCCTCTGTTAATTTAATGTGTGTGAGGTGATGAAAACTGAACGAGCTTGTAGTTTAGGTTCCAGCTGAAACTGATTACGGCTGCTCCCCTCACATGCGCGAAAGGAGTGAAAGGAGCCTTGGACTAGGCTACTGTTGATTGCTAAGATGGAGAACTTTTCATTAAAGTAAAATGAAAGTTAGAGGAGAAATAGTATAGTGAAAAGAAGGCAACAACAGGAACAAGGGACAAGTTTTAATATTGTAGTGGAGAAAGATGAGAAGAAAGTTGGCTTGGCTAAATGGACTGAGTGCAATTCGCTATTCAGGTTTGGTGCAATTTTTTAACTTGTATTTATTTATTTCGTATTAATTATCATTTGCTTTAGAATTATTAATATTATTGTATATCATTATTTTTGTAGGCCTGTAAAATAATCTAAACCAGTTCTTTAAATATGCAAAAAGTGTTTTGTTTCATTATGTTGAGACATTTTTGTTGGCTAAATTAAGTTAACTGTCTTTTTAAACTTTGTACTCCGTATTTAGTTCAATATAGGTTAAAAGTAGGCCTGTTGTAAAATAAATAGCTTTAGCCTATTGCTGTCATTTGATGGGTAGTTGCTACAATATAGGCCTAGTCTGTTCAAAACGTTTGTAAAGGTTTAAACCAGTTCTTTAAATATGACACAAGTGTTGTTTTTTTGCCAAATGAAGTTCCATCTGACGAGTATAAAGAAATGCATGTCAGTGTTTGGAACATGGCGACAGCATACCTCTATCTTTCTCTCTTGGGCTAGGCCCAAGCTTTTCTTCCTGTATATATCTTTTCATAATATCATACAGTGGACATCTAGGCCTGTATGCATGCAATGCCCTGACACATTTAGCGCTCAAATCTCCAACAGCTAAACGGTGACGTGGACGGTTAATATTTGAGGTCGGTAAAAAACAATTAAAAAAAAATAGGCTTTTAAGTTTTGAATATGCTACCCATCGAAACACAACAAATAGTTTTTTTTGTAATTTGTTATAGGCACTTTTTAAGGACACGTAGGGCCTAACTGTGGATCATTTCGCCAATATCACTATTTTATTGATGGAGCTGGCAGCGCCCAGTCTGAAGTTTCTTTCTCTCTCTCTACTCTCTGATCTGAACAGTTTTTTTGAAAATTACTTTATGCATATCGGATTGGGTGGGAAAGCCCCAGATGCATTTTGGAACGGGGCCAATTTTCTGGACCTGTGATTACCCCTAACACAGGGTGCCCGAGGACAGGATTCAATAACCTGCATTCAAGATCAACTGTACCTGTGACTACAGAGTGTTTTGATTGGTTTGTGGTTTGAGAATTGGATCTAGTGCCAGAACTACTTGCATACGCTAGACAGAAGTTATGTAATTAGAACACATCCTGTTCTCTGTATTATGTCAACTTACATTTCCTGTTTTTCTTGTTGCACAAATTCAGATTTGGCCTCCAAGCAGTTGTTTTGATTAAAGTGTATTGCTACAAGCAAAGTGCAATTATCATAATGTATGATTATATAGCATTTAGCTACAGCTGGGGTTCCCTAACTTTTTCACTCTTCCAGCATTGGGAAACATCCCGCGCCTCCCCTGTGTGCACACGCCATGTCTATTTCTGTGGACACAAGCACTGTTTATGATACAAACTGTTCACACCCCTCTTGTTGGTATAGAGAATTTGGCATGTTTGAAGCTTATTTCGTGCAATTCTACACATGTTGTCAAGGGGCGCAAAGAAAACTTAAAGCTAAAGGTCTTAAAGCTAATTTTCTTGCAATTCTATACATTTTCCCATGTCTAATATGTATTCATGTGATATTTCAGTGAATAAAAATTACAAAAATATCTATGGGCTAAAAAAACGAAATAAAAAAACATGAGCTGACATGGGCTAGTTGATCTGAACATTTCTGACAAGTTATAAATAGCTCTCTAAGGTATGCGAAGACTAACATGACAAGAGGAACTGATGATGCACTACCCAATTTCGAAATTACATCTTGTTCATTCTACTATTACAACTTTCAGTTTAAAGCCAGATTGAGCTCCTTTAAAAATGTTTAAAAATAATAATAATATACTTTTTTGGGGGGGGAGCATGTCTGTTTTTTGGGGGGGAGCATGCCTGCCGACCCCTCACCCCACAGTTTGGGAACCACTTCTCTACAGTACCTGTTCAGTACCTGCTCCTAATGTGAGGAGTGCTTTGATTGTGCCTGTGTGGCCCTCCTGAAAATATAAAATATCAGGCATGATATAATATTATGCACACAATTTGCCTTTATGTACAGCATAGGCCTGATAACAGCCGTTTACAGAATTGAGCTAACCTTGGCAGCGTAGTGCAGGGATGTGAGCTGCATGTCAGTGGCTGTCTGGTTCACGTCCACTCCGAGATCCCTCACTAGGAACTCTAGCGCCTCCTCTTGGGCTGTGACAGCAACATGGTGCACCGACTGGGCCCCCGGGATGTCTGCTGCAGTCGGAGAGGCCTGTGTGACACACGAGAATGCAAGTATATACTGGTCAGTATCTTATCCAATGTCCAGGGGTACTGGAGTGGTTGAGGTGGATTAATTTTCCCAAGGGGACTATGGTGGAATTAAGTGAGATACAGACTAGTTGATTTATCTCAGATATGTTTTGATAGATGGAAATGTTATTTTCCCCCAGAGTCTCCAGTATACCTGATGCTTCTCCAGCAGTAGTTTGGCAACAAATATGTGTCCGTTCCTCACTGCGTCCATAAAGAGAGTGACCCCACAGCTGTCCCTGCCATCCGGAACATAACCACACCTGCAAACAGAGAAGTGAGGGTCAGTTAGCACTACACCCACACACACTTACACATGATCCCATTAACACACAGAGCCTCAACACTGACACTCGAACATGACTTCTCACAAGTACGCAAATCCTCTGAGATATATCCTAATTCATACCTCCTCTCACACACACACAAACATAGACAAACACACCTCTGTACCAAGATGCTGACCACTTCTTCACAGCCGTGCATTGCTGTAGGAACAGAGAATAGACAGAGAAGGGGTAATGAACCAGAAAAAAATGGATATTTTATGCATATTGTTCAAAATACCTGGGAATATGTTTAGACCTGTGACATGTCTGATTTGTTAGCACAGAGATTACATGTCTGATTTGTTAGCACAGAGATTACCTGCAGTGTGCAGAGGAGTCCTCAGCGTTTTACTCTCTGTCCTCCAGACTTCCGGGTTGGCCAGTAGGAGGTGCTGTATGACCGCTGGGTCTCCCTTCCTGCAGGCGATGTGGAAGGAGTTCCAGCCGTCCTTGTTCTTCAGCATATGGGCAGCCTCATGGGACAGTAGTTCCTGGATCATACCCAGGTTCCTCCGGGTGCAGGCCATCATCAGAGGGGTCCTGAAAGTAGAGGTGGGCTACAATGGTGGATCATTTGCACATAATTGTTTTTATTGTGCAATACAATAAATATATATATATTTTTTTGACTCACCGTCCCACGCCAATTTTGTGCAGTATTTAATGATTAGTTATGTGTTGATAATGGTATACAATGCAGGCACGGTGATATTACATGGAACTATTAAAATAATTCCTTCGAGCCGGATTTGAACCAGCGACCTAAGGATCTCAGCAGTCAGCCTCTACAGTCCTCCGCTCTACCAACTGAGCTATCGAAGGGACACGAAAGCTTTAAGAAAAAGCAGGCCGCTAATTCGTTCGGAAACAAGGTAGCAAAACGTTTAGTAGCAAAAAAAGAAGCCTCTCTTATTCGACAAATTCTGGTGGTCCTTCCCCGTTTCGGCCGTTTGCTTCCATTTGCTCTCTAATGAATATGACTCTGGTCATTCAATTCATAAATATGATAAATTGAAAACAGAACTTTAATTGAATCTTAGAACAACTTATTTGTTATTTATGACAAACACACACACACACACAAGGTCACCACTGCTGTTACTATTTAGTGTTACTATATACTTAACTGTTACTATTTATTATTACTATATACTTGAGCTGCTAAACCAAGTTACTTCTCACTTTGTTTATTATATAGTGTACATCTCACAACGAGTTTTATAACTTTTGTCTCTTCTTTTTGTTATTTTTGGACATGGCATTTGATTCTTAATTGATACTGTACTGCATTGTTTAAGGGGAGTTTGCGATTCAGCGTTTATGCATAATGACGACGAAAAAGATTTCCTTCGAGCCGGATTTGAACCAGCGACCTAAGGATTTCAGCATTTAGCCTCTACAGTCCTCCGCTCTACCAACTGAGCTATCGAAGGGGGTTAAATCACTTTGGAAAAAACGTGCTTTTCAATACATGTTATCCTAATAGACTCGAAAATCTATTTAAAAAAAAATATATATAAGGAATAATGTTGTCTTAATGTTTGCACATGGCATGCGTGTTGATGTATGTCTCACCAATCAGCCTTTTTTAAGCAGTCTACTTTGGCTATTTCAGTGAGCAGATACCTCAAACACCCCTGTCCCATGGACGCAGCTTCATATGCAGAGCTCTTTTGTTGTCGGTATTGTACAGCTCTATGTCCATCCCAATCTCTTTTACTAAAATTGCATGTCCAAGTGGCCATGACAGGCAGCATAATGCAACAATGTATCACCCGAAAAGTTTTTTGTTGACAAATTGTGCAACAATGTTGCCACCAAGTTATTTTTTTAAGCGTGCACAATTCGCAATTCTGGGTAAGCTTGATTAAATAGTCAACTAAAATAGCTTGATGCTGTATCTGATCAGAAGCTAGGGATTGCATGGTGACAAGTTGGTTAAATTGTTGGTCGACCAAAAGCCTACATATTTCAATTGAGTTCTACGCTACTTTTTACGTTAAAAACGCCAAAGATAGAAAATCTGAACTTAATACCGGACATTAATACGTAAAATAAATGCACAACACTGTTCTACCATAGGCTATGGGTTAAAACAGCTTGTAGCATGTTCAGCAAGAAATGAGGTAATACTCTGATCGTCCAGTAGGCTGTAGCAGAATTGTGCACTGGGGCTTGTAGTTTTTGATAGTCATTACTCTCAAAATAACTTATATTGAATGATAATGCATAGGTTGGGTTTATTACATTTTATTGATTTAGACTTTGTAAATAATAACTTCTTCTTCAAATTCTATAGGCGTATATAGTAAAGTTATTCAGTTGTAGGCTTATAGATCTACTTTTCTTTTTACAATAGGCTAAAACATGTAAAGGTAAAATATATATTTTTAAAACATGCATCCTATGAGAAATAATTTAGGAAACACAGTTGTTATTGTGGAGTGTAATGCAATCTCTGTAATTATCTACAAGAAGGCATGTGGACCCCGCGGAGCTTTCCATGGGTGAACAAGATGAGGCACATCTGGAAAGAACTTCCTGAATATTTTTTATTTTTTTTGTAAAATTGAGTGGGTGAAGGAGCTTCTCTTTGTAGCAGTTATTCAAGACCATGTGCAGAGACCGGTGGATACTTAACCGGTGAGAATAATTGTGGCACTTTTTCCTGGTAAGTTAATTAATTTTATTACACATTGTTGAATGAAGAGTTTTGCTTTGACAGTGTGCATTGTTGTGCATAGCTTGCATTGCTCTAAAGCTAGAATAGGAGACACACCCCTTTTTAAGAAGGAAATATTCATAAATGTTTTAAAAATCATTATCATAATCTATGTGTGATGCATTGAGTAGATTGCTATAGGTTCATCTGAAATGTTTATTTATTTCATTTGTGCAATTGTTACATAAACCAATGTAAGGCTACTGTGTTTCCTAGGTTGGATATCCCAAATGTAGTTGCCCATAATGAAAAAAAACAAACATATGATTTCCATGTAAAAGGTGTGCCACATGGCAGCAACTAGACTACTTAGGAGCCTACTTGGTGTTCCATTATCATAGTTCAGGTAGCCTGTGTGGTTATGAAGCCAGACTATGGTTGTATGGTTTTCATTATGTGGCGGTAGCAGAGGCTGAGTGTAAAAATAACAGTTGGCACGGACTTCTTTGACACCTTGAATGACGGTTCACTTTTGTGAAGAACTTTTGTCTAATGAGGATTCCCTAGTTCTTCTATATGTTTTAAATCTCACATACAGTAGGCTACTAAGAACAAAGTAATCTTGTAAACTCCTGATTAAGCCATATCTGACTATCCATCTGTGTACATTTCATTCTTTTTTAGATTAGTTTGGATTAATTTAGAGAAAGTTGTCTCAAAGAGCATTAAAATGTGTGTGTATAACACTGAAAAGAGTCTGGAACCTCTAAAAGAAATGAACACAATCCAAACTCTGTCACCATTTTTATGTTAATGTTGTATGAGAGAGGAAATTGGACAAGGACGCAAAACACTTCACCTAATGGGTATTTTATAAACACTAAAAAACATTCCCAAGTCATTTATACTGGCTCAGTCTTGGATAGTGATGCTTTCTACAGAGGATAACTTGCCCAGAAAATCTGTCTGCACCATATGTGAAAAGTCTGAACTCATACAGATACTAGTATTGCCATCTGGCATCAATGGATTGGCAGTATTTTCTCTGAAAATGGGCAGAAGAGTACAGTACAAAACTAGCTGAACTCGTTTTTGGTTGATTATCCAGCGCCAAACAGAACACAGCTTGTGATGTCACTTTTATTGATTGCTTATAGAGTAGTTTACATCTCAACTCTCTACTGTTTACTTACACATTACATCTAAAAGAGACAGAGGGTGAGGGAGATGGAGAAACATCAGTGTCGAGAGAGTTAGAATTTAAGCAAAATAAATAGTGGGATAGAAAGATAGCCTCTAGGGAGAGACAGGCAAAAGCTTACTGAAAAATGCCACTAGGAAGGAAGCACCAAGAGTCTTTCCAAAACCAGATCCACATGTGTGCTGAGCCATGTATGTCACAGAGAGAAACAGTACAGTATGAACTGTATACTACATTAGATATAACTGAATTAGCCAACACCTTGGCTAATGGTATACCTTGGTATACATTTACCATACTTATAAAGTGATATAGAGAGTGACCAGTTACAAAAGTCACGACATACAATGATCATGTCTGTACTGTTCTGCAGTTGCAGTGTGTGGACTATCATACCGTGTAGTGTATGTGATCATCATGACATAAACATGATAACGTTGCAGGATCTTTATTTGCATCAGCAAATGTTTCAGTGGAAACAGGCTAGGGTGCAGGTAGGCTAGCGATTAGAGCATTGAGCCTGAGCCAGTAAACAAAAGGTTGCTAGTTCAAATCCCTGAGCCGACAAGGTGAAAAATTGGTCCATGTGCCGTTGAGCAAGGCACTTAACCCTAATTGCTCCAATGGTGACCCTGGCTGTGACCCCACTCTTCAAGGGTGGCTCAGGGGGCGTTGGGATATGCCAAAAAAACAATTCACATGTGTTTAAAACACACTTCTACATGTGTGAAATAGGACATTTTATATTATAAACCAGTTGGTCTCAACATTTATTTTTCTGAACTGTACCCCTAATCACATTTCACTCTGCCCGAAGTACTCCGTCTTTTGCCTCCTCATCTGCAACCAATCATTAGGCCTATGTTCTTATGACTCTTCCTAAGTACCTCCTGTGGATAGGCGAGGTACCCTGAGGGGTAATGGTAAACAACTCAGGCTCATGTGAAGCCCAATATTAAACTATTAATCTTGATTTGGAGGTATGTTTGTCAGAGGGGTTTTCCTGTTTTTAACAGCTGTGGTGAGGACTGTGTCTATCTGAGAGGACTGCCAGATCTTGTTCGGGAGCACCTCTGGGAAGGATTTATGTCTGTGAAGACACCCTTCTGGATCCTCAACTGTGCACCAATGCCAAGGAATACGGCAGTCCCTCCCCCTCGCTTACTCTTTGTCTATTTGTCTTCGTGTCTGTCTGCCTTTGAATCTCACTGCTTTCTGCTTCTCTCTGTCTTTTCAGATGTGGCTGGAAGAAACATGAACAATGGCTCTTTTGAGGAAAAGTGAGTGACCACAGGATGTTGTAATACACGTTTTGACATCATTCCTTTTTTCATATATATTAAATGAGTAATAAAACATTGTTGCATGTAAATAATGGGCTTTGCTCCACACTTGTAATCGTGGTGGCTGTAAGCAGGGATCAGTGTAGCCATGGTAAAGCACAACCCCCCCAGATTCCTCTGGAGAATACTTTGCCTCAGCTGAGATGGAACGCTTCCAACACCTCCATAAATTATGTTTGAGACTCTCTCTCTGTGTGTGTGTGTGTGTTGCCAATCCCAAACTGTTCCTCAACACTGATGAGGTAACCAGGAAAGTGAGCCCGTAAAAGAGTCCCATTTCATCATCTCAGTCCTCTGTTGTTCACATTCAATACATGATGCAACCATTAAAGGATGTTAAATTAGTGTGCACAACAGTTGTGCCTTGTTCTACACCCTTATTTTCTACAGTCTATACTTTACTTATACAGTTAACAGATGCCTTTACTCAAACAACACAAACAGTTGATATTTGGGACAGAGTTCAGCTGGCAGCCTGGTTCTTTACATTTTCCAGAAGTGAAGCAATATTTTAATTACTATTTAGTTGTTATTTTTGAGGCAGACAGTTTAGGTCATCCAGGGGTGAATGTGTCAGCACATGATTGATGACACTCAAGTTGACTACAGCTGACACATGGTTGAGGTGTGTGGATAGGAAGAGAAGGACAAGTGTAACTATTTTATTAGCTAGAATTAGTCGTACCACCTAGAGGATAAGTCGTAAAAAATGTGAGGTTTTGATAGGGTACAGATGAGAGCCATGTTTGAGTATCTCAGTACTATGTGATCTGCCATGATTGGATACGAGGTGACAGGATTCTAGTTAAAACTGTGCTTAAGTTGAACTGATCCAGTTTGGAAGGACTTCTGCTTCAGTTCCCTTGCATCTGACTTTATTGAATGGTCCCTTTCTCTCCCTCTCTCTCTGTTGTGTCACAGTAAACCATATCCTGCTCATGATGCTGGTTCTCATAGTGTGTCTACTCCTGCACAGTAAACTGTTCAGAGGCCCGTCTCGGCCCAAACTCAAACGCACAGGTAATTCCCCCCAGCTTCTTTAACAGGTCCCACTCTAAAGGCACGCGGACCTGAGAGCCAGGTGCATGCCACGGCAAGACAAGGAAACTAGGACTTGGCAGGACTGCCAAGAATAACAGTTGGCACGAGGCTATGAAGGCCTGTTGATTGAAAAATAAGCATTTCCTTTGCCGCTTGCGGTATAGCTTTTAGGGGGCAAATTACTTTGAAATTTAAATAGTTGAATAGATTTAAAAAATAGATTACTAATTTTGGTATTTTATTAGGATCCCCATTAGCTGTTACAAAAGCAGCAGCTAGTCTTCCTTGGGTCCACACAAAACATGAAACACAATACAGAACATCATTAGACAAGAACAGAACTACATCGTTTTTTTAAAGGCACACATAGCCTTTAACTATCTAGGTCAAACTTGACCAAGCTCAAACTGGTTGAACTTCCCTCACAGAAACGAGGAAGGACCCAGAGCGTGCGCCCAAAGTTCCTGTAGAGAAGGCAGCGGAGGGAGGGGATGACATCCCAGTGGTCATCTGTGCTGCGGAGGAACGAATGGGCGGTGCCATGGCAACCATCAACAGCATCTATAGCAACACAGATGCCAGCGTGTTCTTCTATATTGTCACTCTTCGTGATGCCATCAAGCTGACAAGGTGTTTCACACTAATCCCCCCCCCCCTTCCACTGTGTCACTGCTTGATATGTAGCAATTTCAGTTCCTAGTTCCAACCCAGGATGTTTTAATTGATTATCTGAATTGTTTCAATAAAGGCTTAGAAAAGAATAACTGAGAAATAACTTTGAGTGAGTTGAACAGTCATTATATTCCTTTGTCTTCATAGACAGTACATAGAGAAGACCAAGCTGAAGGGAATCAAGTATAAGATTCTAGAGTTCAACCCCATGGTCCTGAAAGGGAAGGTGAAACCAGACTCCTCCCGACCAGACCTGCTGCATCCAGTGAGTACACACAAGCACCCATGTAGGAACTAATTAGAACCCAACCACAGTCACTGTCCCTAAAGTCCCGGTTTTGATTGTTTTGCAGCTGAACTTTGTACGCTTTTACTTGCCGCTCCTTGATATCAGCCACCAGAGGGTGATCTACTTAGACGACGATGTCATTGTGCAAGGTACAGAAATGTGTCCTTTGCCATTCAGTCCAGTTTTGAGCTGGAGTTGAGATAAAATGGGTGCCTGGATTTTCAGTATTTACATTCACTAATGACAGGTGACATCAAGGACTTGTACCATACCAAGCTGGAGAAAGGCCATGCTGCTGCCTTCGCCACAGACTGTGACCTGCCCTCCACCCACGAGATGGTGCGCAGCGTGGGCATGCAGGTCAGTGTCATTGTTTTGCCATGAGGGTATGGTTTGCCAAAATAAGAGCAGAGGCACCTCTGTTACAATCAATCCTGGTAAAGGACAGTATATTTTACCCTACACCTAGCCTAGAAGATACTCTAATGCGCTTCTGAAATAACAACTTGACAAGCGGTCTCATAGATCTCAATGCTGAGTAAACTTTCCGTTTGTCTCCGATTCTGAATCCAAATCCTTCCCCATTGACCCTGTCTCCCAGACAACGTACATGGGCTTCCTGGACTACAGGAAACAGGAAGTGAGAGACCTGGGGATCAACCCCAGCGACTGCTCCTTCAACCCTGGGGTGTTTGTGGCCGACATTGGAGAGTGGAAGAAACAGAAGATCACCAAACAGCTGGAGAACTGGATGCAGGAGAACTTAAAGTGAGTAGAGAAGAATGTTTGACCTGTGATCAGATCTTCCCACATAACCCCTAAACCCAGAAAAAATTAACCCTGCTGTCTATTATAATAATAAATAGATATGCCTATGAAAGCTTACTATTACTATTTCATTTGAATATCATGATTAGAGAAATTCAATAAAAATGTTCTACTTTGCGATTCTCTCCTCTCTTCCACTAGGAAAAACATATACAGCAGTGCCATGGCAGGGGGCGTGGCGACTCCTCCTATGCTGATCGTGTTCCATGACAAATACACAATCATCGATCCTCTGTGGCACGTCCGACACCTGGGTGAGATCACCTCATCTTGATGACATCACCACACCTCGTATATAGCACAGCAGAACCATGTATTGAGCTGTATGGCTCTGGTACACAGGCCTAGGTGTCATAATGTAGGATAGAGCCACTTCTGGAGGCTGATTTACTGTGTATTCCGTTTTCCTTTCCTACAGGCTGGAGCCCAGACGCCCGCTACCCTGAGACCTTCCTCCAGGGGGCACACCTGCTGCACTGGAACGGGCGCTTCAAGCCCTGGGACTACCCCTGTGTCCACCTGGACCTGTGGGAGAAGTGGTTCATCCCAGATCCCACCGGGAAATTCTTGTTGGTACGGCCCGAAGGCAAAATCTGAGGGGTGTTTAACAGATGGTTGTGTAGGGGGATGTCTGGCATTTCAGACTGTGACTGGAGGCTGTGAACAGTAAATATTGTGGAGGACTCTTTGATAATAAGTCCTATTGCTGTTCTCACAGCTTTTGAGATGGTGTTTCTTTGAAGGTTCCTATCAAAACATCTTCAAGAACGCCAAGCCAGACATGTACAGAAACAAGCTGTATCAAAAATGTATGTGGTTGTTGTGAGACGAGTGGGCAAATTGTATTGATTGTTTTGAAACGCAACAATGATCTTTTAAAGCTTTTTCCCGAATAAAAAGCTGGAGATTTGACTGTGGAAAGTCTGAATTGGCTGACTACTGGCTAATAAAGAACAGAAATGATGACAGGTTTAAACAAGACACCACAGGTGCCTTTCCGGCAACATTTAATGTTCTCGTGACAGGAAGACAGCACTCCATAACCGGCTCGGTTAAATATTAACACAGTTACAATCATGTAGGAATGTAGAAAATAAACAAAAACAATCAGAAGATTCTAAAATCCAAACACCCACCCGCTCCTTTTCAGCAGAGAAGATGGACCTAGTTCCAGTCAAAGCTCTGCCCCCCAGTTCACTCCCTCACCCTTCCCTCCCACCCCCTCACTCAGGCCGTCTCACAGCTCATCTCTTCCTGTGGCTCCCTGGAAAGAGCAAAGTGAAAACACATCCGTACATGAAGCAAAAAGGCTCATCACTATCCATTGTCTTACTAACATTAACACCATTTTCCCCAGTTCTGTGCTCGACTCCCATCTTACCGAATCTTCATCTTCCTCATCTGCTTTAACCTCCTCCTCTGGCTCCTCCTCTGGCTCCTCCTCTGGCTCCTCCTCTGGCTCCTCCTCTGGCTGTGACAGGTAAGGAAGTTAAGATAAGCGAAGATATACCGGAAAAAGACGCAGATATACCTTAGCATCTCTGTGCCCATTCGCCTCATCCCAAAATCTGCTCTGCTATGTTAACTAGTAAATTCTTATATACAGAATCCAGCCATAATGTACTGCATTATAACACTTTGCATTGTCAGTGTTTATTATATTGGTAAAGTAGCAGTAAGTATTCAGATCCTGTTTGCACGTGGGTGATAGTTCTATTGAGCGTACCTCTTCATTGAGGTCCACATTCATGCTGAGTCGGAGCATGCGTTCTATTCTGTCTCCATAAGCTTTGGTGTCAGCCAGCTGGTAGCCTGACCGTAGTGTGGCCGTCTCAAACAGCACTACAGCCAGGTCCGAGGCAGTCTGGTCCTCTGCATTATCCTGAGGTCAGGAGGAGAATTTGATATGGTTCGGAACCTATGATTCATTTGCGAAAATTTGAAATGGAAGGGCGTATGCCCGGTAAAGTAATTTGTGTTGAATTCTAAATGGTACTCACATTTATTCTCTTCAACATTTCTTTAATCAGAGGGTGTTTGGGGTTGATCTCGAGTGTTTTCTTCTGGCTTGCATAATAACTGGACAACAGAAATAAAAGGGGTCAAACCATGGTAATAAGCAGAAACTATGTCAACACCCTCTAGGACTTGAGCCACTACGAGTTCTTGGGAGTGTCTTATTCCACAGAACATATACTGTACATTAGGTTAAAATGGTTTCACATGGCTCACTTTGTGGATATGTCTTTTCCGGTCTGGTAGGCCTGTGCCTTCATGATCCTTTCCATGTTACCGGACCAGCCGTACTGGCTGGCTACCAGGGCACAGGGAGAGTTGGTCAGCCTCTGGGACAGCACAGCCTTCTCGATCTACAGACAGATCAAAGATTCAGCTTTTCAAAGCTTTTTTGACACATGAGCAAACATTTTCAAACACAGGAGATGCCATCTGACTATTGTCTATCTAATAACAATGCACATTCCCATTGAGGAGACCCCTAACCTTGTCCTTCAGGGCGCTGTCCTTCATCCAGGTGGTGAGAGGTTCATACTCCTTCTCCAGGCCCTCCCGCTTCTCCTTGGTCTTGTCACTCTCGTCAAACTTGACGCCCTCCTTGGCCACGTTCTGGAAGCGCTTGCCATCAAACTCCGGTAGGGCCTGGATACAGTACTCATCCACGGGCTCTGTCAGGTAGATGACCTCATAACCCCTTTTCAACAGCTTCTCCACGAAGGGAGACGACTCGGCCTGACGGAAAAGATGGAGGGGAAATTAAGCTCAGGGCACGATACAGCAAACATTCGATGTAGGAAGGAGGCTATTATAATATTTTACAGATCCTGACTCTTCATTACAAGGTTTATAACTTTTGGGGCGGCAGGTAGCCTAGTGGTTAGAGCGTTGGGCCAGTAACAGAAAGGTTGCTGGATCGAATCCCCGAGCTGACGAGGTAGGCCGTCATTGTAAATAAGAACTTGTTCTTAACTGACTTGCCTAGTTAAATAAAAGGTTAAATTAAAAATAAAAACAAACTCTGCTATTATGCTCTACATTTACAAACATACTCATTCTACTCAAAGGTCACCATTTTCGATCACAAAGCAGTGCTCTCATCCAGGCCCTCACCTCTTGTCTGCTGGTCCCGGCCATGAAGTAGATCTTGTCCTGCTTCTCCTTCATCCTCTCCACGTACTGTTCCAGGCTGGCCAGCACCGTGTCGCTGTTGGAGGTCTGGAAACGCAGCAGCTTGGCCAGACGGGTCCGGTTGGAGTGGTCCTCGATCACACCCAGCTTGATGTTGGTGCCAAACTCCTTCCAGAACTTCTCGTTGTACTGCTCCTCTGCGATCTTCTTGATCATGTCCAGGGTCTTGCGTACCAGCTTCTTGCGAATGACCTGGCCGAAGAGGTATGTTTAAGTATGCTGTTAGCAGAGTGGTTGAGTGAAGAGTGTTGACCCAGGTGGGTTTCCTTGTTTGATAGTGAATTGAAAGCAAGCCTCACCTTGAGAAGTTTGTGCTGCTGGAGAGTTTCTCTTGAGACATTCAGAGGAAGGTCATCGGAGTCAACCTGATGGAACAGAAGAAATTTAAAGATGCAAAAATCGCTTTGTCATTTCCTGGTTGCTAAAATTCTAAATATTGTGTAGAGAATTAAAGTACCATGTAAACTTCTGAGAAATATATTTCCATAGAGAAATATATTTTCCATAACCAAAAATATTGTAATTTCAGCTGTTTGAAGCTGGTATACAAAACCGAAAGACGTAAAAACATAGAAATAGCACACAAACCAGATCTACTGCTTCTTACACTTGATTTCAATGATAATTATAGATCTATACCTCAATTTTCTATGTGAATTTGTACAAATTGCAGCTTTAACATTCAATCAATCCTCAGTGGGTGCACTTAAATAGCCTGGGTACCAGTCTGATTAGCTAACATTTTACTCCTTTTACCCCCAGTCATATGCCAATGTTTAGCATAACAGGAGTGGAATGATGGCTAAACATACTGGTATCCAGACTTAACCCTAAGGAATAATACTTACCATTCCTTTCACAAAGTTCAAGTACTTAGGCATCATGTCATGGAAGTCATCAGTGATGTAAACTCTACGCACAAAGAGCTGAGAGAGATGGAAGATTGTTACTGACAGAAAACTTACATCAATACTGCACTGAGAACTGATTGTATGCCAATCCATAGTTGCTTTGTAACCAATCATTGCTGTGGTACCTTAATGAAGTCGTTCTTCTTAGAACCGTACTCGTCGAAGAGTCCCCGGGGAGCTGCGGCAGGCACAAAGAGGATGGACTTGAAGGTGACCTCCCCCTCTGCTGTGAAGTGGATGTGGGAGATGGGCTCGTCTGTGTCCTGCAAGAACAGAATAGAGTGGGAGGTTATTTACATAGACAACCTCCATCTGTCATTAAACCAGTTGTGCAACTGAACCTTTGCCTGACAAGACAACTGCAGTTCATGTCCAGTCAGACGAGTCATATCTGACCTAAGATCACCCATTGAGAACCGGTGTCTGCTAAATCTAAGTGGAAATATAGACCGTGTGACCACTAAATGGATTAGTGTCTGCTAGGAGAGCGAGTCTGAATAAACTGTTGACAGACACCCACCCTGGAGAAGGTCTTGTAGAAGGCCTTGTACTCATCCTCCTCCACCTCCTTGGCAGGCCTCTGCCAGATGGGCTTGATGTCATTCATCAGCTCCCAGTCCCACACCGTCTTCTCCACCTAAGGTGGGGGGGAATTAAAGGAGAAAGGACAGTCTTTAAAACTAAAAGATGCACTTCCATTGAGATTTGCTTCGATGGGATCATTTGCTGCTACAGACAGTAGATTGTTTTAATGACTATGTTTTACCTTCTTCGTCTTTGGCTTGTCCTCCTCCTCTTCCTCCACCTCAACCTCATCGTGGTCTTCATCCTTCTTATCGGCGTCAGTCTCATCAATAGGCTCCTCTACAGTCTCAGTCTTGCTACTCCATACGTAGATGGGGAAGTTGATGAACTGGGAGTATTTCCTCACAAGGTTCTTGATGGTCTCCAGCTCCAAGTAGTCTGTTGCCTCCTCCTTCATCACCAAACTAGGGGAGAAAAAGAATGCACTGCAGTGAAGAGCCAGTCAGAGCTTAATGTTAGTCATTACAGTTGTGAACCTTTCAAACTAGCTAGATTCCTCTGGCTGCACCGCCTGAGCAAGACTACGGGCTTCTTCCTCTGGCACAGTAATGAAACAAATGTTCATTACAGTGAAATCCAAGTTGGAGCACTTATTAGTTCAGCTTTGGTTTGACATTTGTGTCTCTGCTTAATTTAGACAGTCTTTTGACTGAATTTTCCACAGCCAGTAATGCCAAAAAGGTCTGAACAAATGAGGCAATAACTACATCATAATATGTATTATTGTTACGAGGGTTTACGTTGCTAAACAACTAACCATATTCTACTTCATCATAGACTAACAGAGCTGTCCATATCCAGCCTAAATGTGCCATAGTAAGTACAAATCATCCACCTACACTAATGCTAGATTGACTCTGAATGGTTGCTACTTGCTGACAGTTGCCTTGCTGACTCACGTGATGGTGGTGCCCCTGCCGAGGGTGTCCCCGCGGGGGTCCTCGATGACGGAGAACTCGTTGGAGTCAGACTCCCATATGTGCTGCGTGCCGTTGTTGTGCTTCGTGGTTACGATCACCTTGTCAGCCACCAAGAACGCAGAGTAGAAGCCCACGCCAAACTGACCAATCAGCTCAGAGGTTGACTGGCCCTCGGTCTGCATCTCTGTCATCTTGTTGAGGAACTCGCTGGTGCCGGATTTGGCGATGGTGCCGAGGTTCCTGACCAGGTCTTCTTTGGTCATGCCAATGCCGGTGTCGGTAATGTGAAGCATGTTCTTCTCCTTGTCAGACTGGAGGTGAGAAACAAACAGTGAAATGTTATATTGGGTTTTGGATTACTTTCCATTGAACTTGACAGACTTTGTTTTATTACTATTAAAGTCTCAAACCATCTATGCACATTTAGAATAAAAGAAAAGCAAACCAAGTGTGTACAGTGTTTATTCATTTGCATGTACTCAAATAGAAAGTGCACAATGTCCTGCAGCAGGTGTTGAAATTCTTGATGTCCCTTTTTGCCATGCAAAAACGGAGATGTAAATTTAGAGATGTTATCCTAACAACTCTCTCGGTCTCAGGTTTCACTCTAGATAGCCCAGTGAAGGGTTGCTAATTAGCCTACAGTCGGAGGACATGAAAGGGTGGGTCACACAGAAAGCTAACGCTTTTTTTTTTTAAAGGTAACTTAACCTACCTTGATTTTCACTGTCAGCTCCTCGTTACCAGTAAGTGCCTCGTCATTGGTCAGGGACAGCAACCGGATCTTATCCAGAGCATCGGAAGCGTTGGAGATCAGTTCCCTCAGGAAGATCTGGACACAGACAAAAAGAAAATGATAAGATTTTATGTATTTTTATTAAAACAATACACGAATGGCCGCTCCCATCAGTGGGTGCTCTAGTCAGCGGGTGTGCTCGCCCCCACCCACCCCGAGACGCAGGCAGGGCGAAGCCCCATCCCCAAATTACATTCCTAACTGTCTCGACCCTTATTCAATTATTTTAAGTTACTTCACTGAACCTCTATCAGGTTTATATAATGATAGATAGCCAGAAGGACTCATTGTGAACTAATTTCTAATTAAACAAATGACTAAATATTGCTTAATGAGTGTAAAAAATCTAAATGTATTGTATTGCCCTATTATTTCTGTAAGTATAAAAGTTCCAAGCTCCATTGTCTACACAGAGCACTAGAGCAGACACTAACCTCTTTGTTCTTGTACAGGGAGTTGATGATGAGCTTCATCATTCTGTTCACCTCGGCCTTGAAGACATGCTTTTCTGATTTTTCCCGAATTTCCTTTATCTGCGCTGCGTTCAGGCCATCAAGCTGGATAGCCTCCTCTTCCCTTGAAAAACAGAAGAGTAGTCAGAGATCAGCACAAACAAGGTAGATGGACTCAAGATTTCCCCAAAGGGAATATTTATAGAGGCCTCATCTGTGTGACTGGTAATAGGGATGCTCTCTAATGAACTGAAGAATGATCAGGTGTACTTCTACAGGCTTAATAGGAACGGGTGTCAAGACAAAAATGAAATAGTATATCAACAAATCTTAATAGGGGTTTTTATCTTTGACTGAAAAAAACAGGCCGAAAGGAGAGGGGGTAAAAGTGGTTTCCATGGTTCATGTCAGTATAAAGGGTTGTGTTTTGGAAAAGAGGGAGGAAGTAGAAGTCTATAATGGGATTCTCTTGTCACTAGTTAGTCTCAAGACTTACTGCATGACAGAACACTCTTCTTTGCTGAAATATTTAAACACACTTACCTCTGGACGACCTCGTCATCTGTCCGGGAGCCGTCTCTACTTTTGCCCAAGTCCTCCTCCACTGTCCCATCAATGTCAACCTCATCCTCCGCTCTGACAGAACCTGTAGATAAAATTAAACATAGAGCTGAGGGTTTAAACAAGAACTTGTACCCAGTAAAAATACAACTCCTTAATATTAACTTAAATTGACCCATGTCATGTGACAGAGCAACCACTGGGCCCATAAATTCACTACGGAAGGTCTAAGTTCATCTGGTAGCTAGTCTTCCCTCTCTATCTGGAAGCATAACAGTCACACTACTACATCTCATTGACTCCTTCCATAGAGGTCATGACCCTTCTCTGTCTCAGAACAGACCGGTACTGTAATAAAACTGATAAGCTCCCAGAAAAAGTTCACCTTCACAGCTGATTAAGATTTGATACCTTTGCTGTTTCCATCTCTATACCCACATAGCAAACTGATTGCACTGTCCAAAGCAAACAGACTATTGTATGGGTAGTTGGCAGTGATGCAAAGTACTAAAGTAAAAATACTACTTAAGTCGTTTTTGGGGTAACTTCATACTTTTACTTCACTGCTTTCCTAAAGAAACTGTACTTTTTACTCCATACATTTTCCCTCTTGACCCAAAAGTACTAGTTACATTTTAGCACGAGAGGAAAAAGGTCTAATTCACACACATCCCTGATCATCCCTACTGCCTCTGATCTGGCGGACTCACTAAACACATGCTTCGTTTGTAAATTAGGGGTAGGATTGTTCCCCTGGAAAGCAATACATTTTAAAAAACAAACACGAAAATGGTGCCGTCTGGTTTGCTTAATATAAGGAATTTGAAATTGACACTTAAGTTTATTTAAAACCCAAATACTTTAACTTTTCCTCAAGTAGGATTTTACTGGGTGACGTTCACTTTTTCCTGAGTCATTTTCTATTAAGGTATCTTTACTTATACGCAAGTTGACAATTTTGTACTTTTTCCACCACTGGTAGTTAATTGTTGATAACTGGTACAATTGCAGTACAACTGTGTGGGATCGGGTGTTTAGAATCCTGCTTCTGTTTGGTCGGTGTGGTGGAAGCAGAGGTGTTAGGTATGACATTAGTGTCAAGATGGACAAAAATGTAAAGTAAAAATCTGAATAACGTGCTCATAAAGCAAAACAACCACAACATCCAGATATGATGAATAAAAAAAGAGAAGCATTAGACATATCAATGTTACAGTCTGGCTCCTCAGGATTCAGATGAGGGAAAAGTACCAGAAGCTGCAAATCAGTGCCGTCTTCTACAATGTTACCCCATTTGACACACTCATCGGTCAACAAAACAATGCACTGCAATCAAAAGATGGCATTTTAGCACATTTACTGCTGATTATACTGCAATCATAAGAAAACGTCATGAAATGTCAAGTAACAGCAAAGAAGTTGAAATTACATTATGCAATTTATAACTCATACTTACTGAAAGCTAGAAGAGCACAAAAGAGGCCTATTGTCCACATTCGGTTCATTTTAATAGAAAAAAAATATCACTATAGTCCTAGTCCCGTATTTCACTATATTGTACTTTATTCCTACACCCCGGCATAGGTTTGAAACGGTGTGCGTCCGTGGTTGTAGACTCCTTTATCTGATCCACCCTTTAGAGGCGGTGGATTGATGAAGTGGACCTATACCTGCTCCCCACGCACAACAATAACCAATGGCGGAAGCTTTCGCCGCTTCAATCTTCCAATCGTAGTATTACATGTCCGATTGTACATGTTCAAAGCGTGGCTAGTTTCCATTGGCCGATTTACACGTTAAACAATGATTTTGTTATCATAAAAAGCGATAAACTCATGTCGGATACATTACAACACGTCATTGAAAATAGATACATTCGTCAGCACTGTTGAAACATGGTTTTGTACATTTACAGTGTAACAATTTATGATAGGCTGATCCGGAAGCCCATACGGTCACCTTGGCTACCACTGTTGCTATGGCTTGTCATTCACAACTTCTCAGCGAAGTATCAGGCTTACATTGACGTCGAGGCTGTACTTAAACGATCTTGCCCCCAAGACTACCTAAAAATATGCTTTTAGTTTGCCAAATGCATATATTTAGCAAGGAAAAAAGTCAACGATACAGAGCCATTCAGATTTTATTTGTAACGTGTGCCATTTTAATCGGGATTTGGCAACCATCTCTGGGACAAACTCATGGCCACTAGTACAGGTATAAAAAATGTATGGAATTTTGTTTGTCAACTATTGTCCATTCGCACGTTGTGGCATACTGTTTGTGTGTGTGTGTGTGTCCGCAGGTGCTTGCGTGCGTGTGCATCTCTGCTATGATTTATGAAATTAGTCTATTTGGAATAGCTAATGTAATCATCTATTTCAAATGCCAGCATTCACTTGCTTGTGCAATTGTCACAGGTTGTAGACCTCAACACAACATATTTGGTGTGGAATAGACCCTCCCCTTTCTTTTTCATGTGATCAGAGTTTTTTCCCATTCCTCACATTGACTCAGTTGCAGACACTACCAACCCACCTCTCAACTGCTAACAACATTCAGCTGCTCATCTACATTCATTTCAACTCCTTCTCCCTCATCTTCAGTCTCACAATGATTGACAGTTTCAACTCCTCCACCTGTAACTCTTCCAACTTCAACTGCACCTCTGGAATCCCTGATTCCACCGACTGGCACCATGATCAGTGGAGTGGTCCTGGCTCTCTGCTATCTTCTG
This sequence comes from Oncorhynchus mykiss, assembly GCF_013265735.2. Lineage (NCBI taxonomy): Eukaryota > Metazoa > Chordata > Actinopteri > Salmoniformes > Salmonidae > Oncorhynchus > Oncorhynchus mykiss. Next base: position 24,365,767 of record NC_048585.1, on the reverse strand, counting down.
GGCATAGCATAGCTGTGATCAGCTGTTGGCATCTGTACAGATACAACTTGAGTATGAAACTGTTCTTGAGCCTGGTGTGTCAGATACTCTGAGCCTGCTAATATGCGTGCCGCTATTAGTCTTTGCAATACTCTTCAGCTGGGACTTGGGCAACAGTCCCTGCAAGCTCTTTGTGGTCGTTGCCTACTGCTGTACATTCTCCAGCCTGCTGACCATCCTGTTGATGAGTGGGGTGGGGTGGGGTTTTACATCCGCCGCTATAAAACAGTGAAACATTCTGCTTTCTTTTGAAAGTCCAGGATGACTAGACTTGTGACCAGCATCATCATGACTTTTGTCATCGGTTCAATGCCATTCCAAGTTGTTATCATCCTAAACATGTCAGGACATTTGGCCAAGTCTGAAAACCTGAAAAACTTCTCTACCAAGTTGTCTTTTGTTGTATTACTGACCTATGCCAACAGTTGCCTGATTCCATTTCTCTATGCCTTCGCTTCCGGTAACTTCTGCTGGAAGAATGGCCAGTCAGAAGACACCTTGATGCAGCTTCAAATGGGTCCTGTCAACAGTCCACCAAGCATGTAACACATCTGACACACTCAATTGTGGGGAAATATGCACTGTTCCCTGCATGTCATGAATTTGCTATTCATATTTACACCAATAATACCATGTACTTGCAAAACACTGTAGCTAGATATCTAGTTGATGATTATTCCTGATATGCTTGTTTTTCATTATTTTGTTCAGACAGGCACAGCAGGTCCCAGCTATGATGGCCTGAGATGGACCCACAAGAGGGAGGCCGGTCCACCGCCCCTCCTGCCACTGCTCCTCTCCAGCCCGTGCTGTGTTCCGTACTACCTGAGAACACAGGTGTTCCCTGTGCAACCTGTAAGGTTCTTCAGAACGCTGCAGGATCTGGGGGACCTAGTGAAGAGGGACTGGAGGGGCCTCATGGAACAGCTCTATGGGTCCCTGGACCAGCAGCCAACCTGTTCAGGTAAGTGAACCAGCTTTGAAAAGACAGCGAAGATGACTAACGTAGCTCAGTCCAGTTCATATTTATTGTGTTTTTCAGTGGTCTGCCTGATCTTTCAAGCCCTAAAGCAGTGCTTTCTCCCCTGCTCTTTAGGCCTCCTGGACTCCCTTGATAGATGTTATCACAAAAGTGTTGTCCAGGCTCTGTGTCGCTGGTTTGCCCTCTCCAACCAGACCGCTGCTGTCATGGAGGAACTCAACACGTTTACTGCCTGTCTCACTCATTCTGACATGTCTCAGAGTCTAGCAACCTCAAGGAATTCAACCATTAAGTTAACAGGGTAAGAACTTTGGTGACCACACTAAGCTGGAATCAGTGATGAATTACTGTGAGATTTACCATACTTAAAAGTAGATGCAGATAGATGGAGTTATGCATTCATAGTCTTCAGATATTGTTTTTGCAATGAAAAACATTTTTACTGTCCACCCTATTTCCTTTTGCCTTCAGTGACCATGACAAACGTGATTCCGAGGGGTCTATTTTGCTGCTCTGTGGTGAGAGGGGTTGCTTCAGGAGTTCCCGGAAGAAGAATCCTAGAATCCTGGCCATCCCTCACTTCTGTGGAATCAGCAGCTCTAGTGTGGATATCAGATCTGTACTGAGAGACATCACCACTGAGCAACGCCTGGCCCATTATGGTAAACACTCCAGAGTGTAATTGCCTATGTCTGAGAGGGTTAGAAATGACTACAATGACATCAACATATGACACTTCTGTCATCTAACCCATCAATTCCAAATGTAACCCATTATAGCACTGTTTTATACTTACATTCCCAATTTGACATTTTATTCAGAAATGTGTTTACACTCAATTACTTTTCCTGTGAATATAACCTTTACTGCTAGATAAGATGTATTTCTTTACTGACTTGAAAAATATATATATATGTATTTACTTTGCGAGAAACACAACACTGACCTGACCGAAGAAAGAAACAAGGTCCAACATTGTCATACCACTCGTCTGGTCTAGACTGGTGAGACAGACCGATGGTTCCCTCTCATCTCACTCTTCTAAGTAACTAGTGTGGTATTTAAAAAAATGTATATATACATTTGATTTATTCAGGGGAGCCTAATTTGAAACCAGGGTCTCATTCTCAATGGTGCCCTGAGAACAAACAATAAACAAATCGACATGATAATACAATGAAACAGCAAAAAAGAAAGTACAAGATACACCAACCATGTCATACATGTAGATGCATTGAGGTTCAGTGACACACATGGCCATGGCATAAAACAGACGGCCATAGACAAAGAGGCTAATAGTGCTTTTAGTATTGATTTTTAGTGCAGCCCAGGAGGAAAACTTTTTAAATGAAAATTCCAACAAAAAAAAACAATATTTTGGTATTCATTTCATTAGTGGACGCATCATACTGTGACACTTTCTATATTTTGAAAAGTTCTATATCTTGAAAACTTGATTGCTGACATGCAAAACATTTTGGGACTATATAAACAGTGGGCTAATGAAACAAATATCAAAATGTTGTTTTTGAGTGGTATTTCCCTTTAAGTCGTTGTTAAGGCTCCACATTTACTGTTATTGTGTCTCTGTACTAGGGCCCCAGGCTGAGTGGAGCGAGGGGTTGTTATTGTGTCTCTGTACTAGGGACCCAGGCTGAGTGGAGCGAGGGGTTGTTATTGTGTCTCTGTACTAGGGCCCCAGGCTGAGTGGAGCGAGGGGTTGTTATTGTGTCTCTGTACTAGGGCCCCAGGCTGAGTGGAGCGAGGGGTTGTTATTGTGTCTCTGTACTAGGGCCCCAGGCTGAGTGGAGCGAGGGGTTGTTATTGTGTCTCTGTACTAGGGCCCCAGGCTGAGTGGAGCGAGGGGTTGTTATTTTGTCTCTGTACTAGGGCCCCAGGCTGAGTGGAGTGAGGGGTTGTTATTGTGTCTCTGTACTAGGGCCCCAGGCTGAGTGGAGTGAGGGGTTGCAGCACCATGTAAAGCCCAGGTCATGTTTAGGTTCAGGCCTTCTCTGCTGCGGCTGCTCTGGGACTCTGTGTTCTGGTTCTGTACGGACTGGACAGATTGACCGGGACCCTCGGGCTCTCAATGCAGGTGGTAATGCCTTACTTTGCCCAGACCACTACCAGTGGGGGTTCTTGTACAGTATATTTTACATTGATAGCATTCAAATAAATCAAGATGAAAAACAAAGCATATTACTTGATATAGTGAACATGAATTCCTAATGTTTATTCATTCATTGTCAGGTGAAGGACCTACGCTGGCTCCCTGACCCTCCAACACCGTACCCTGCCCTGCCAGGAGCCGCACAGGACCCTGCTGCAATTCCTCTTGGGAACCACTACCAGGCTGGGAATGGACCGCCTGCCGCTGTTCCTGGCGGTGGTGGCTAGCGAGCTGCAGATGTGCGGCATCCTGAGGGGAACGGAGGAGGAGGAGGAGTTGATAGAAGAGTATGTAGAAGTGGATTCTATGGCAGAGCTATGAGCCAAGGTGATTCAGCGCTGGATCAATGACTATGGCGGAGTCATTGAGGGTACGGCCAGTCCAGCCAGCGCTGGATCAATGGCTATGGCGGAGTCATTGAGGGTACGGCCAGTCCAGCCAGCGCTGGATCAATGGCTATGGCGGAGTCATTGAGGGTATCAATGACTCCGCGGGGTCGGCCAGTCCAGCCGAAGGAACAGGAGGGCCTACCTCTCAGGTGTCCAACATAGGTGGGATCATCTTTACCCTCTCTAGTTATTCAGTTGCGATTTTTTTTTTTTTAAGTGCCATACAGCAAGAATAACCACTAATGTTTTCTCAATAAAGGTGAAGAATTAACATGGTTAGTTATGGCACTCTGATTAATTGTTGTATCTAACCTTTACTGCCTCCTTCTCTCCAGATCTCAGAGACTGGATATGGGACGCTCTCTGCCTCGTTCACCTCTCCCATGCTGGGCTGACTGAGGAGCAGGTCCTGGTCTTGCTGGAGGTTCTTGGTTACCCTGGGTACCTACGGGTTCTACCTCTGGAGTGGGCCCGGTTCCGCACTGCTGCTGGGCCCTGGGTACAGGAGAATCCCAATGGAACACTGAGCCTCACCCACCAATCACTGGGCCAAGCTATGGACCTCCTCCTGCTGAGTGAGTGAGTGGCAGACGGGAGTGGAAGTTACAAACATAGAAATAGAAAGCATAGAATGGACATTCTACAATGGCCTTCATTTGTTGGTCTTTCCAATATGGTGGTGCTTTTTACTTGGTTGATGATCTTTGTCTAACAATGAAAGTGGAGTATCTGCATGTAAGTGGAGCTCTTGGAGTCCAACTGACCAATCATTTAATTTCCACTTCTCCTTAGACTTCTATTTTTAGATCTGTGGGGCTCTGTCCCTGTAAAAGTTCAGGGGGCTTGAGGAGGACCAGACAGGGCTACCATCTCAGCCTGGCCCAGTTCTTCCAGAGGCAGGGCAGGGAGCTCTGTAGGTGGCCTCAGATCCTGGAGGAGCTCCCCTGGCACCTGAAGCAGAGTGAGGCCTGGAGGGAGCTACACACCTTCTTCATAGAGCCACAGTAAGAGCATGGATATACACTTCACACATAAGGACACTAGGGGCACACAGTTACTGTTGGGTAAAATAGTTTAGCCGCAGATGAACTGTCATCATATATTTAACCTAACACTTAAACTGGGTGAGCCTTTATATCGGTTTACAGATTCGCATGTTTAACCATCATTTGTTTACATAACGGTATCCACTTACTATCTGACCCGAGGACTGTAGAGCACCTGTCTATAACTTGGAGACAGTCTCCTCTGAGAATGGATGTTGTCAGGTACTGGACTCTCCTGATCCTCAGAGGTTATGACCCCTACACCTCGTACCAGAGCCTGCTGGGTAAGGGAATCCACCCTCGATCTCTCATCCAATCAGGGCGATGAGCATTCCCTCCTGATACATATACAGGTAAATGCATCATGGTTACACATCCCAACACGCATTCAGCGTTGAATGTCACAAAACTGTAGAGATAGCGTCCTTAAATAATGTAGCTATTATCTCCATTCAAACCAGAGCAGAGAGAGGTACACAACAACAGGGCCTTCATGACTGAGGCCCAAAGTGACAGCAATGGTTATTATTCTTCACTGATAACAAATTGACTGTTGGCGATGTCTTTAGTGATCTGTTACCAGTCAACATCAGTGATCCTATGTGACCAGTGATTATGACTGTTTTTGTTTTTTTGTTCCCCACCTGTAGAAGATGGTTGTCAGTGGGATCCAGGTGTGAAAGGGAGAGTGGAGTTGTTGGTCTCTGAGTTGCTGCTCTGTCTGAACAGGAAGGGGGGAAACAGAGCAGATCCCACTGCAGGCTGAGAACAACCTCACACAGGTTAGTTAGACCCACCACAAACTCTTAAAGGGAAACTGTATCTTCTTTTATTAGTCTGCTGTCGATACCAGCTACATCATCATGATGATGCAAAATAAAACTTAACTGCTGACATGCAAAGTATTTCGGGACTATATCAACAGTGGACTAATTAAAAAAATAGCAAAAGATAGTTGGAGTGGATTTTCCCTTTAAATCCTAGCCACTATGCTAAGACTTTGCTGTAACACTGTAATTGCTCTAGTAATACCATGTTATGTTCTTAGTGTGTAGTCTTTCACTCTGTTATGAAAGGCTTTCATACAGCCTGCTGAAATGATCACTCTATGTATTTCATGTTTCGCTCCTATCAGGTCAGTTGCTTTGTGTACTCTGCCAGCTGCTGTTTGCAGACGTCCGAACCATCGAGGCCTCTCAGATACTCAATGGCATCATCAATATGGGACACCTCAAACTCCACCTGTGTACTGACGCCACTGTATCACTGCTCTGTGGGATACACAGGTGTGTATTAAATAGCATAAATAGGGATAGTCTCATGTGTGACGTTTCTGTACTTCATAGGTTCAGCTACAGGTGTTTCTATGTCTTTTTCTGTTGTTAGACCTAAACCCATGTGAATGACTTTTGATACTGTATGTCTCAATTTAGGCAAGCTAAGATTAATGGGATGCAGACTCAGCCTGCAAGACCCACATGGAGCGGAGAAGCACCTCCAGGTTGCCTTGGAAGACCAGGAGGCGCTGGTATGGTAGAGAGCACCCTCTAGTGGTGGAGGTGGAGGAGTGCCTGGCAGACATCTTGGCCGACACCTGCGCTGACACAGCAGGGTGAGACTACCTCTCTTCTAGTGTTTTTCTGGTTCTTCTTCTCCTCTTATTCGTCATTAATTGTGTCCTCCATCGTCTCCTCGGTAGTTTCTTCTCTTCTCCCTCTTCTCTCTCTTCCTCCTCCCATCCCCTCCTCGGTAGTTTACTCAGTCAGTCACAGTATATGAATGTTACAGTGTGGTGAAGATGTGACGTGTTCAGGTTGAGGCAGAGGCTAGCAGTGGAGCTGTATCGACACACAGTGCACGTCAAAGACCAGGACATGAAGCTTTGTCCCCCCACATCGCCATGTCTTCAGGCGAAGGGATGCAGCCTCACACGCACCTTGGTCAAACTTGGTAATTAGTTCATTTTTTCAAACAAATGCACCACAACTCTCAATCATTCTTACACTTTTTTTTAGACTGTTAGCAACTACGCAGAGTGTAATATGTTTAGCTTGTGTGTGTCATGGCAGGCAGGCAGATATTTAATGGCTCTGGTAATACAGAGAGTAGAGAGGCTGTTGAACTGCTGCAGAGAGCTCTGGACTTGTACATCTGCTTCCTGGGGTCTGATCACACACTGACCAGAGACTTACAACGGTAAGCCTTCTTTAGCTCCTACACAATTTAAAATGCTAACATTTCCTTCTTGCATTGTCATTGGATCTAACGGAGTTGACCTTTGTGCTTTTAGGGTTTTAAACACAGAATCCAGGAGACCTCTGACCACTTGGGTCTTCAGTTCCAGAACCCTCTCCCACCTCTCCACTAGGAGACTAAGCAGTGGGACCAGACCCAACACAGCCGCACCCCTCCACTCCCACCTGGCCTGGTACAGGGGCACCACACACACCCCTCTGGACCTCTCCGGAAAGAGATTCTTGTCAGCCCCGTCCAACAAGTTCCGCAATACACAGCCAGAACTGAAACCAGAACTAGTGGAGTACCTGAACTACATCAACAGACATAACCAACTGTCTTCTTCTCCCAGGCCCTGGTCTGCCTTCCAGACCACAGTGTTTGGGCCAGAGAGTGACATCAGAAACCTGATCTCAGAACTCAAACCCAGTCCTTCTTCAGCACTGGGCTTTCGTTCCATAGACAGGACCCAAATGCTGCATAGAGCAGGCTGGTGCCACCTACCAGGCAGGTACGTGCTGGAGGAACAGACAGTAACAGCTTTGAACAGAGAGATTGGATCCCCTTTGCACACACAGAGATGCACACCGCTGGTCAGACAGACAGGCCAGGGACAGGGAGGAGAACAGAGCTGGTCAGGCAGACAGACAGGCCAGGGACAGGGAGGAGAACAGAGCTGGAGAGACAGACAGGCCTGGGACAGGGAGGGGAACAGAGCTGGAGAGACAGACAGGCCAGGGACAGGGAGGAGAACAGAGCTGGTTAGACAGACAGGCCAGGGACAGGGAGGAGAACAGAGCTGGTTAGACAGACAGGCCAGGGACAGGGAGGGGAACAGAGCTGGAGAGACAGACAGGCCAGGGACAGGGAGGGGAACAGAGCTGGAGAGACAGACGGGACAGGGAGGGGAACAGAGCTGGTCAGACAGACAGGCCAGGGACAGGGAGGGGAACAGAGCTGGTCAGGCAGACAGACCAGGGACAGGGAGGAGAACAGATCTGGAGAGACAGACAGGCCAGGGACAGGGAGGGGAACAGAGCTGGAGAGACAGACAGACAGACCAGGGACAGGGAGGAGAACAGAGCTGTAGAGACAGACAGGCCAGGGACGGGGAGGGGAACAGAGCTGGAGAGACAGACAGGCCAGGGACAGGGAGGAGAACAGAGCTGGAGAGACAGACGGGACAGGGAGGGGAACAGAGCTGGTCAGACAGACAGGCCAGGGACAGGGAGGGGAACAGAGCTGGAGAGACAGACAGACAGACCAGGGACAGGGAGGAGAACAGAGCTGTAGAGACAGACAGGCCAGGGACGGGGAGGGGAACAGAGCTGGAGAGACAGACAGGCCAGGGACAGGGAGGAGAACAGAGCTGGAGAGACAGACAGACCAGGGACAGGGAGGAGAACAGAGCTGTAGAGACAGACAGGCCAGGGACAGGGAGGGGAACAGAGCTGGAGAGACAGACAGGCCAAGGACAGGGAGGAGAACAGAGCTGGTCAGACAGACAGGCCAGGGACAGGGAGGGGAACAGAGCTGGAGAGACAGACAGGCCAGGGACAGGGAGGGGAACAGAGCTGGAGAGACAGACAGGCCAGGGACAGGGAGGGGAACAGAGCTGGAGAGACAGACAGGCCAGGGACAGGGAGGAGAACAGAGCTGGTCAGACAGACAGGCCAGGGACAGGGAGGGGAACAGAGCTGGAGAGACAGACAGGCCAGGGACAGGGAGGAGAACAGAGCTGGAGAGACAGGCAGGCCAGGGACAGGGAGGAGAACAGAGCTAGTCAGACAGACAGGCCAGGGACAGGGAGGAGAACAGAGCTGGAGAGACAGACAGGCCAGGGACAGGGAGGAGAACAGAGCTGGAGAGACAGACAGGCCAGGGACAGGGAGGAGAACAGAGCTGGAGAGACAGACAGGCCAGGGACAGGGAGGAGAACAGAGCTGGAGAGACAGACAGGCCAGGGACTGGGAGGAGAACAGAGCTGGAGAGACAGACAGGCCAGGGACAGGGAGGGGAACAGAGCTGGAGAGACAGACAGACCAGGGACAGGGAGGAGAACAGAGCTGGAGAGACAGACAGGCCAGGGACAGGGAGGAGAACAGAGCTGGTCAGACAGACAGACAGGCCAGGGACAGGGAGGAGAACAGAGCTGGAGAGACAGACAGACCAGGGACAGGGAGGAGAACAGAGCTGGAGAGACAGACAGGCCAGGGACAGGGAGGAGAACAGAGCTGGTCAGACAGACAGACAGGCCAGGGACAGGGAGGAGAACAGAGCTGGAGAGACAGACAGACCAGGGACAGGGAGGAGAACAGAGCTGGAGAGACAGACAGACCAGGGACAGGGAGGAGAACAGAGCTGGAGAGACAGACAGACCAGGGACAGGGAGGGGAACAGAGCTGGAGAGACAGACAGGCCAGGGACAGGGAGGGGAACAGTCCACTTCTCCTTAGACTTCTATTTTTAGATCTGTGGGGCTCTGTCCCTGTAAAAGTTCAGGGGGCTTGAGGAGGACCAGACAGGGCTACCATCTCAGCCTGGCCCAGTTCTTCCAGAGGCAGGGCAGGGAGCTCTGTAGGTGGCCTCAGATCCTGGAGGAGCTCCCCTGGCACCTGAAGCAGAGTGAGGCCTGGAGGGAGCTACACACCTTCTTCATAGAGCCACAGTAAGAGCATGGATATACACTTCACACATAAGGACACTAGGGGCACACAGTTACTGTTGGGTAAAATAGTTTAGCCGCAGATGAACTGTCATCATATATTTAACCTAACACTTAAACTGGGTGAGCCTTTATATCGGTTTACAGATTCGCATGTTTAACCATCATTTGTTTACATAACGGTATCCACTTACTATCTGACCCGAGGACTGTAGAGCACCTGTCTATAACTTGGAGACAGTCTCCTCTGAGAATGGATGTTGTCAGGTACTGGACTCTCCTGATCCTCAGAGGTTATGACCCCTACACCTCGTACCAGAGCCTGCTGGGTAAGGGAATCCACCCTCGATCTCTCATCCAATCAGGGCGATGAGCATTCCCTCCTGATACATATACAGGTAAATGCATCATGGTTACACATCCCAACACGCATTCAGCGTTGAATGTCACAAAACTGTAGAGATAGCGTCCTTAAATAATGTAGCTATTATCTCCATTCAAACCAGAGCAGAGAGAGGTACACAACAACAGGGCCTTCATGACTGAGGCCCAAAGTGACAGCAATGGTTATTATTCTTCACTGATAACAAATTGACTGTTGGCGATGTCTTTAGTGATCTGTTACCAGTCAACATCAGTGATCCTATGTGACCAGTGATTATGACTGTTTTTGTTTTTTTGTTCCCCACCTGTAGAAGATGGTTGTCAGTGGGATCCAGGTGTGAAAGGGAGAGTGGAGTTGTTGGTCTCTGAGTTGCTGCTCTGTCTGAACAGGAAGGGGGGAAACAGAGCAGATCCCACTGCAGGCTGAGAACAACCTCACACAGGTTAGTTAGACCCACCACAAACTCTTAAAGGGAAACTGTATCTTCTTTTATTAGTCCGCTGTCGATACCAGCTACATCATCATGATGATGCAAAATAAAACTTAACTGCTGACATGCAAAGTATTTCGGGACTATATCAACAGTGGACTAATTAAAAAAATAGCAAAAGATAGTTGGAGTGGATTTTCCCTTTAAATCCTAGCCACTATGCTAAGACTTTGCTGTAACACTGTAATTGCTCTAGTAATACCATGTTATGTTCTTAGTGTGTAGTCTTTCACTCTGTTATGAAAGGCTTTCATACAGCCTGCTGAAATGATCACTCTATGTATTTCATGTTTCGCTCCTATCAGGTCAGTTGCTTTGTGTACTCTGCCAGCTGCTGTTTGCAGACGTCCGAACCATCGAGGCCTCTCAGATACTCAATGGCATCATCAATATGGGACACCTCAAACTCCACCTGTGTACTGACGCCACTGTATCACTGCTCTGTGGGATACACAGGTGTGTATTAAATAGCATAAATAGGGATAGTCTCATGTGTGACGTTTCTGTACTTCATAGGTTCAGCTACAGGTGTTTCTATGTCTTTTTCTGTTGTTAGACCTAAACCCATGTGAATGACTTTTGATACTGTATGTCTCAATTTAGGCAAGCTAAGATTAATGGGATGCAGACTCAGCCTGCAAGACCCACATGGAGCGGAGAAGCACCTCCAGGTTGCCTTGGAAGACCAGGAGGCGCTGGTATGGTAGAGAGCACCCTCTAGTGGTGGAGGTGGAGGAGTGCCTGGCAGACATCTTGGCCGACACCTGCGCTGACACAGCAGGGTGAGACTACCTCTCTTCTAGTGTTTTTCTGGTTCTTCTTCTCCTCTTATTCGTCATTAATTGTGTCCTCCATCGTCTCCTCGGTAGTTTCTTCTCTTCTCCCTCTTCTCTCTCTTCCTCCTCCCATCCCCTCCTCGGTAGTTTACTCAGTCAGTCACAGTATATGAATGTTACAGTGTGGTGAAGATGTGACGTGTTCAGGTTGAGGCAGAGGCTAGCAGTGGAGCTGTATCGACACACAGTGCACGTCAAAGACCAGGACATGAAGCTTTGTCCCCCCACATCGCCATGTCTTCAGGCGAAGGGATGCAGCCTCACACGCACCTTGGTCAAACTTGGTAATTAGTTCATTTTTTCAAACAAATGCACCACAACTCTCAATCATTCTTACACTTTTTTTTAGACTGTTAGCAACTACGCAGAGTGTAATATGTTTAGCTTGTGTGTGTCATGGCAGGCAGGCAGATATTTAATGGCTCTGGTAATACAGAGAGTAGAGAGGCTGTTGAACTGCTGCAGAGAGCTCTGGACTTGTACATCTGCTTCCTGGGGTCTGATCACACACTGACCAGAGACTTACAACGGTAAGCCTTCTTTAGCTCCTACACAATTTAAAATGCTAACATTTCCTTCTTGCATTGTCATTGGATCTAACGGAGTTGACCTTTGTGCTTTTAGGGTTTTAAACACAGAATCCAGGAGACCTCTGACCACTTGGGTCTTCAGTTCCAGAACCCTCTCCCACCTCTCCACTAGGAGACTAAGCAGTGGGACCAGACCCAACACAGCCGCACCCCTCCACTCCCACCTGGCCTGGTACAGGGGCACCACACACACCCCTCTGGACCTCTCCGGAAAGAGATTCTTGTCAGCCCCGTCCAACAAGTTCCGCAATACACAGCCAGAACTGAAACCAGAACTAGTGGAGTACCTGAACTACATCAACAGACATAACCAACTGTCTTCTTCTCCCAGGCCCTGGTCTGCCTTCCAGACCACAGTGTTTGGGCCAGAGAGTGACATCAGAAACCTGATCTCAGAACTCAAACCCAGTCCTTCTTCAGCACTGGGCTTTCGTTCCATAGACAGGACCCAAATGCTGCATAGAGCAGGCTGGTGCCACCTACCAGGCAGGTACGTGCTGGAGGAACAGACAGTAACAGCTTTGAACAGAGAGATTGGATCCCCTTTGCACACACAGAGATGCACACCGCTGGTCAGACAGACAGGCCAGGGACAGGGAGGAGAACAGAGCTGGTCAGGCAGACAGACAGGCCAGGGACAGGGAGGAGAACAGAGCTGGAGAGACAGACAGGCCTGGGACAGGGAGGGGAACAGAGCTGGAGAGACAGACAGGCCAGGGACAGGGAGGAGAACAGAGCTGGTTAGACAGACAGGCCAGGGACAGGGAGGAGAACAGAGCTGGTTAGACAGACAGGCCAGGGACAGGGAGGGGAACAGAGCTGGAGAGACAGACAGGCCAGGGACAGGGAGGGGAACAGAGCTGGAGAGACAGACGGGACAGGGAGGGGAACAGAGCTGGTCAGACAGACAGGCCAGGGACAGGGAGGGGAACAGAGCTGGTCAGGCAGACAGACCAGGGACAGGGAGGAGAACAGATCTGGAGAGACAGACAGGCCAGGGACAGGGAGGGGAACAGAGCTGGAGAGACAGACAGACAGACCAGGGACAGGGAGGAGAACAGAGCTGTAGAGACAGACAGGCCAGGGACGGGGAGGGGAACAGAGCTGGAGAGACAGACAGGCCAGGGACAGGGAGGAGAACAGAGCTGGAGAGACAGACGGGACAGGGAGGGGAACAGAGCTGGTCAGACAGACAGGCCAGGGACAGGGAGGGGAACAGAGCTGGAGAGACAGACAGACAGACCAGGGACAGGGAGGAGAACAGAGCTGTAGAGACAGACAGGCCAGGGACGGGGAGGGGAACAGAGCTGGAGAGACAGACAGGCCAGGGACAGGGAGGAGAACAGAGCTGGAGAGACAGACAGACCAGGGACAGGGAGGAGAACAGAGCTGTAGAGACAGACAGGCCAGGGACAGGGAGGGGAACAGAGCTGGAGAGACAGACAGGCCAAGGACAGGGAGGAGAACAGAGCTGGTCAGACAGACAGGCCAGGGACAGGGAGGGGAACAGAGCTGGAGAGACAGACAGGCCAGGGACAGGGAGGGGAACAGAGCTGGAGAGACAGACAGGCCAGGGACAGGGAGGGGAACAGAGCTGGAGAGACAGACAGGCCAGGGACAGGGAGGAGAACAGAGCTGGTCAGACAGACAGGCCAGGGACAGGGAGGGGAACAGAGCTGGAGAGACAGACAGGCCAGGGACAGGGAGGAGAACAGAGCTGGAGAGACAGGCAGGCCAGGGACAGGGAGGAGAACAGAGCTAGTCAGACAGACAGGCCAGGGACAGGGAGGAGAACAGAGCTGGAGAGACAGACAGGCCAGGGACAGGGAGGAGAACAGAGCTGGAGAGACAGACAGGCCAGGGACAGGGAGGAGAACAGAGCTGGAGAGACAGACAGGCCAGGGACAGGGAGGAGAACAGAGCTGGAGAGACAGACAGGCCAGGGACTGGGAGGAGAACAGAGCTGGAGAGACAGACAGGCCAGGGACAGGGAGGGGAACAGAGCTGGAGAGACAGACAGACCAGGGACAGGGAGGAGAACAGAGCTGGAGAGACAGACAGGCCAGGGACAGGGAGGAGAACAGAGCTGGTCAGACAGACAGACAGGCCAGGGACAGGGAGGAGAACAGAGCTGGAGAGACAGACAGACCAGGGACAGGGAGGAGAACAGAGCTGGAGAGACAGACAGGCCAGGGACAGGGAGGAGAACAGAGCTGGTCAGACAGACAGACAGGCCAGGGACAGGGAGGAGAACAGAGCTGGAGAGACAGACAGACCAGGGACAGGGAGGAGAACAGAGCTGGAGAGACAGACAGACCAGGGACAGGGAGGAGAACAGAGCTGGAGAGACAGACAGACCAGGGACAGGGAGGGGAACAGAGCTGGAGAGACAGACAGGCCAGGGACAGGGAGGGGAACAGAGCTGGAGAGACAGACAGGCCAGGGACAGGGAGGGGAACAGAGCTGGAGAGACAGACAGGCCAGGGACAGGGAGGGGAACAGAGCTGGAGAGACAGAGTGTCTTATTCCGCCAGGAGGCATTAGAGAGAAGAGAAAGATCTAGAGAAGACTGCTCTCACGGTGACCACTGAACTGTGTTTATTTTTTTACCACTTTTGATACCAATCAGCTGTTTTTATTTTTTCCATATAATTTAAAATAGAATTGTTGCATGTTTACATGGAGTGAAATGGCCCCTATTTTGTTCAGAAACTAAATGATTTGACTTCATGTTGTCAAATGAATCGACCCTTTTTAATTTTCTGTAGGGTTGCATCTAAATATTGTTTCAATGTTTTGTAAGATGGTTAAGCTCCTCATCCTGGAGTGCAACAACATTGACCTTTTATCTCAGAAGGCAATACTTATAGTATTTCTAGTCAAGTGGGTGATGTAATCAACCATTGTAAGCACTAGTAAACGATGTGAGGGAAAGCATTAATTGAGCAACATGTTACAGATGCTGTGAAGTTGGACTAAGCCAGTTTGGACCTTACCATGTAATGTAGAGTTTGGGTCATAAGTTCAAAGGTCTGTATGTTTGTATATATATGTGGTGTGTGTGTCTATGTTTGTGTAGAATTGAGTGTGTATGTGTGTGTCACAGGAGGTTGGTGTCACCTTAATAGGGGAGGACGGGATCGTGGTGGTGGCTGAAGCGGAATTAGTGGAAGGGTATGAAATACATCAATACGCCCGGAATGGTTCATGCTGCGGGCGGGCAGAGGGTGGTCAGACGACTTCAGGATGAAAATGTTGTTTTAGTCCAGCCAGCAGAGGCTCATGTTACACAGCCGGCTTGCGCACCTGCTACAGTGGTGGCAAAAACAATGATCCGATGTGATTGAGTTTGTGGCCCTTTATGTGATGAATGATAAAATGATCAAATCCTATAGGAGTCCAATAAAACTGGTTCCAAAATCGGATAGGATTTGTATATTAGTATATTGTATTGGAATCCTATAGGATAGAATGGTAAAGAGTCCAATAGGACTGGTACCAAAATCTGATAGGATTGTTCTGTTGGTTTCTTGTAGATTAAATCCTATAGGATATAATCCCATAGGAGTCCAATAGGACTAGTTCCAAATTCTGATAGGATTTTTCTATTGGTCATACTGCAAATGAACTTGCAACCTTGAATCCGTCCCATATTGTGGTGGTGTGTTGAATAGGTTGAGAGGTGTGAGTAGGTAAATATATGGAGATTGTGCTCCGGTTTAAGGCCTTCCCACACTGTACGTCAGATTCAGTCTATTACGATTATTACATGTCACACTGTGTGATGTTACCAAATTAAAATCATAATATCAACTTGGCCAGATTGTACGATTTGCTTCAGTTCTGTCGAGAAAGTCTGCGATGGCTAAAATTGCAGAAAGGCTATGACAATGTTCTGGCAGTATGAGTGTTTGGCTGAAAATCTCCCTCCTGACAGAATTCTCCTCCACGCACGTACTCAATTCTTCATTGCTGAGACTTCCTTGCTAGTTGAGATTTCACTAGTAATGTCTGCAGTTTTCGGGTTTGGCTATTTGTTTCAAGTGTATTAATTTAAAAAAATATATCTTTGCCAAAATCTGTCATCTCTCGCATGTCTATACTTTTAATATAACACACATTCATTTCGGTTGCCTATTCTGACATGAAGTTTGTTCCATAGAAAGTATGTGACTCTGATGTGTGCCACAGAAAGTATTTGACTGTAGTGACAAAATTAAGGAAATTAGAAGGGGGGGAGGATTTTGGCCAAAATCCCTCACCCCCTTTCTATCTTGGGACTGCAAGGCCTGACACACTTCATAATCATTTTGGTAGCTCATGTTGACCAGTAGTGTGTGCCACAGAAAGCCAAATTTGAGTATAAATAAACATTTATTTTATAAGCATTTTGTAATGTTTAAGAAAATAAAGATAATACTAGCACACAATAACACAAAAACATGTAAATACAATCTTTATAATCCACAACTGTGACGCTGATTTTTCATAGCAGTGTAGCCATATCACCTTAAGAAGAATGAGGGTGTGTGTATGTGGAATACGTTGGATTTTGGACAAGCCAAAGTGATGGAAAATAAATCAGTTCATTCTGTCTTTATTGTATATCATGATATCTGTGAGGCAAGACAATACGATATCTTATGATTAAAAAGACAAATAAAAACCTGTTGTCACGCCCTGACCTTAGAGATCCTTTAAATTCTCTATTTGGTAGGTCAGGGTGTGACTAGGGTGGGAAGTCTATGTTTATATTTCTTTGTTGGCTGAGTATGGTTCCCAATCAGAGGCAGCTGTCTATCGTTGTCTCTGATTGGGGATCATACTTAGGCAGCCCTTTTCCCACCTTCAGTTGTGGGATCTTGTCTTTGGTTGTTGCATGTGTTTGCACGCCTAGCTTTACTTCGGTGTTTATTGTTTTTGGTGAAACATTTATAATTAAAAGATAATGTATGCGTACCACGCTGCACCTTGGTCTTTATTTAACAACGGACGTAACACCTGTTGCATCATTTGAGGTTAAATACATTTAGAAATAAGGACAGATGAGAATAAAGAGGATCAGGGGAGAATCAGTGTAACTTAAGCAAATCAAATGTATTTTTAAGTTATCAATTTGTACAATATATGCTGAAACGATACATACATGTTATGGTAAATGTCGTATTTCATGATGGAATCTACCATATTCTAAAATGTAACATATACAGTATATTATATGCCATATGACAAGTAGAAAACTGCTACCTAACCTGTTCACTGCTAGAGTCAAAGCACAACAAACATATGTTGTTATTATAAACAGAGCAACAGCAACAGGTAGAAGTGTATTCAGCATTTACAAACAGCAAGGGACTTGGCAGTTATGATGCCTGCAGCTCAACTCATTCAACCAATTAGGCAACAGTACACAGCCAAGTCTTGGTGATTGTCCACTGAATCCTTAAAGAGAAGACAACTTCAAGAATGACACAATTGTAGATCACAGAGAAAGAACAACAGTACAGCACTTTATCCAGGCCGAGGGGTATTAAGGATGTGTAAAAAATGTGAAATGTCAGAATAATAGTAGAGAGAATGATTGATTTCAGCTTTTATTTCTTTCATCACATTCCCAGTGGGCCAAAAGTTTACATACACTCAATTAGTATTTGGTAGCATTGCCTATAAATTGTTTAACTTGGGTTAAACGTTTTGGGTAGCCTTCCACAAGCTTCCCACAATAAGTTGGGTGAATTTTGGCACATTCCTCCTGAAAGAGCTGGTGTAACGGAGTCAGGATGTAGGCCTCCTTGCTCGCACACGATTTTTCAGTTCTGCCTACAAATGTTAATTGAATTGTTAATAGAATTGTTGCATGTTTACATGGAGTGAAATGGCCCCTATTTTGTTCAGAAACTAAATGATTTGACTTCATGTTGTCAAATGAATCGACCCTTTTTAATTTTCTGTAGGGTTGCATCTAAATATTGTTTCAATGTTTTGTAAGATGGTTAAGCTCCTCATCCTGGAGTGCAACAACATTGACCTTTTATCTCAGAAGGCAATACTTATAGTATTTCTAGTCAAGTGGGTGATGTAATCAACCATTGTAAGCACTAGTAAACGATGTGAGGGAAAGCATTAATTGAGCAACATGTTACAGATGCTGTGAAGTTGGAATAAGCCAGTTTGGACCTTACCATGTAATGTAGAGTTTGGGTCATAAGTTCAAAGGTCTGTATGTTTGTATATATATGTGGTGTGTGTGTCTATGTTTGTGTAGAATTGAGTGTGTATGTGTGTGTCACAGGAGGTTGGTGTCACCTTAATAGGGGAGGACGGGATCGTGGTGGTGGCTGAAGCGGAATTAGTGGAAGGGTATGAAATACATCAATACGCCCGGAATGGTTCATGCTGCGGGCGGGCAGAGGGTGGTCAGACGACTTCAGGATGAAAATGTTGTTTTAGTCCAGCCAGCAGAGGCTCATGTTACACAGCCGGCTTGCGCACCTGCTACAGTGGTGGCAAAAACAATGATCCGATGTGATTGAGTTTGTGGCCCTTTATGTGATGAATGATAAAATGATCAAATCCTATAGGAGTCCAATAAAACTGGTTCCAAAATCGGATAGGATTTGTATATTAGTATATTGTATTGGAATCCTATAGGATAGAATGGTAAAGAGTCCAATAGGACTGGTACCAAAATCTGATAGGATTGTTCTGTTGGTTTCTTGTAGATTAAATCCTATAGGATATAATCCCATAGGAGTCCAATAGGACTAGTTCCAAATTCTGATAGGATTTTTCTATTGGTCATACTGCAAATGAACTTGCAACCTTGAATCCGTCCCATATTGTGGTGGTGTGTTGAATAGGTTGAGAGGTGTGAGTAGGTAAATATATGGAGATTGTGCTCCGGTTTAAGGCCTTCCCACACTGTACGTCAGATTCAGTCTATTACGATTATTACATGTCACACTGTGTGATGTTACCAAATTAAAATCATAATATCAACTTGGCCAGATTGTACGATTTGCTTCAGTTCTGTCGAGAAAGTCTGCGATGGCTAAAATTGCAGAAAGGCTATGACAATGTTCTGGCAGTATGAGTGTTTGGCTGAAAATCTCCCTCCTGACAGAATTCTCCTCCACGCACGTACTCAATTCTTCATTGCTGAGACTTCCTTGCTAGTTGAGATTTCACTAGTAATGTCTGCAGTTTTCGGGTTTGGCTATTTGTTTCAAGTGTATTAATTTAAAAAAATATATCTTTGCCAAAATCTGTCATCTCTCGCATGTCTATACTTTTAATATAACACACATTCATTTCGGTTGCCTATTCTGACATGAAGTTTGTTCCATAGAAAGTATGTGACTCTGATGTGTGCCACAGAAAGTATTTGACTGTAGTGACAAAATTAAGGAAATTAGAAGGGGGGGAGGATTTTGGCCAAAATCCCTCACCCCCTTTCTATCTTGGGACTGCAAGGCCTGACACACTTCATAATCATTTTGGTAGCTCATGTTGACCAGTAGTGTGTGCCACAGAAAGCCAAATTTGAGTATAAATAAACATTTATTTTATAAGCATTTTGTAATGTTTAAGAAAATAAAGATAATACTAGCACACAATAACACAAAAACATGTAAATACAATCTTTATAATCCACAACTGTGACGCTGATTTTTCATAGCAGTGTAGCCATATCACCTTAAGAAGAATGAGGGTGTGTGTATGTGGAATACGTTGGATTTTGGACAAGCCAAAGTGATGGAAAATAAATCAGTTCATTCTGTCTTTATTGTATATCATGATATCTGTGAGGCAAGACAATACGATATCTTATGATTAAAAAGACAAATAAAAACCTGTTGTCACGCCCTGACCTTAGAGATCCTTTAAATTCTCTATTTGGTAGGTCAGGGTGTGACTAGGGTGGGAAGTCTATGTTTATATTTCTTTGTTGGCTGAGTATGGTTCCCAATCAGAGGCAGCTGTCTATCGTTGTCTCTGATTGGGGATCATACTTAGGCA
Organism: Oncorhynchus mykiss; assembly: GCF_013265735.2. NCBI lineage: Eukaryota > Metazoa > Chordata > Actinopteri > Salmoniformes > Salmonidae > Oncorhynchus > Oncorhynchus mykiss. The sequence goes on along the minus strand of NC_048585.1, from coordinate 24,345,921 downwards.
GCCCTTTTCCCACCTTCAGTTGTGGGATCTTGTCTTTGGTTGTTGCATGTGTTTGCACGCCTAGCTTTACTTCGGTGTTTATTGTTTTTGGTGAAACATTTATAATTAAAAGATAATGTATGCGTACCACGCTGCACCTTGGTCTTTATTTAACAACGGACGTAACACCTGTTGCATCATTTGAGGTTAAATACATTTAGAAATAAGGACAGATGAGAATAAAGAGGATCAGGGGAGAATCAGTGTAACTTAAGCAAATCAAATGTATTTTTAAGTTATCAATTTGTACAATATATGCTGAAACGATACATACATGTTATGGTAAATGTCGTATTTCATGATGGAATCTACCATATTCTAAAATGTAACATATACAGTATATTATATGGCATATGACAAGTAGAAAACTGCTACCTAACCTGTTCACTGCTAGAGTCAAAGCACAACAAACATATGTTGTTATTATAAACAGAGCAACAGGTAGAAGTGTATTCAGCATTTACAAACAGCAAGGGACATGGCAGTTATGATGCCTGCAGCTCAACTCATTCAACCAATTAGGCAACAGTACACAGCCAAGTCTTGGTGATTGTCCACTGAATCCTTAAAGAGAAGACAACTTCAAGAATGACACAATTGTAGATCACAGAGAAAGAACAACAGTACAGCACTTTATCCAGGCCGAGGGGTATTAAGGAGCTGGTCATTTTCTGGCCCTGTAGACTAGAATTAGAATCCTGAACATAATGTGAGCTGCAATAGGGAGCCCGTCCAGGGTGCAAATCAGTGGAGGGGAATCTGAGAATGCAGGCAGTCCAGCAGGGTGTGAGTTGAAGTTGTCAATTCTGGAGCTGACAACGCTCTGATTTAGCATCTTGGGGGCATCGCTGGGTGGTATGGAGGAAGAAGCAGAACGTTCAGGTTAGGGCAGGAATGTAAATGACGTGATCATCTCGGATTATCTAACATCTGAGAACGGGCAGGCATTCCCTCGGATGAAGAGCATCGCCGTCTTGCTGATTATGTGCTGTCATCCAGGTGGAAATCATCCATATCTGATGTAGGAAAATAGATACGTTGAGTGTCCCGTGAATAAGTTGATGTATATGTACTGTAATTGTGTATGTGTATATATCTCTTGGTATATATTTTATTTTAATTTTTATTATCATTATTGTGTTGAGGGGTGGGGGGTGGGGGGAGGTTGATGGGTATGGTGGAGGTGCTGGGGGTGTCCTATTGAGGGTTGATGGGGATGGTGGAGGTGCTGGGGGTGTCCTATTGAGGGTTGATGGGGATGGTGGAGGTGCTGGGGGTGTCCTATTGAGGGTTGATGGGCATGGTGGAGGTGCTGGGGGTGTCCTATTGAGGGTTGATGGCGATGGTGGAGGTGCTGGGGGTGTCTTATTGAGGGTTGATGGGGATGGTGAAGGTGCTGGGGTTGTAATATTGAGGGTTGATGGCGATGGTGGAGGTGCTGGGGGTGTCCTATTGAGGGTTGATGGGGATGGTGGAGGTGCTGGGGGGGTGACTAACAGAAATTGAATAATGTGTCCCTGAACAAATGGGGGGGTCAAAATCAAAAGTAACAGTCAGTATCTGATGTTTTAATCTTAGTAAAAATTCCCTGTCTTAGGTCAGTTAGGATCACCACAACATTTTTAAAAAATGTGAAATGTCAGAATAATAGTAGAGAGAATGATTGATTTCAGCTTTTATTTCTTTCATCACATTCCCAGTGGGCCAAAAGTTTACATACACTCAATTAGTATTTGGTAGCATTGCCTATAAATTGTTTAACTTGGGTTAAACGTTTTGGGTAGCCTTCCACAAGCTTCCCACAATAAGTTGGGTGAATTTTGGCACATTCCTCCTGAAAGAGCTGGTGTAACGGAGTCAGGATGTAGGCCTCCTTGCTCGCACACGATTTTTCAGTTCTGCCTACAAATGTTAATTGAATTGTTAATAGAATTGTTGCATGTTTACATGGAGTGAAATGGCCCCTATTTTGTTCAGAAACTAAATGATTTGACTTCATGTTGTCAAATGAATCGACCCTTTTTAATTTTCTGTAGGGTTGCATCTAAATATTGTTTCAATGTTTTGTAAGATGGTTAAGCTCCTCATCCTGGAGTGCAACAACATTGACCTTTTATCTCAGAAGGCAATACTTATAGTATTTCTAGTCAAGTGGGTGATGTAATCAACCATTGTAAGCACTAGTAAACGATGTGAGGGAAAGCATTAATTGAGCAACATGTTACAGATGCTGTGAAGTTGGAATAAGCCAGTTTGGACCTTACCATGTAATGTAGAGTTTGGGTCATAAGTTCAAAGGTCTGTATGTTTGTATATATATGTGGTGTGTGTGTCTATGTTTGTGTAGAATTGAGTGTGTATGTGTGTGTCACAGGAGGTTGGTGTCACCTTAATAGGGGAGGACGGGATCGTGGTGGTGGCTGAAGCGGAATTAGTGGAAGGGTATGAAATACATCAATACGCCCGGAATGGTTCATGCTGCGGGCGGGCAGAGGGTGGTCAGACGACTTCAGGATGAAAATGTTGTTTTAGTCCAGCCAGCAGAGGCTCATGTTACACAGCCGGCTTGCGCACCTGCTACAGTGGTGGCAAAAACAATGATCCGATGTGATTGAGTTTGTGGCCCTTTATGTGATGAATGATAAAATGATCAAATCCTATAGGAGTCCAATAAAACTGGTTCCAAAATCGGATAGGATTTGTATATTAGTATATTGTATTGGAATCCTATAGGATAGAATGGTAAAGAGTCCAATAGGACTGGTACCAAAATCTGATAGGATTGTTCTGTTGGTTTCTTGTAGATTAAATCCTATAGGATATAATCCCATAGGAGTCCAATAGGACTAGTTCCAAATTCTGATAGGATTTTTCTATTGGTCATACTGCAAATGAACTTGCAACCTTGAATCCGTCCCATATTGTGGTGGTGTGTTGAATAGGTTGAGAGGTGTGAGTAGGTAAATATATGGAGATTGTGCTCCGGTTTAAGGCCTTCCCACACTGTACGTCAGATTCAGTCTATTACGATTATTACATGTCACACTGTGTGATGTTACCAAATTAAAATCATAATATCAACTTGGCCAGATTGTACGATTTGCTTCAGTTCTGTCGAGAAAGTCTGCGATGGCTAAAATTGCAGAAAGGCTATGACAATGTTCTGGCAGTATGAGTGTTTGGCTGAAAATCTCCCTCCTGACAGAATTCTCCTCCACGCACGTACTCAATTCTTCATTGCTGAGACTTCCTTGCTAGTTGAGATTTCACTAGTAATGTCTGCAGTTTTCGGGTTTGGCTATTTGTTTCAAGTGTATTAATTTAAAAAAATATATCTTTGCCAAAATCTGTCATCTCTCGCATGTCTATACTTTTAATATAACACACATTCATTTCGGTTGCCTATTCTGACATGAAGTTTGTTCCATAGAAAGTATGTGACTCTGATGTGTGCCACAGAAAGTATTTGACTGTAGTGACAAAATTAAGGAAATTAGAAGGGGGGGAGGATTTTGGCCAAAATCCCTCACCCCCTTTCTATCTTGGGACTGCAAGGCCTGACACACTTCATAATCATTTTGGTAGCTCATGTTGACCAGTAGTGTGTGCCACAGAAAGCCAAATTTGAGTATAAATAAACATTTATTTTATAAGCATTTTGTAATGTTTAAGAAAATAAAGATAATACTAGCACACAATAACACAAAAACATGTAAATACAATCTTTATAATCCACAACTGTGACGCTGATTTTTCATAGCAGTGTAGCCATATCACCTTAAGAAGAATGAGGGTGTGTGTATGTGGAATACGTTGGATTTTGGACAAGCCAAAGTGATGGAAAATAAATCAGTTCATTCTGTCTTTATTGTATATCATGATATCTGTGAGGCAAGACAATACGATATCTTATGATTAAAAAGACAAATAAAAACCTGTTGTCACGCCCTGACCTTAGAGATCCTTTAAATTCTCTATTTGGTAGGTCAGGGTGTGACTAGGGTGGGAAGTCTATGTTTATATTTCTTTGTTGGCTGAGTATGGTTCCCAATCAGAGGCAGCTGTCTATCGTTGTCTCTGATTGGGGATCATACTTAGGCAGCCCTTTTCCCACCTTCAGTTGTGGGATCTTGTCTTTGGTTGTTGCATGTGTTTGCACGCCTAGCTTTACTTCGGTGTTTATTGTTTTTGGTGAAACATTTATAATTAAAAGATAATGTATGCGTACCACGCTGCACCTTGGTCTTTATTTAACAACGGACGTAACACCTGTTGCATCATTTGAGGTTAAATACATTTAGAAATAAGGACAGATGAGAATAAAGAGGATCAGGGGAGAATCAGTGTAACTTAAGCAAATCAAATGTATTTTTAAGTTATCAATTTGTACAATATATGCTGAAACGATACATACATGTTATGGTAAATGTCGTATTTCATGATGGAATCTACCATATTCTAAAATGTAACATATACAGTATATTATATGGCATATGACAAGTAGAAAACTGCTACCTAACCTGTTCACTGCTAGAGTCAAAGCACAACAAACATATGTTGTTATTATAAACAGAGCAACAGGTAGAAGTGTATTCAGCATTTACAAACAGCAAGGGACATGGCAGTTATGATGCCTGCAGCTCAACTCATTCAACCAATTAGGCAACAGTACACAGCCAAGTCTTGGTGATTGTCCACTGAATCCTTAAAGAGAAGACAACTTCAAGAATGACACAATTGTAGATCACAGAGAAAGAACAACAGTACAGCACTTTATCCAGGCCGAGGGGTATTAAGGAGCTGGTCATTTTCTGGCCCTGTAGACTAGAATTAGAATCCTGAACATAATGTGAGCTGCAATAGGGAGCCCGTCCAGGGTGCAAATCAGTGGAGGGGAATCTGAGAATGCAGGCAGTCCAGCAGGGTGTGAGTTGAAGTTGTCAATTCTGGAGCTGACAACGCTCTGATTTAGCATCTTGGGGGCATCGCTGGGTGGTATGGAGGAAGAAGCAGAACGTTCAGGTTAGGGCAGGAATGTAAATGACGTGATCATCTCGGATTATCTAACATCTGAGAACGGGCAGGCATTCCCTCGGATGAAGAGCATCGCCGTCTTGCTGATTATGTGCTGTCATCCAGGTGGAAATCATCCATATCTGATGTAGGAAAATAGATACGTTGAGTGTCCCGTGAATAAGTTGATGTATATGTACTGTAATTGTGTATGTGTATATATCTCTTGGTATATATTTTATTTTAATTTTTATTATCATTATTGTGTTGAGGGGTGGGGGGTGGGGGGAGGTTGATGGGTATGGTGGAGGTGCTGGGGGTGTCCTATTGAGGGTTGATGGGGATGGTGGAGGTGCTGGGGGTGTCCTATTGAGGGTTGATGGGGATGGTGGAGGTGCTGGGGGTGTCCTATTGAGGGTTGATGGGCATGGTGGAGGTGCTGGGGGTGTCCTATTGAGGGTTGATGGCGATGGTGGAGGTGCTGGGGGTGTCTTATTGAGGGTTGATGGGGATGGTGAAGGTGCTGGGGTTGTAATATTGAGGGTTGATGGCGATGGTGGAGGTGCTGGGGGTGTCCTATTGAGGGTTGATGGGGATGGTGGAGGTGCTGGGGGGGTGACTAACAGAAATTGAATAATGTGTCCCTGAACAAATGGGGGGGTCAAAATCAAAAGTAACAGTCAGTATCTGATGTTTTAATCTTAGTAAAAATTCCCTGTCTTAGGTCAGTTAGGATCACCACAACATTTTTAAAAAATGTGAAATGTCAGAATAATAGTAGAGAGAATGATTGATTTCAGCTTTTATTTCTTTCATCACATTCCCAGTGGGCCAAAAGTTTACATACACTCAATTAGTATTTGGTAGCATTGCCTATAAATTGTTTAACTTGGGTTAAACGTTTTGGGTAGCCTTCCACAAGCTTCCCACAATAAGTTGGGTGAATTTTGGCACATTCCTCCTGAAAGAGCTGGTGTAACGGAGTCAGGATGTAGGCCTCCTTGCTCGCACACGATTTTTCAGTTCTGCCTACAAATGTTAATTGAATTGTTAATAGAATTGTTGCATGTTTACATGGAGTGAAATGGCCCCTATTTTGTTCAGAAACTAAATGATTTGACTTCATGTTGTCAAATGAATCGACCCTTTTTAATTTTCTGTAGGGTTGCATCTAAATATTGTTTCAATGTTTTGTAAGATGGTTAAGCTCCTCATCCTGGAGTGCAACAACATTGACCTTTTATCTCAGAAGGCAATACTTATAGTATTTCTAGTCAAGTGGGTGATGTAATCAACCATTGTAAGCACTAGTAAACGATGTGAGGGAAAGCATTAATTGAGCAACATGTTACAGATGCTGTGAAGTTGGAATAAGCCAGTTTGGACCTTACCATGTAATGTAGAGTTTGGGTCATAAGTTCAAAGGTCTGTATGTTTGTATATATATGTGGTGTGTGTGTCTATGTTTGTGTAGAATTGAGTGTGTATGTGTGTGTCACAGGAGGTTGGTGTCACCTTAATAGGGGAGGACGGGATCGTGGTGGTGGCTGAAGCGGAATTAGTGGAAGGGTATGAAATACATCAATACGCCCGGAATGGTTCATGCTGCGGGCGGGCAGAGGGTGGTCAGACGACTTCAGGATGAAAATGTTGTTTTAGTCCAGCCAGCAGAGGCTCATGTTACACAGCCGGCTTGCGCACCTGCTACAGTGGTGGCAAAAACAATGATCCGATGTGATTGAGTTTGTGGCCCTTTATGTGATGAATGATAAAATGATCAAATCCTATAGGAGTCCAATAAAACTGGTTCCAAAATCGGATAGGATTTGTATATTAGTATATTGTATTGGAATCCTATAGGATAGAATGGTAAAGAGTCCAATAGGACTGGTACCAAAATCTGATAGGATTGTTCTGTTGGTTTCTTGTAGATTAAATCCTATAGGATATAATCCCATAGGAGTCCAATAGGACTAGTTCCAAATTCTGATAGGATTTTTCTATTGGTCATACTGCAAATGAACTTGCAACCTTGAATCCGTCCCATATTGTGGTGGTGTGTTGAATAGGTTGAGAGGTGTGAGTAGGTAAATATATGGAGATTGTGCTCCGGTTTAAGGCCTTCCCACACTGTACGTCAGATTCAGTCTATTACGATTATTACATGTCACACTGTGTGATGTTACCAAATTAAAATCATAATATCAACTTGGCCAGATTGTACGATTTGCTTCAGTTCTGTCGAGAAAGTCTGCGATGGCTAAAATTGCAGAAAGGCTATGACAATGTTCTGGCAGTATGAGTGTTTGGCTGAAAATCTCCCTCCTGACAGAATTCTCCTCCACGCACGTACTCAATTCTTCATTGCTGAGACTTCCTTGCTAGTTGAGATTTCACTAGTAATGTCTGCAGTTTTCGGGTTTGGCTATTTGTTTCAAGTGTATTAATTTAAAAAAATATATCTTTGCCAAAATCTGTCATCTCTCGCATGTCTATACTTTTAATATAACACACATTCATTTCGGTTGCCTATTCTGACATGAAGTTTGTTCCATAGAAAGTATGTGACTCTGATGTGTGCCACAGAAAGTATTTGACTGTAGTGACAAAATTAAGGAAATTAGAAGGGGGGGAGGATTTTGGCCAAAATCCCTCACCCCCTTTCTATCTTGGGACTGCAAGGCCTGACACACTTCATAATCATTTTGGTAGCTCATGTTGACCAGTAGTGTGTGCCACAGAAAGCCAAATTTGAGTATAAATAAACATTTATTTTATAAGCATTTTGTAATGTTTAAGAAAATAAAGATAATACTAGCACACAATAACACAAAAACATGTAAATACAATCTTTATAATCCACAACTGTGACGCTGATTTTTCATAGCAGTGTAGCCATATCACCTTAAGAAGAATGAGGGTGTGTGTATGTGGAATACGTTGGATTTTGGACAAGCCAAAGTGATGGAAAATAAATCAGTTCATTCTGTCTTTATTGTATATCATGATATCTGTGAGGCAAGACAATACGATATCTTATGATTAAAAAGACAAATAAAAACCTGTTGTCACGCCCTGACCTTAGAGATCCTTTAAATTCTCTATTTGGTAGGTCAGGGTGTGACTAGGGTGGGAAGTCTATGTTTATATTTCTTTGTTGGCTGAGTATGGTTCCCAATCAGAGGCAGCTGTCTATCGTTGTCTCTGATTGGGGATCATACTTAGGCAGCCCTTTTCCCACCTTCAGTTGTGGGATCTTGTCTTTGGTTGTTGCATGTGTTTGCACGCCTAGCTTTACTTCGGTGTTTATTGTTTTTGGTGAAACATTTATAATTAAAAGATAATGTATGCGTACCACGCTGCACCTTGGTCTTTATTTAACAACGGACGTAACACCTGTTGCATCATTTGAGGTTAAATACATTTAGAAATAAGGACAGATGAGAATAAAGAGGATCAGGGGAGAATCAGTGTAACTTAAGCAAATCAAATGTATTTTTAAGTTATCAATTTGTACAATATATGCTGAAACGATACATACATGTTATGGTAAATGTCGTATTTCATGATGGAATCTACCATATTCTAAAATGTAACATATACAGTATATTATATGGCATATGACAAGTAGAAAACTGCTACCTAACCTGTTCACTGCTAGAGTCAAAGCACAACAAACATATGTTGTTATTATAAACAGAGCAACAGGTAGAAGTGTATTCAGCATTTACAAACAGCAAGGGACATGGCAGTTATGATGCCTGCAGCTCAACTCATTCAACCAATTAGGCAACAGTACACAGCCAAGTCTTGGTGATTGTCCACTGAATCCTTAAAGAGAAGACAACTTCAAGAATGACACAATTGTAGATCACAGAGAAAGAACAACAGTACAGCACTTTATCCAGGCCGAGGGGTATTAAGGAGCTGGTCATTTTCTGGCCCTGTAGACTAGAATTAGAATCCTGAACATAATGTGAGCTGCAATAGGGAGCCCGTCCAGGGTGCAAATCAGTGGAGGGGAATCTGAGAATGCAGGCAGTCCAGCAGGGTGTGAGTTGAAGTTGTCAATTCTGGAGCTGACAACGCTCTGATTTAGCATCTTGGGGGCATCGCTGGGTGGTATGGAGGAAGAAGCAGAACGTTCAGGTTAGGGCAGGAATGTAAATGACGTGATCATCTCGGATTATCTAACATCTGAGAACGGGCAGGCATTCCCTCGGATGAAGAGCATCGCCGTCTTGCTGATTATGTGCTGTCATCCAGGTGGAAATCATCCATATCTGATGTAGGAAAATAGATACGTTGAGTGTCCCGTGAATAAGTTGATGTATATGTACTGTAATTGTGTATGTGTATATATCTCTTGGTATATATTTTATTTTAATTTTTATTATCATTATTGTGTTGAGGGGTGGGGGGTGGGGGGAGGTTGATGGGTATGGTGGAGGTGCTGGGGGTGTCCTATTGAGGGTTGATGGGGATGGTGGAGGTGCTGGGGGTGTCCTATTGAGGGTTGATGGGGATGGTGGAGGTGCTGGGGGTGTCCTATTGAGGGTTGATGGGCATGGTGGAGGTGCTGGGGGTGTCCTATTGAGGGTTGATGGCGATGGTGGAGGTGCTGGGGGTGTCTTATTGAGGGTTGATGGGGATGGTGAAGGTGCTGGGGTTGTAATATTGAGGGTTGATGGCGATGGTGGAGGTGCTGGGGGTGTCCTATTGAGGGTTGATGGGGATGGTGGAGGTGCTGGGGGGGTGACTAACAGAAATTGAATAATGTGTCCCTGAACAAATGGGGGGGTCAAAATCAAAAGTAACAGTCAGTATCTGATGTTTTAATCTTAGTAAAAATTCCCTGTCTTAGGTCAGTTAGGATCACCACAACATTTTTAAAAAATGTGAAATGTCAGAATAATAGTAGAGAGAATGATTGATTTCAGCTTTTATTTCTTTCATCACATTCCCAGTGGGCCAAAAGTTTACATACACTCAATTAGTATTTGGTAGCATTGCCTATAAATTGTTTAACTTGGGTTAAACGTTTTGGGTAGCCTTCCACAAGCTTCCCACAATAAGTTGGGTGAATTTTGGCACATTCCTCCTGAAAGAGCTGGTGTAACGGAGTCAGGATGTAGGCCTCCTTGCTCGCACACGATTTTTCAGTTCTGCCTACAAATGTTAATTGAATTGTTAATAGAATTGTTGCATGTTTACATGGAGTGAAATGGCCCCTATTTTGTTCAGAAACTAAATGATTTGACTTCATGTTGTCAAATGAATCGACCCTTTTTAATTTTCTGTAGGGTTGCATCTAAATATTGTTTCAATGTTTTGTAAGATGGTTAAGCTCCTCATCCTGGAGTGCAACAACATTGACCTTTTATCTCAGAAGGCAATACTTATAGTATTTCTAGTCAAGTGGGTGATGTAATCAACCATTGTAAGCACTAGTAAACGATGTGAGGGAAAGCATTAATTGAGCAACATGTTACAGATGCTGTGAAGTTGGAATAAGCCAGTTTGGACCTTACCATGTAATGTAGAGTTTGGGTCATAAGTTCAAAGGTCTGTATGTTTGTATATATATGTGGTGTGTGTGTCTATGTTTGTGTAGAATTGAGTGTGTATGTGTGTGTCACAGGAGGTTGGTGTCACCTTAATAGGGGAGGACGGGATCGTGGTGGTGGCTGAAGCGGAATTAGTGGAAGGGTATGAAATACATCAATACGCCCGGAATGGTTCATGCTGCGGGCGGGCAGAGGGTGGTCAGACGACTTCAGGATGAAAATGTTGTTTTAGTCCAGCCAGCAGAGGCTCATGTTACACAGCCGGCTTGCGCACCTGCTACAGTGGTGGCAAAAACAATGATCCGATGTGATTGAGTTTGTGGCCCTTTATGTGATGAATGATAAAATGATCAAATCCTATAGGAGTCCAATAAAACTGGTTCCAAAATCGGATAGGATTTGTATATTAGTATATTGTATTGGAATCCTATAGGATAGAATGGTAAAGAGTCCAATAGGACTGGTACCAAAATCTGATAGGATTGTTCTGTTGGTTTCTTGTAGATTAAATCCTATAGGATATAATCCCATAGGAGTCCAATAGGACTAGTTCCAAATTCTGATAGGATTTTTCTATTGGTCATACTGCAAATGAACTTGCAACCTTGAATCCGTCCCATATTGTGGTGGTGTGTTGAATAGGTTGAGAGGTGTGAGTAGGTAAATATATGGAGATTGTGCTCCGGTTTAAGGCCTTCCCACACTGTACGTCAGATTCAGTCTATTACGATTATTACATGTCACACTGTGTGATGTTACCAAATTAAAATCATAATATCAACTTGGCCAGATTGTACGATTTGCTTCAGTTCTGTCGAGAAAGTCTGCGATGGCTAAAATTGCAGAAAGGCTATGACAATGTTCTGGCAGTATGAGTGTTTGGCTGAAAATCTCCCTCCTGACAGAATTCTCCTCCACGCACGTACTCAATTCTTCATTGCTGAGACTTCCTTGCTAGTTGAGATTTCACTAGTAATGTCTGCAGTTTTCGGGTTTGGCTATTTGTTTCAAGTGTATTAATTTAAAAAAATATATCTTTGCCAAAATCTGTCATCTCTCGCATGTCTATACTTTTAATATAACACACATTCATTTCGGTTGCCTATTCTGACATGAAGTTTGTTCCATAGAAAGTATGTGACTCTGATGTGTGCCACAGAAAGTATTTGACTGTAGTGACAAAATTAAGGAAATTAGAAGGGGGGGAGGATTTTGGCCAAAATCCCTCACCCCCTTTCTATCTTGGGACTGCAAGGCCTGACACACTTCATAATAATTTTGGTAGCTCATGTTGACCAGTAGTGTGTGCCACAGAAAGCCAAATTTGAGTATAAATAAACATTTATTTTATAAGCATTTTGTAATGTTTAAGAAAATAAAGATAATACTAGCACACAATAACACAAAAACATGTAAATACAATCTTTATAATCCACAACTGTGACGCTGATTTTTCATAGCAGTGTAGCCATATCACCTTAAGAAGAATGAGGGTGTGTGTATGTGGAATACGTTGGATTTTGGACAAGCCAAAGTGATGGAAAATAAATCAGTTCATTCTGTCTTTATTGTATATCATGATATCTGTGAGGCAAGACAATACGATATCTTATGATTAAAAAGACAAATAAAAACCTGTTGTCACGCCCTGACCTTAGAGATCCTTTAAATTCTCTATTTGGTAGGTCAGGGTGTGACTAGGGTGGGAAGTCTATGTTTATATTTCTTTGTTGGCTGAGTATGGTTCCCAATCAGAGGCAGCTGTCTATCGTTGTCTCTGATTGGGGATCATACTTAGGCAGCCCTTTTCCCACCTTCAGTTGTGGGATCTTGTCTTTGGTTGTTGCATGTGTTTGCACGCCTAGCTTTACTTCGGTGTTTATTGTTTTTGGTGAAACATTTATAATTAAAAGATAATGTATGCGTACCACGCTGCACCTTGGTCTTTATTTAACAACGGACGTAACACCTGTTGCATCATTTGAGGTTAAATACATTTAGAAATAAGGACAGATGAGAATAAAGAGGATCAGGGGAGAATCAGTGTAACTTAAGCAAATCAAATGTATTTTTAAGTTATCAATTTGTACAATATATGCTGAAACGATACATACATGTTATGGTAAATGTCGTATTTCATGATGGAATCTACCATATTCTAAAATGTAACATATACAGTATATTATATGCCATATGACAAGTAGAAAACTGCTACCTAACCTGTTCACTGCTAGAGTCAAAGCACAACAAACATATGTTGTTATTATAAACAGAGCAACAGGTAGAAGTGTATTCAGCATTTACAAACAGCAAGGGACATGGCAGTTATGATGCCTGCAGCTCAACTCATTCAACCAATTAGGCAACAGTACACAGCCAAGTCTTGGTGATTGTCCACTGAATCCTTAAAGAGAAGACAACTTCAAGAATGACACAATTGTAGATCACAGAGAAAGAACAACAGTACAGCACTTTATCCAGGCCGAGGGGTATTAAGGAGCTGGTCATTTTCTGGCCCTGTAGACTAGAATTAGAATCCTGAACATAATGTGAGCTGCAATAGGGAGCCCGTCCAGGGTGCAAATCAGTGGAGGGGAATCTGAGAATGCAGGCAGTCCAGCAGGGTGTGAGTTGAAGTTGTCAATTCTGGAGCTGACAACGCTCTGATTTAGCATCTTGGGGGCATCGCTGGGTGGTATGGAGGAAGAAGCAGAACGTTCAGGTTAGGGCAGGAATGTAAATGACGTGATCATCTCGGATTATCTAACATCTGAGAACGGGCAGGCATTCCCTCGGATGAAGAGCATCGCCGTCTTGCTGATTATGTGCTGTCATCCAGGTGGAAATCATCCATATCTGATGTAGGAAAATAGATACGTTGAGTGTCCCGTGAATAAGTTGATGTATATGTACTGTAATTGTGTATGTGTATATATCTCTTGGTATATATTTTATTTTAATTTTTATTATCATTATTGTGTTGAGGGGTGGGGGGTGGGGGGAGGTTGATGGGTATGGTGGAGGTGCTGGGGGTGTCCTATTGAGGGTTGATGGGGATGGTGGAGGTGCTGGGGGTGTCCTATTGAGGGTTGATGGGGATGGTGGAGGTGCTGGGGGTGTCCTATTGAGGGTTGATGGGCATGGTGGAGGTGCTGGGGGTGTCCTATTGAGGGTTGATGGCGATGGTGGAGGTGCTGGGGGTGTCTTATTGAGGGTTGATGGGGATGGTGAAGGTGCTGGGGTTGTAATATTGAGGGTTGATGGCGATGGTGGAGGTGCTGGGGGTGTCCTATTGAGGGTTGATGGGGATGGTGGAGGTGCTGGGGGGGTGACTAACAGAAATTGAATAATGTGTCCCTGAACAAATGGGGGGGTCAAAATCAAAAGTAACAGTCAGTATCTGATGTTTTAATCTTAGTAAAAATTCCCTGTCTTAGGTCAGTTAGGATCACCACAACATTTTTAAAAAATGTGAAATGTCAGAATAATAGTAGAGAGAATGATTGATTTCAGCTTTTATTTCTTTCATCACATTCCCAGTGGGCCAAAAGTTTACATACACTCAATTAGTATTTGGTAGCATTGCCTATAAATTGTTTAACTTGGGTTAAACGTTTTGGGTAGCCTTCCACAAGCTTCCCACAATAAGTTGGGTGAATTTTGGCACATTCCTCCTGAAAGAGCTGGTGTAACGGAGTCAGGATGTAGGCCTCCTTGCTCGCACACGATTTTTCAGTTCTGCCTACAAATGTTCTACAGGATTGAGGTCAGGGATTTGTGATGGCCACTCCAATACCTTGACTTTGTTGTCCTTAAGCCATTTTGCCACAACTTTGGAAGTATTCTTGGGGTCATTGTCCATTTGGAAGACCCATTTGTGACAAAGATTTAACTTCCGGACTGATGTCTTGAGATGTTGCTTCAATATATCCACATAATTTTCCTCCCTCATGAAGCCATCTATTTTGTGAAGTGCACCAGTCCCTCCTGCAGCAAAGCACCCCCACGACATGATGCTGCCACCCCTGTGCTTCACGGTTGGGATGGTGTTCTTTGGCTTGCAAGCTTCCCCCTTTTTCCTCCAAACATAACGATGGTCATTATGGCCAAGCAGTTCTATTTTTGTTTCATCAGACCAGAGGATATTTCTCCAAAAAGTATGATTTTTGTCACCATGTGCAGTTGCAAACCGTAGTCTCGCTTTTTTATGATGGTTTTGGAGCAGTGGCTTCTTCCTTCCTGAGCGGCCTTTTGGGTTATGTTGATATAGGACTCGTTTTACTGTGGATATAGATACTTTTGTACCTGTTTCCTCCAGCCTCTTCACAGGGTCCTTGTTCTGGGATTGATTTGCACTTTTCACACCAACGTACGTTCATCTCTAGGAGACAGAACGCGTCTCCTTCCTGAGCGGTATGACGGCTGATTGGTCCCATGGTGTTTATACTTGCGTACCATTGTTTGTACAGATGAACGTGGTACCTTCAGGCATTTGGAAATTGCTCCCAAGGATGAACCAGACTTGTGGTGTCTTTAAAAAAAATTCTGAGGTCTAGGCTGATTTCTTTTTAATTCCCCATAATGTCAAGCAAATAGGCACTGAGTTTGAAGGTAGGCCTTGAAATACATCCACAGGTACACCTCCAATTGACTCAAATTAGCCTATCAGAAGCTTCTAAAGCCATGACATCATTTTCTGGAATTGTCCAAGCTGTTTATAGGCACAGTCAATTCAGTGTATGTAAACTTCTGACCAACTGGAATTGTGATACAGTGAGTTATAAGTGAAATAATCTGTCTGTAAACAATTGTTGGAAAAAGTACTTGTGTCATGCACAAAGTAGATGTCCTAACAGACTTGACAAAACTATAGTTTGCTAACAAGAAATGTGTGGAGTGGTTGAAAAACTAGTTTTAATGACTCCAACCTAAGTGTACGCAAACTTCTGAATTCTGTACATGTAGGCAAGTAAAATGTAGGTAAGCAATAAACATTTCAGAACAACTACTAGTCGAATAAGACATGGGAGTTATTACGAATTTTGGCAAAGAGATTTATTTGTAGACTAATACACTTGAAACAAATAGCCAAACAGAAAACTGCAGAAATTACTAGTGAAATCTCAACTGGCAAGCAAGCAATCCTCGGCACTGAAGAGTGTGTGCGCGTTCACGCGAAGGGTTGCAGATTGCTGGCAGGGGGGAGATTTTCGGCACAACACCTGCCTACGCAATGAAACGTTGACCTTCAATTAATATTTAGTTTTACTGGAAGGCTATCCAACTACTACGTGGTTGGTGTCTCTTTTTGATCAAAATTAAACTGATATCTTGTAATTGAACAGAATAGTGAGGTGGCAAATAACTGGTATGCCGATAATACGGGACCTATTATTTTTGCTGAACGGTTTATCAAAAAGTTGATTGTAGGCCTAGTAGTATTTCCACTGAAATGTCAATCGTGCTAATTGCGAACCCGTTAGCAAATTTTTACGACCCCAATAATCTCAAAACATTGATGGCTTGATCACAAGATAACACTGTTGAAGGTAATATATTTCTGAAACGCTGTTGAATAGCCGATAATACGGGGCGCTCCACTATAGGATTTCAATCAAAAAAATCCTGAATCCAAAAGAAAATCCGATCAGATTTTGGAACCAGTCCTATTGGACTCCCAAAAGGATACAATCTGATCTGATATATCTTTCTTTTGGATTCTAATATAATTGTTTTATTGGAATACTATATGATTTTTTTTTTAGATTAGGGATAGCGATCTCATTCACCCGATCTCAACCCAATTAAACACTTATGGGAGATTCTGGTGCTGCGCCTGATACAGCGTTTTCCTCCACCATCAACAAAACACCAAATTGTGGAAGAATGGTGTAGCATCCCTCCAATAGAGTTCTAGACAAGTGTAGAATCTATGCCAAGTGCATTGAAGCTGTTGGGTCATCGGCTGCATTTCCACCTGAAACCAATCAGATCAGCTCTGAAAAACATATTTTGTGATTGGTTTTAAATACCGATTAGTGGTAAAACAATGTTTATCAGAACTGGGCTGTCTAAACGCACCAAAGATCTATTAAGACGGTTTATGTTGACGTTTCCTTTATTTGGGCAGTTACCTGTACCTGGTGCAGAAGGGAGTCGCCCACACAGTCATTTTATCCACCACAATCTACGGAAGCGCGTTGTCACTTTATCGCTGAGCAACCTCTTGATACCAGCCGCTAACGACAAGCATAAACGTTTATTTATTATTACACACCAGGTAGGTTACTTTGTTTTTAATTCAGATTTGCGTTGACATGAAACGTTTACAACTTTAGAATCGCTTATGTTCTCCAATTCTCTTGATTGCCTTCCTCATTGAAAGTCGAAAACAACAATGATATCGTTGTGGATTTTTGTTTTTGTTAAAACAAAGTTAAGATGTTCTAATAGGATGTTGAATAAATGTGACAATTTAAATTGTATACAGTTGTTCTCTACATTAGAAAATATTTCCTAATTGAATTCCTTATCTTCTCAAATGTTAATTTACGAGATGTTGGGTAGTCATGAGTCACTCCCTCAAGTATTACCTTATCTCATGAGAGGTTTCCTGGGCCGTTTATAAACTGGAAGATAAGCCTTAGTCATGATATAGGGCCAGTTTCCTGGACAAAGATTACGTTTAGTCCTGGACTAAGAAGGGTTTAAAATGGAGATTCTCCATTTTAAAGTGTTTTTCTGTCCAGGACTAGGCTTAATTTGTGTCCATTCGTTTTCTGAGAAGTGTAAAGGAAAAGTAGGTTAACCCACGAAGGCTATAACTAGTATCTGTTAATTAAACCAGGGCAAAATAATGTTTTATCAGCTGACATGAGGACATCATCCACGCAGAAGGTTGTTTTATTGTAGGAGGGGGAAAATCTTGCCTGATGACTCATACTGAATGTAATTTGACTGCTCTATTGGTCATCATGGAGAAGAAATGTTAGTGGGTGAGGCATTTGGCCAGAGTGAGGTGGATTGGTAGCCAGGCAAGAAACAAATGTTTACCAGCTGAAACAATGGGCCAGTGTTTTGCATGGCAGGGCGCCCTGGTTGGGTGGAGATTTCACTTAAGGGCAAATGGAATGGTCTAAAATGTTTAAACTCTGCCCAGCCGGGCACCGGCCCATACAAAACGAACTCCCTCACCCCTCTCTATTTTTGGGAGGCAACTAGCCTAGTGTATCACGTGGGGGAGGATAATGGAGAAAGCCCTTGGGCAAGATGAGACTGATGCTACTGATTGGCTGGACATATGAGGGCACTCCCTCATCTCTTTCTCTGCTCAGACAAGTTATTTGCAAATAAAGGCTAAATAAATAGAATAAACATTTGCGAGCGAGTGGTGAAATCAAAACCTGTATCAACATTAGAGAACATCTCTGGTTTAACTGCTGTGTCTCTCCACAGACCTCATTTGAACTATTAAACTGACACATGATCCCTAACTCTATCAATTTGGAGTGGAACGTTATCACAAACAGGTCAAGATTCCAGGCTATCCTAGGGACACGTATCGTAAGTTGAATGGCAAGTTTTTCCTGCCCCATATCTTTCTAGCATGGCGCACCACCCTGAGTTTAAGAGGGCCGGGAAGAAGCCTGGCCTCCAGGTGTGGAGAGTTGAGAGTCTGGACCTGGTGGCCGTGCCAGAGAGTCTGTATGGCGGGTTCTACTCAGGGGACGCATACCTTGTTCTTAATACCATTAAGCAACGTTCTGGGCATCTACAGTATGACCTTCACTTCTGGCTAGGTAAAACTTGATCTGGTGGAAATGACTGTATTTCTTGAAATGCTGTACAGTGTTTGTACACTTCAGTCCACTGATTGAAATCCATTCCATTATTTGTGAAAATAATGTTGGAAATCATTATTCCTCTGGTCCTGCAGGAGATGACTGTACACAAGATGAGAGTGGAGCAGCAGCCATTTTTACCATCCAAATAGATGACTACCTGGGTGGCAAACCTATTCAGTACCGTGAGGTGCAGGGTTACGAGTCAAGAACATTTTCAGGCTACTTCAAAACTGGACTGAAGTACATGGTAATGTTTCAAAACGAGTTAAAAGAAACAAAGGAAGTCTCACAGTCTGCGTATGCTCCCAACAATTTAATGGGTAAATCAACATTTTGGCACACAGTCTCTTCTTCAGTGTTCACAGTACCTTCTACGCAAAAAGGAACTGTGTGCTGGGTAGAAGGTACTGTGAACCAAAACGTTGGTTTTACCTGTTAAATTGTTGGGAGCATACTGTATGGATAGAGCATGTGATAATGTATTTATTTTTACAGTTTACTATTCCGTTAGCCAGCACCTCCACCATCATTTTGGGGTGTGCGTCAGCTCACGCTTTTTACTGGAATGTTGAAAGACATTCAATGAGTTTGTTAAATGTATTTACTTACCTCAAAATCTCCTCCACTTATCTTGTTGATTATCTTCCCAATATTTACCTTAGAAAGGGGGTGTGTCTTCAGGGTTCAAGCACGTGGTGTCCAATGAGGTTAAGGTGCAGCGTGTGCTCCAGGTCAGGGGTCGGCGTGTGGTTCGAGCCACAGAGGTTGCAGTCAGTTGGGACAGCTTCAACCTGGGAGACATTTTTATCCTCGACCTGGGCAACGTGAGTTCACTGAAATCTATAAGAGTTTCTACAGTATGTACAAATCAAGGAAACATATACTGGTTTAATTTAGTGACATTATTTGCAGATTTTAGTGAAATTGTCTTTGTATGTAGGCTAAGGGTGTATAGTCATTGCTCATGTTAGTAAGCTGTTATTGTAAGTAATCCACTTTGAAACCAATACTGTTTTGGTCATGAATAATGTAAAATATAATTTGTATACGTATGCTTTAACATAGTCAACAGGCAGAGGAGTTAGAGCTACACTATTACACTTGGTCCACTGTACTGATAGTCTTCACTTGTCTGTATTACAGGAGATTTATCAATGGTGTGGTTCCAAGGCCAATAACTTTGAGAAGCTGAAGGCCACTCAGGTGTCAAAGGATATCCGTGACAATGAACGATGTGGGCGGGCTGAGTTGTACATATGTGACGAGGGGGCAGAATGTGAGAAGATGTTGAAGGTGAGTCTTTCAATGAGGAGGAAGGGATGAAAAAAATAGTTCATTCCTATACACTTCAAATCATGCCATTGTTTATATGCTCCCAATAAACATCTATAGTTAGTTACCTTTTTAACATAAATGATGATCATTTTCTTTGAGATGCCTGACTCGTGGTCTCGTTCCAGATTCTTGGACCCAAACCCGAGTTGCCTGAGGCAAATGCAGACGACACAAATACAGACGTGTCCAATCGGAAGCTGGCAAAATTATACAAGGTCAGATCCATTTTCTAATTAAACAATTGAATCGTTAAATATGATGTAATAAGCTGTTTTTGAGCACACCTTCAAATACTAATATTACATTGAAATGTTTTTCCAAAAGGTGTCTAATGCCAGTGGGGATATGGGCATTGATATGGTAGCATCGGAGAACCCGTTTTCACAGAATGCCCTGGAGTCAAGTGACTGCTTTATCTTGGACAATGGCCCCAATGGCATGATCTTTGTCTGGAAAGGTATTGGTTTCTTCTCAGCAGCTGGTCTCTATGAATTATTTTGACTGTAAAACCCCAAGCTTTAATCTTCCCTTAGATTATAAACTACTTTTGAATACTGTTGTGCCTGGAAGTCACTTAGTTCTTCTGCCTTTGGAGTTTAATCATGAGTTTATTTGGAATAAAAACAGGTAAGGATGCTAACAAAGAGGAGAGAAGTGCGGTGATGAGTGCTGCCGAACAGTTTATCACAAAGATGGGCTACCCGAAACACACCCAGGTCCAGATCCTACCTGAGAATGGGGAGACCCCTCTGTTCAAGCAGTTCTTCAAAATCTGGCGTGACGCGGACCATACAGTGGGGTTGGGAACCGCCTACGTGTCCAACAAAATCGCCAAGATCAAGAAGGTTCCCTTCGATGCCTCCACTCTCCATCACTCGGATGCCATGGCGGCTCAGCATGGGATGGTGGACGAGGGGAATGGAGAGAAGCAGGTTTTTTGGCGGGGATTCTGGGGTTTTCTCAATAAACACCATATAGTATGATGGTAGTTACCCTTAAATATTGTGTTTCAAGGTTTAGGGTAGTCATGTGTCCTCAGTAAAGGGATACATACAGCCCCTAAGGGTTACCACCGTGGGCCTGCACACCCACCAAAAAGGTGTCACAATTTCACAAACAAGCCTTTGAGAAAAGAGCTGCAAGGGGTGTTACCTTTTTTCCATTCATGGACTACTACTACTAGCAAGAGCTGTGTTTACCTGTTAACCTCCGTAGATCTGGCGTATTGAGGGCGCTGACAAGGTGCCCGTGGAGCCCTCCACTTATGGACGATTCTATGGGGGAGACAGCTACATCATCCTCTACAACTACCAGCATGGAGGGCGTAACGGACAGGTCATCTACATATGGTAAGACAATGGAGATTATCCTTCTGGAAGCAACAGCAGGAAGCTTTGTGTGTTATTACATAGTTTGACAGCAAAGACTGCTAGCGTCCTTCTATCGTTACAGTAGGCTTCATCATTTATGAGCACCAGGGCTTTTGTTACATACTGTATTAGACACATCTAAAACAACTATATACTGTATGATATAACCTAAGCATAAATGTATGTTAATAGCACTTGAAAAGTACTCCTTCTTCACAGGCAAGGAGTGGATTCTAGCCAGGATGAAATTGGCGCCTCGGCATTCTTAGCTGCTCAGCTGGATGACGAGTTGGGAGGAGGAGCAGTACAGGTGACTGGATAGTTTTGATTTATCGCAGTCTGCCCCGCATAATACGGTCCAGATCATTTTTAATCAAGACGCACTGGAGTACAGAATTGAACCCTATTAGTCAGTTGTTTTGTCTGCAGACGCTGAACCTATAGGAATACGTTTCCATGGTCATGGATATCAACAGGGTCAGAGAGTTGGTCTGTAAAATGAAATGGAAATGAGGGAAGGTTAGGTTTAAAGCCAGGTATCTGACTCGCTCTGATTTTCTGTCTGTTTCTACCGTGATGAAGGTGCGGGTGATCCAGGGTAAGGAGCCTGCCCACCTCATGAGTCTTTTTGGGGGGCAGCCGATGGTAGTGCACCAAGGTGGTACCTCCAGAGAGGGTGGCCAGGCCCAGGCTGCAGACACACAGCTGTTCCAGGTGCGGTCCAACCCTGCTGGCTGCACACGTGCCATAGAGGTGAGTAACAGGAGATGGAAGGTGAGGTGGGAAAATCTCAATAAAATATGTTTTGTAGGTACATCTATTTGGTTACTTTTTGGCTGTATTCACTAGAATCCAAATGGACGCAAACAAGCCGAAACGGGGAAGGACTAATTTGAACTTGTCCAATAAGAAAGGCATCACAAAATGTCTTTGCTACAGTGTACACTAATACACCCCAGTAGATGGAGTAGCCAACCATTGTGATGTATGGTTGGTTTGTTGGTGACGCTGACTACAGTCCGTTTGCTACTGCTGAACTGTAGTTAGTACCTCCAGTGTACAGTATTTTTAACTGCCTCCTTTCTTCCTCTCTCCACTCAAGGTTGATGCTGCTGCCTCAAATCTGAACTCCAACGATGTGTTTGTGCTGGTGACCCCGGCATCCTCCTTCATATGGGTGGGAAAGGGGACAAGTGACAGTGAGAAGCATGGAGCTCAAAAGCTAAGTGACCTTCTAGGGGTCTCAGCCTCAGAGCTGGCCGAGGGTGAAGAAGCAGGTACGTTCCCTGTCAGCAGTCTAATTCACTAGGAAATGGTGTTTAGCCAATAGCCTCAGAATGTTACTTATTATGAAGATACAAGGCAAAGCTTTTCCAACCGCTCCATCTTCTTCCAGATCCACAATTGTATGTATGTGTTTGTGTGTCAAGATGACTTCTGGGATGCTCTGGGAGGTAAAGCGGACTACCGTACGTCAGCCAGACTGAAAAACAAAATGGATGTTCATCCACCACGCCTGTTTGCCTGCTCCAACAAAACTGGGCAGTTCATTGTGAGTCTGCCCTGTTATAACTGTAGTATAGCACTCTGCTGCATTCCTGTTTTCAGGTTTGACATGATTTGAATATCCATTTGGATAAATTCAGTTTCCTCTGCTAATGGAATAGCCTTTGATCCACATTTTATACAGAAGTGTGGGAAACTATTTCCATGTCCTCCTGAATGTGCAGTGACCTGGCCTGTTGTCAAAATACCACAATACTATTTATTTCCACAGATTGAAGAGGTGCCTGGGGAGATGACACAAGAAGACCTGGCCCCAGATGATGTCATGCTCTTGGACACCTGGGAACAGGTGACTAGTAGAGGGATTGTCAAGGTGCAACCAGGGCCACGTTCAGCAGCCGAACGTTGTAGAAATGCCAATAGAACAAACGCAATTCCTCATTCCACATGTCAGAGGGGCATGTATGTTCTACATAGCATATTTCGATCTGAACGTTCTGAAACGTTGCACCCTGCTGAACGTGCCTCAGGTTTTTTGCTAATAATGCACACCTATTGATTTGCTTAACACTTTCCATGTACCCTTCAGATCTTTGTTTGGATCGGAGGTGAAGCTCATGAGGAGGAGAAGACAGAGGGTATTGCCTCAGGTAAGCAATGGTGGTTTTAAAACAAGATCACATAATTACCTGATAAAAGTGCAGACGGGAACTTAAATATGCCGATTCATTAAATGAACTGTTCTTTCTTTCCTCACTGCTCCTGCCTATTTCCTGTTCTGTGGTCAGCCATTCGTTACATAGAGACAGACCCTACCAAGCGGGACAGCAGTACGCCCATAGTGAAGTTAAAGCAAGGTCATGAGCCTCCCACGTTCACTGGCTGGTTCTTGGGCTGGGATCATGGGTACTGGAGCAGTAATCCCATGGAACGGGCCATGGTTGGACTCCGTGTCTGAACCACTCCAGGGTGACGTTTCCCCTAGGGGCAACTTCACCCAAAGCCTCATTTGTGCAACTAACTGGGTATCTATCCCCTTTCCTTTCAACTGTTAGACTGCCCATGGATACCAATTTGTGATGGATAATATACTCTCTTCACACTATTGCTGTTTTGATCTTATGGTTTTCTTGAAGAGAGAATAGTCATGTAATCACACTACAGTTTAGTAATTTCCTTTTCTTACACACTAATACTGTTAGCCCATGTTTTTTTAGCAGTATCTTACTACATTTGCAATAAATGCAATATGAGTTTTTTCGCTTCTGTACCATGCCGTGTTGGGCAGAGTTCAGATATTCCTGTTTGAGAATCTTGTGCAGACTGAGTTTCCATAACGACCCAAAGGATATGTCATGTCTGACAGTGGACGGAAAACCTGCAACAAAGCACAACTGGAAGTAGTCAAATACATTCACATAACTAAATAAAATGTATGATGCCCGATACCAGTTGTCAGCTCTGTTAATTGTAGTCAATAGCTAAGAGGCTTTGGTTTAGTGATTATCATGAAAACATGAATGAAGACCGGCCAATCAAGGCAGAACAACCTGAAGCCAGGAGACATTTATTCTCAAAAATAAAATGGAATTCTATAAAAATGTCGCCTGTCAGATTTTGCAAACATAATACAACTCTCATCTGAGTATTCACCAGATGCATTAAATCAAAGTGAATCATTATGGGGTGATGACATTGTAACGTCTTACAGAAATCCAAATGAACATTTAGTTACAAATAAGTTGATCATCATTAACCACCTCCATGAACGAGCTGAATCCTTAATTGTGAGACAGAGGGGCACACAGCTACACCCACAGTGGGGCCTTAAGCCAGGTCCACGTGCTGTTTTCTTCAGCTGTTCTGAATGTCGCTGTAGTAGTTGCCATCCTCATTATCAAATATCTCAGAGAGTAGGAAGAGCTCTTGAGGATCATTTCTGGACACCACCTCTCCTGACTTTATCAGAACTTTGAGGCGCTCTTCACAATTGGGGAGAACTCTACTGTTGAGGAAGTCAATGATCTCTGAAAAGAAAATACAGAAATAAAATCTGTAAACGGTTCCAGCAAACAAGGTGCGTGCCAAACGGCACCCTAGTCCCTATATAGTGTGCTATTTTTGACCAGGGCCCATGGTCAAAAGGAGTGCACTTTATAGGGAATAGGTGTGATTTGGGACTAGATCAAAGCTCTCTTCCCCAAAGCACCATTATATTTAAATACTACGGTCAAGGAGGACCAAGCGACATTTATGTCGTCACTGATCCACAACTATTCTAACGAAATGCTAAAAACCTAGCGATAGAGCATTTTGGGTGGTCGCATGGGGTTGTACAGTGGTCTAAGCTGCTGCCTCAGGCTCACAGGTACTGTGTACTACCACTGTGAGCATGGGTTTGAATCTGACCCAGTCCTCCAGCACTCTCTCTATCCTGTCCAATAAACAAGAAATACAAAAGGAGTGGGACTGCCCTACTCTTTAAAATAAGAGGATAGTGTTTGTATGACAGTAGCTTACACCTACCACAGAAGGACATGCTCTGCCACAACGGAACGTTGGCTACCTTTAGCCTGTAG
Organism: Oncorhynchus mykiss; assembly: GCF_013265735.2. NCBI lineage: Eukaryota > Metazoa > Chordata > Actinopteri > Salmoniformes > Salmonidae > Oncorhynchus > Oncorhynchus mykiss. The sequence continues at coordinate 24,320,668 of NC_048585.1, read as the reverse complement.
TAGTGTGTCTGTACGTAGCGTGGAGTAACATCCCTTAAAAATTATAGAAATGTTAGCACATAGCAATGCATTACATCACACTGACATGCACAATTGCATTACACACTCCTAGAAGATGGAAAACATTTGTAAAGGCTTTGTCATGCATTGATCTAATTCAATGACATCTCAGCGTTCTATTGAGAGACTTGCCAATGCTAAAAGTTAACACTGACACAATACAAACCTCCCTTAGTGAAAATGTCACAAACGCAACAAGGCAATCCATGACACATTGTCCAAAACATCTGTGTTCAATAACAACCTCTTACCCAATTGTGTGAGCAATTTCTTCCCAGTTGATATCTGCAACATCTTCCACCTGCATTGCATTCAAGCTGAAAATGCAACAGTTTCACATGCTGATATCAGGACCAAAAGTCTACCTTTTGTCCTGTGTATCAGGACAGTGCAGAAAGGTCCGAGTAACATCACTAGACCGGCTAATAAATCTTAAACAAAGAATCAAAAAACAGATTCACCATCGCATAGATTGAATGGAAATCAACACACTTACGCTTTGATCAAATCCACTTTGCCCTGTAATGATTTCGTGTGTCCACTGAATACTGGTTGTCCATATGCCATTTTGTGCTTCAAAACACCCAACCTGGAAAAGTTGTATCAAAGATACAGCCTCAAAAGTCAGACGAAAGTTCTGAATCAATGTTTGTGTAAACAATTCAATGACAATGGTTTTATTTTGTAACAGCTACCCCTGAAACTCCCCGCCCACCATTTTATTCGACACTGGGACCAGTGGCGCGTTTCAACCGTCTGGCACACATCTGTCCAGGGGATGTTGTTGTACAGCTGGTCTTTCCTGACGGTGGCCGGTCCACTGCCAGGCTCTGCCTGTCCCACCAGGTGCTTCCGCACAGCTTCCATTAGTCTTTTCAGTTCTTCCTCGGTCCACGCACCTTTGTTTGCGGCTGAGAAATACACACCAAACAAAGCGTGAACATTGTCCCACGTCAAACAACACGAACAACCATTTCCCCAAAAGATGAGTGGAGCAGAATGTCCGGCAAGGATGTCAGAGTCAATATATTAAAGCTGTAATCTGTACTTGGTGAAACTGCCACATTTGTTTGGGATATTACAACAAAGAAGTTACTTCCAACATCAGTTATTTTCCTTCGGCCATCCTTGCACACGTGATAGAACTGCAGAATATGTACTGTGATTATATTTTGTACCACGATGCTGGACATTCCTCTCTTCCATTTCATCAACAAGACAAAAACAATAACTAAGGCGCTGGGGGGGGGGCAGTGGCGATGAGTCACCTTATGCGGATTCCAGTTCCCAACGACTTACACATTTGAGCAAAACGTTTCTCTAGGGACGATTCGCTTCGGCCAGTCAACGCCGAGATCTTCGCCCACTTGTTGCCGTGCAACGTCTGTAGTTTTTTCAAAGTGTGAAGCTCTTCTTCGGTGAACCTTCGGTAAGGAAATCAAGGAAATAAGCATTCAAAGTGCCTCAATGTCTGCAAATATTAGCAAACCATAAAGTGGTTCATATCAGAACAATAGCACAGTTGTGAACACTAATTCAAGAAAATGTCAATTCAATATTACTATACTTTCGTACACTGTATTTAGAGGCAACATAACGTAAGCCGGGATAGCCGTTTATAACCGTGAAGGTCATTTCCTTATAGTAACTAGCCCTGTCTTACCTGCCCTTGTAGTTGCTGACATCAAACATTTTCCTCCCACGTATATAGACTTGATGCCAAGACCTGGGTATTCCTTCACCTGGAACAACAGGTTAGGAAGAGGTGAGATCAGTTTTCTGGGAAATTGCTTAGCATATTTTTGGGCCACTGTAGACAATGCTGAAGAACAGGGATGTAATGTGGATAAAAACTTCGTCAAAGTTTTCTAATCGAATGAACCTGGCTACAAGACGACACACCTATTCTTTCATGGAATCTGTGCTGCCTCTTCAATTTCTTGATATTCGCTTCTTCCTCTTTGAAGCGCTGTGGATGGAAGAGCTCAGAGCCACTCTGAATCCCAGTGAGAGACAGGAAGTCGTAGACGTTACTCCTGAGTCGTTCGTTCTCCTGCGCATTGAATCTTCCACTTCGCAGGGAAAGGCCTGGGAACAACAGAAGATTCCACATGGGCTTAAATGACTGGGTCTAAAATGCTAAAATATATGATAATACAATCAGTCACATCTCTAAACACAGTAACATCTTACATATCATTGCTACAATGTTACATGATGCTGCGATAAACACTTAAAAATATTGAACCATGAGTGACTGAAGAAGAAGCTTACCTTGTCTTCGGAATTCCTTGAATCGATCAAGATCATACTTTATCATCTTCTGGATCTCGTCAACAGACTTTGACTCAACGTTGGGAATGAACTCTTTGAGATCCTTCAGAGCCTGCCAGTCGTCCACACTGTAGCATAGTGAGGGGAGAGAATCATACACATGACGTCTAAACACACCTCTGAGTCGACAGAGCAAGAGAGACATGCCTTCCTCTCTCCACAGGAAGAGGCTCCAGATGAAATTCTGGTACACAGCATTCACAAAATGTCTGGTTTTCGCCAGCAAATGCAACTGGGCGACTCCACAGTAACAGAGTGATGCAGGGACTCAAATTTCACTTTAAAATGTATGTCAAACAAGTTTTAACAAGTTCCACAGAAAATATTACAAACATACATTTATTTGAAAAACATTGCAGATGCAAAGATTGGTAACAGAATGAGGGTTTGTGCAGCTGGTGCACTCATTTGCATCTGCAATGTTCAACAAGTAGCTTAAATGTGTGTTTGTAAAATATTCAGTGGAAATGGTTAAACGTCATTGTTGTGCCTAGAGTTGTATGGATTGTTGAACTTTGCAATCATTGGTTTTTGTTGGGCATACATTACAATTATTGTGGATTTGCCCCACTGTCAATGGTTGTGTTCATTTGGGAAATCACTCTTAAAAAACACGCTAGATTCACACTTCAATACAAGTGAACCAGGTCTCCTACTCACAGGAGAGTTTCTTCCTTTAGGCAGGGTTTGTTGTGTTGGGTCCCTGTCTCAACCATGGTTGAATGGGCGCCCTCTGTCTCACCGTTTGCTCCAGCATCATGAGTCCTGTTGTCATTTGGAACAGCTAAATCCAAAACATCTGCTGCAGAGTGGACACTGGCCATTCCCTTGTCTGACACTCTGCGGTGTTTTTTCTTTCTCCCGCTGACCTCCACAGCGGCAGACCCTCCATCTGTTTTTGGCCTCTTTGACTTCAATTTTCTTTCAGTTTGTTCTTTTATACCTGGACGGTCTGCTTTATCTGGACAATCATTCAGTTCACTCTCTGTGTGTTTTTTCTTATTTTGTTTCCTTTTTTTTACATTCTCCTCTGCCTCAGTTACCACATTTTTACCTCTCTTGACCATTTCAGGGTGCAGTTCTATGATTTTTGGATCATCTGCTGTTCTTGAAACTGTCCGACAGCTTTCCGCTCCCTCCTCAAGTTCTGTTTGTCTGTTCTTGTGTTTCTTCTTACTCCTTCTGGTTTCATCTGGCGCAGTTACAGCTGAAACGTCTACTGCAGCCTTTGAGAGGACACTGTCTATCACCCGTTCTGGCTCAATGTCATTATGTTTTCTCTTATTCTTCCGGCTATTCATATTATTCTCATCAGCAATCACTAAATCCACTCCCACCTGTTGTGTTTGAAGATTCTTTGACTTTTTCTTTGTTTTCCCTCCAGTTTGTTCCTCGGGATCTGGTACCTCCATTTCATCTTGAATAACATTTGGCTGCTTCTCTTCGTTTCCTTTTTTAAGTTTCTTCCTCTCTTTCTCCACCACTTCCAGCTCAGTCACTGTTTGCTCTTTATGTTTAGGGTCTTTACCTCTTTTCTCGACTGTCAACCGGTGACCATCCTTTTGATTATGCTCAATTGCCGGTTCTTCTGGTCCCTGTTCAGATAGTGCTTTATTCTTTTTGGCTTTTATGAATCCCTCGACTGTATCAGGTGCCACTGATGAGATTAATTCAGGAGTGTCTTCAAATTTAAGAGGGGATATTCGACACATCTCAAGCACTATGGGATTCTCCCTAGCCCCCTGTTCAGTGGATGTTGAAGTCCCCAGCATGTTGGCTACAGCATAACCTGTTTTCTCTATCTGTAACAGAAAGACAATATTCATGTTTTTCCATTGTTTCCTAAATGTGACAGCATGGATAGGCATGAACTTTAGCAGCTATGTAACGTTAACTAGCTACCATAATTCGATTAGCAAAATACGTTCATATTAAAACACAAGTTCACTTTTTTCGTACATACGCGCACAAGTGTGATCAATGTTGGGATAACGAGCTAGCTAGTGATAGTCCATTCAAATAGACTAGCTAGCTGTGTAAATCAAACATGATAAAACTCGTAAAGAAAAATAAATTCACCAGGTTGAACAAGTGGGGAAAGTAACACCGTAACTTCTTTGTTGACAAAAGCGACATAGCCGGAGATGTAAATATCTTCTTTGGTGTTAGCAATGTGTGTGACTGACCAAAGCTAGCTACTGCCACTCTGTGGTGGATGTATCGTAGAAATATAACATATTGAACGACTTTGGAACATCTCGCCCTGGCAATTTGACTGGTAAACTAAACTCGCAATGGCTGCCTGCCTGGTATTCTGATCACAAGTCTCCCATCTGCATTCCCGTGTAATTCCCAACAATTAGGATTTGTAGGTCTAGATTAATATTCCGCTATGCAGTTGTGGAAAAAGTACCCAAATGTTACACTTGAGTAAAAGTATAGATACCTTAATATTAAGTTACTCAAGTAAAAGTGAAAATCAGCCAGTAAAATACTACTTGAGTAAAAGTCTACAATTATTTGGTTTTAGATATACTTAAGTATCAAAAGTAAATGTAATTGCTAAAATATACTTAAGTATCAAAAGTAAAAGTAACATTTTAAATCAATTAAAATTCCTTATAACTTTAACTATTACTTCACTACATTCCTAAAGAAAATATTGTACTCTATACATTTTCTCTGACAACCAAAAGTTATTATTAATGTATCTATACTTTTACACAAGTGTGACAATTGGGTACTTTTTCCACAACTGCATAAATTCATGCCTATCCATGCTGTCACATTTAGGAAACAATGGAGAAAAAAGCTATTTAAGCAAAAGCAGATGGCACAATTTCCTTTAAAAAAATGTATACCCCAAAAAATTACTTAAGTAGTACATTAAAGTATATTGACTTCAGTACTTTACACCACTGCTGCTATGACAACACTATAGTTAGGCAGATCATATTTTGAAGATTTCAGATATCTGTTAATTGTGCTTCTCTTGATAAAATATTTGAGATTGGAGAACTTTTATGTGGTGATTTTAAGACGCTAAATACAGTCAGCAATGGCCAGCGATGAGTGGTGTGTGTTATAGACGGATATAAATAGATTTTGGTATGCTATTTCTATAGGCTTAACTCAGGTATAAGTCATTATAATAGCCTATATTTTTGTTCTAAAGTAAATGTAGATATACTTTACAGTATTAGTCTACACAGCCTGAAATTGGTTTGGATTGAAAAATCACACTTGACTCAAGTCATTAATAGCTCAGGTCTTGAAAATATGAGCCAAAAGCAGCACCAACCTTTTTCCCCTCAGTATCCAATGTGTATAAATGACCCTGTGAGCACCGCCTGACACCGATGGACGTCAAATGATTTGGTCATTTTGCTCACAGGGGAGACTCATATATATATACGATTTGCTTGTCAGTTTTTCCTCCCTGTACTTTCTTTCATTCAGTTTATTCTTCACATAGACAAAGAATGACTCCATGTTTCAGAAATGTTACAAAGCCTACTATCAATCCTTTCCACTGCATCCTCCTCCTATCCCACAACAAGTGAGAAGGGTGCAATTGCAACCCGCAATGTGGGCATTCCGGCATCTGCAGGAACCCCTCTTTATACTTCTATTGGTCCATTTTTAAATTAGGACAGGCGGGAGGCGGGGGTGCTCCAGTACAGAAGGTGCTGTTAATGCACAATAATGTTGGATGCCAACAGCCTATAAACCCCACAGAAGGGGGCAAAAATGGTAGCTAGCACCGGTAGACAGTGTCCTTCGCACCCGTCTGCCAGGCACTGTTTTCCCGCAGTTCTGTTAACAACGCTGAAGGCAGGTGTTCGGCAGGCGGGAGCGAAAGACACTGTGCTAACTTTGCCCATACAAAAAAAGATTGCAGTCATAGTGCAGTGTAACTGCAGTACACTGCAGTAAAACTGCAGAATGCTGCAAATACTGCATCCTGTACTGCAGTAATTATGCAGTGTAACTGCAGATACAGTGCATTACAACTGTCGATTGCAGTTATTGCATTTTTACTGCAGTTTCAATACTTTTTTTGTCAAGGAGCCAGCTAGCCTTAAAGACTCCATTACACAGCAGATGGGAGGCGATGCCGGGTGATAGCTAGCTAATTAGCAAGCACACAATGTCATTAACTATCAAGCTAGACAGTACCCAGTGTCGCCCTAGCCTCCGGCCTGCTGTGACACTGTGTGCCAGCTAGCTAACTATCAAGCTAGCACATGGTGCCGCTAACTATCAAGCTAGCTATTGCACTCTGTCACCCCAGCCTCCCGCCTGCTGTGTTAGCGGGAGGCGGGGACGACCGGTAGACAGGTGTGGAATCATGTAGTAACCAAAGAAGTATTAAACAAATCAAAATATATTTTATATTTGAGATTCTTCAAAGTAGCCACCCTTTACCTTGATGACAGCTTTGCACACTCTTGGTTTCAGAACCTCACGTTACAAAGCCTACTACCACTCCTTCCGCTGCATGTTTACCACTGTACATAGGCTACTTTGAAGAATCGCAAATATAAGCATCAGCATTAGTCCACAGGATATAATCAGTATGTGTCACGTTCTGAGTTCTTTTGTTATGTCTTTGTTTTAGTATGGTCAGGGCGTGAGTTGGGTGGGTTGTCTATGTTAGTTTTACTATGATTTGCTATTTGTGTGTTTGGCCTGGTATGGTTCACAATCAGAGGCAGCTGTCAATCGTTGTCCCTGATTGAGAACCATATTTAGGGAGCCTGTTTTCTATTGTGTTTCGTGGGTGATTATTTTCTGTTTTCTGTTGTGTGTCTGCACCAGCCAGAACTGTTTTCGGTCGTTCTCTTTGTTAGTTTTGTTATTTCCGTGTTCATTTAATAAATATGGACACATACCACGCTGCACCTTGGTCCTCACCTTCTTCCACCATCAACGGCCGTTACAGTATGAGGTTGTTTGTCTATCTGTGTCTGCCTTTGCTGTGTGTTTTTGGATCCATGTGAATGTGTGTTTTTTTGATCTGTGCTGGGGACTTGCGATTGTGTCTTTTTAAATTTTCCATGGGAGGCAGGCTTCTGTGTCAGGTCCCCAGTAATACAGAGAGCAGAGAGGCTGTTGAACTGCTGCAGAGAGCTCTGGACTTGTACATCTGCTTCCTGGGGTCTGATCACACACTGACCAGAGACTTACAACAGTAAGACCCAGTGCAGGATTGAAAGTTTAGCCACACCTCAAACAGCAACTGGGTTGGTAAGAGAATAGCTGACCGATGCAATCGCTTGCCAAATGATCAACACTGCATATTGAACATAAACTATAGCAAACTGCAAAACATGGGGTCTAGACTGGAGTTGCTTGTTGTGTCCCAGGACCTCAAGTAAAGAATCTTAAACTAACAGAGTTGAACCTAGTCCATTTAGGGTTTTAAAAATAGAATCAAGGAGAACTTTGACTACTTGTGTCTTCAAGTCCAGACCCCTCTCCCACCTCTCCACTAGGAGACTAAGCAGGGGGACCAGACCCAACACAGCCACACCCCTCCACTCCCACCTGGCCTGGTAAAGGGGTACCACACACACCCCTCTGGACCCCTCCTTAAACAGATCCCTGTCAGCCCCATCCAACAAGACCCTCCACAGATCCAGAACAGGAACCAGTCAAGAACCACTGACAGAACCACCTGTCTTCTCTAAGACCCTGGCCTGCCTTCCAGACCAAAGTGTTCAGGCTACAGACTCAGAAACTTGATCTTAGAACTCAAACTCAGACCTGCTTCAGCACCGGGCCTTCGTTCTATAGACAGGACCCGGGTGCTGCATAGGGCAGGCTGGTGCCACCAACCAGGCAGGTACGTTCTAGAGGAACGGACAGTCATAACATTGAAAAGAGAGATTCGATTCCCTCTGTACATAGAGAAGCACACCGCTGGTGAGACAGACAGGACAGGGAGGAGAGACAGTCTTATTCCACCAGGTGGCACTAGAGACAAGGGAAAGAGTCAGAGCGAAGAAGACCACACTTTCATCATGACCACTGTTTTTCATGTATATTTAACTAGGCAAGTCAGTTAAGAACACATTTTTATTTACAATGACTGCCTACCAAGGAACAGTGGGTTAACTGCCTTGTTCGGGAGCAGAACAACAGATTTTTACCTTGTCAGCTCTGGGATTCAATCCAGCAACCTTTCGGTTACAGCCCAACACGCTAACCACAAGGCTACCTGCCGCCCCAATTTCTTTGAACCGCTATTGTTTAAATACATTCCTCTGATAAATGTCCCTATATGGACAATTGATTATTTCAAGATATCGAATCAAATCAATTCACATTTTATTTGTCACGAATACAACCGGTGTAGACCTTACAGGGAAATGCTTACTTACAAGCCTTTAACCAACAATGCCGGTTTAAAAATACCTATAATAAAAAATAAAAGTAACAAATAATTAAAGAGCAGCAGTAAAATAACAATATAAACTACAGGGGGTACTAGTCAATATCACCGGTTAGTCGAGGTAATATGTATATGTAGGTATAGTTATTAGAGTGACTATGCATGGATAATAAACAGGAAGTAGCAGCAGCATAAAGATGAGGGGGGGGGGGGGGGGCAATGCAAATAGTCTGGGTAGCCATTTGAATAGATGTTCAGGAGTCTTATAGCTTGGGGGTAGAAGCTTTTTAGAAGCCTCTTGGACCTAGACTTGGCGCAGTGAGAACAGTCTATAACTAGGGTGGCTGGAGTCTTTGACAATTTCTGACACCGCCTGGTATAGATGTCCTGGATAGCAGGGAGCTTGGCCCCAGTGATGTACTGGGCCGTACGAACTACCCTCTGTAGTTGCCATACCAGGCAGTAATGCTCTCTGGTGCAGCTGTAGAACCTTTTGAGGATCTGAGGACCCATGACAAATCTTTTCAGTCTCCTGAGGGGGAATAGGTTTTGTTGTGCCCTCTTCACAACTGTCTTGGTTTGCTTGGACCATGTTAGTTTGTTGGTGATGTGGACACCAAGAAACTTGAAGCTCTCAACCTGCTCCACTACAGCCCCGTCGATGAGAACTATGAAATAACACATATGGAATTATGTAGTAACCAAAAAAGTGGTAAACAAATCAAAATATATTTTATATTTGCGATTCTTCAAAGTAGTTTGCCTTGATGACAGCTTTATTTATTTATTGAGTAGGGTATTGGAGGCTATTTTGTAAATGACATCGCCGAAGTCAAGGATCGGTAGGATGGTCAGTTTTACAAGGGTATGTTTGGCAGCATGAGTGAAGGATGCTTTGTTGCGAAATAGGAAGCCAATTCTAGATTTAACTTTGGATTGGAGATGTTTGATGTGAGTCTGGAAGGAGAGTTTACAGTCTAACCAGACACTTAGGTATTTGTAGTTGTCCACATATTCTAAGTCAGATCCGTCCAGAGTAGTGATGTTGAACAAGCGGGCAGGTGCAGGCAGCAATCGGTTGAAGAGCATGCATTTAGTTTTACTTGTATTTAAGAGCAATTGGAGGCCATGGAAGGAGAGTTGTATGGCATTGAAGCTCGCCTGGAGGGTTGCTAACACAGTGTCCAAAGAAGGGCCAGAAGTATACAGAATGGTGTCGTCTGCGTAGAGGTGGATCAGAGACTCACCAGCAGCAAGCGTGACATCATTGATGTATACAGAGAAGAGAGTCGGTCCAAGAATTTAACCCTGTGGCACCCCCATAGAGACTGCCAGAGGCCCGGACAACAGACCCTCCGATTTGACACACTGAATTCTATCAGAGAAGTAGTTGGTGAACCAGGCGAGGCAGTCATTTGAGAAACCAAGGCTGTCGAGTCTGCCGATGAGGATGTGGTGATTGACAGAGTCGAAAGCCTTGGCCAGGTCAATGAATACGGCTGCACAGTATTGTTTCTTATCGATGGCGGTTAAGATATCGTTTAGGACCTTGAGCGTGGCTGAGGTGCACCCATGACCAGCTCTGAAACCAGATTGCATAGCGGAGAAGGTATGGTGGGATTCGAAATGGTCGGTAATCTGTTTGTTGACTTGGCTTTCGAAGACCTTAGAAAGGCAGGGTAGGATAGAAATAGGTCTGCAGCAGTTTGGGTCAAGAGTGTCCCCCCCTTTGAAGAGGGGGATGACCACAGCTGCTTTCCAATCTTTGGGAATCTCAGACGACACGAAAGAGAGGTTGAACAGGCTAGTAATAGGGGTGTCAACAATTTCGGAAGATCATTTTAGAAAGAAAGGGTCCAGATTGTCTAGCCCGGCTGATTTGTTGGGGTCCAGATTTTGCAGCCCTTTCAGAACATCAGCTGACTGGATTTGAGAGAAGGAGAAATGGGGAAGGCTTGGGCGAGTTGCTGTGGGGGGTGCAGTGCTGTTGCCCGGAGTAGGGGTAGCCAGGTGGAAAGCATGGCCAGCCGTAGAAAAATGCTTATTGAAATTCTCAATTATAGTGTATTTATTGGTGGTGACAGTGTTTCCTATCTTCAGTGCAGAGGGCAGCTGGGAGGAGGTGTTCTTATTCTCCATGGACTTTACAGTGTCCCAGAACTTATTTGAGTTTGTGTTGCAGAATGCAAATTTCTGCTTGAAAAAGCTAGCCTTGGCTTTTCTAATTGCCTGTGTATATTGGTTTCTAGCTTCCCTAAAAAGTTGCATATCACGGGGGCTGTTCGATGCTAATGCAGAACGCCATAGAATGTTTTTGTGTTGGTTAAGGGCAGTCAGGTCTGGAGAGAACCAAGGGCTATATCTGTTCCTGGTCATAATTTCTTGAATGCTTATTTAAGATGGTGAGGAAGGCATTAAAAAAAAACAGGCATCCTCTATTGGATACCCGGCCAGGTCAATTAGAAAGGCCTGCTTGCTGAAGTGTTTCAGGGAGCGTTTGACAGTGATGAGTGGAGGTCGTTTGACCGCTGACCCATTACGGATGCAGGCAGTGATCGCTGAGATCTTGGTTGAAAACAGCAGAGGTGTTTTAGAGGGCAAGTTGGTTAGGATGATATCTATGAGGTTGCCCGTGTTTACGGCTTTGGGGTGGTACCTGGTAGGTTCATTGATACTTTGTGTGAGATTGAGGGCATCAAGCTTAGATTGTAGGATGGCTATGTGGGAACTCCTTCAAGACTGTACAACCAAATATAACTCTCTTTCTCTCTAACGCTCTCTCTCTCTCCCTCTCTTTCTTGCTTCTCCTTAATTTTGGAAGAAATGTATTTGTTAAAAACTGTTCAACTATTGTCTTTCTAGCTGTAGCTTATGCTTTCAGTGCTAGATTAATTCTCTTATATTTTGATTGGGTGGACAACATGTCAGTTCATGCTGCAAGAGCTCTGATAGGTCCGGAAGTTGTCATAATTACTGTGTAAGTCTATGGAAGGGGGTGATAACCATTAGCCTCATAGGTTTTGTATTGAAGTCAATGTACCCAGAGGAGGACAGAAGCTAGCTGTCCTCCGGCTACACCATGGTGATAACCTGCAGAGTGCTGCTAAGGCTACTGTAGACCTTCATTGCGAAACAGTGTGTTTTAATCAAATATTTGGTGACGTGAGCACATTTAGTATAGTTTTATCTAAAAAGGATACGTTTCTTAAGGTTTCAGTATTTTCACTTTTAAGAAATTCACTGAGGTGGATGGTCCTCCCGTTACTCCTCTGAGGAGCCTCTGCTGCTTTGAACGTGTCAATGGTGAATTGCATGTCCTTGGGTAAGTTTTTGTAGTTGTATTGTTGAACTGTTACATCAATTTGGTATAATGCCAACAAAAACATGACAAATGTTTCCTGCCATCATTTGAGAAAAATATGATGTTGAAGCATGTACATTCAGAGCATTTTAAGTGTTTAAACGGAAAAGGACGGAAATCATTTCTCATCAGTCATGCCAGAGGTTCATGTGACATAAAATAAAATCTGGATAGATATTTAGCATAACCTCTATTTACAAGGCCAAACCTAGCTAATCCAAATACACATTGCATAATAACATAATGATTATAATTGATCTGTATTAAATTATAATCTCGTGTGGCAGGGTAGTAATAGCATTGCCTATAATCATTCAGGTCATCTTTTCCATTTTCAGTGGGTGAAGAGGTTGCTTGAGGAGAAATACTATGTGTGAGACGGCACGTATACTACTACACCCAGGTTTGGAGATCACGAGTTCAGGAGAGGGTAGAGGAACTGACAGTGTGTGTGTGTGTGTGTGTGAGTAGCCAGTGTGGTTTTAGAATAGTGAATGCTGTGTCACAGACAGAGAGACAGAGTGTGTGTGTCTGCATGTGCAAATGTGTGTGTGTGTGTGTGTGTGTGTGTGTGTGTGTGTGTGTGTGTGTGTGTGTGTGTGTGTGTTAGAGCAAGAGTGCGGGAGAGCTGAAAATGTGAGACATGGTACGGAGTCACGTTCCTCTGTGGCTGCTGATGCCTGTGGAGTGAATGAACTCACAGACCAGCTGAGCTCTTCTCCATACCTCTCTATTTCATCTCTATGACTGAGGCTAAAATGACCCCACTTATTAATACCTAACAGCTGCTTTTTAACACACACACACACACACACACACACACACACACACACTACTGTTTATCCATTAATAATGAAATGGCGACTACTTTGAATGTCACTCCTAGTCTATCTTAAAAGTGTATTGGTTACAGTACACACACAGTACATGTCAATAACATTATTCCTCAGGGCTGCTAGCATGAGCCTTCTCACCCATTTACTCCCAACATGGCCTATTGTGTGTCATGTAATAGACATAAGTTGGCAACACTTACGCTCAATTATGACTCCAGATTCGAATGACCCCATACTTCCATGTAATGCAAACTTCAATGTGGCCGGCTCCATGCGTTTTACATGTAATGAAGTGGCCGAGACAGGACGTCTAAATTGACATCACCCACACATTACAGTCAATCGTCTTTCTGTCCTGCAGGAATCTGAGGCAACTATGATCTAGTGAGTTACCTCCATGGTAATAAAAAGAGAACCAGGGCAATCTCCCAGAAGCTTGGCTGGTGTGTAAGAGGGTGTGGTACTGCATGGTATCCAGAGGGTGTTACAGTAGTTAGTGAACATTGCCAGACACATGAGGTATGTGACATCATGGAACTGTAGCTTTCAGACATTCAGAGAGAAATGCAAGGGTGTTTCCCAATCACATGAGACCTAATGACTTCACAGCACCATTGATTCTGTACATGAATACATTAAACCATACTTTAGTTTTCCCACAAGTGAGAAAAGCGCAGCTGCTGATTTTCCAGGGCCTTTGAGCCTCTCGGTCTCTCACATTTGTTTCCACACTAGAGTCCAGGGATTATGTGTGATTACAGGAGTTAAACGATGTTTTTACTTAAGGCTTAAAGCAGGCCGTATATCCATCTCCCACCCATGAGTGCTTATTATGATAGTCATAGCCTGCTTCCAGAAGATTCAGACAAACGAGATTTGACACGATGAGTCTTGATGTGTGCGTGCGTGTGTGTGCATGCGCTGTACTTGTTACACTTTCTTCAACTATCCACTGCAACAAAGTTGCTGAATGCATGTCAGTGGCACTCCAAATCAAAACCTCTAGTAATCTTCAAGCCTGATAAAGTGAGTTACACCGAGCTACTGTATGTGTGTGTATGTGTGTGTATGTAACCATTTAATCTCAGTTGACCAGAGTTACCATCTCACTCAACCTCTCCCTCTCCGTCGCTCTCTTTTCTCTCTCTTTAACAGATTCCGAACCTCCCTGCCCTCTCAGACGATGGCCTGTCTCTCATCATTGTGAAAGAATTCCTGACCACAGAGATCGACGTGATCCTTGCAAGGTACAGAGTCTGCCCAGAAAATAACCCATGACACCTCTATGAGTGAATCACAAGGTTTAAAAACTACAAAGATGCATTTGGGTTGGCAATTAAGCAATACTTTCAACCTTGAGACCAATCTCTGTTCCTTGGTTATCTGTAGTGCTGAGTTCAAATAGAGCTTGAGACCAAGATTAGAAACCGAACTCTACTGCCAGCTGACCGATTAGAATTGACAACGTCTACTGTATATCAATGAAGTCAGTGTGAGAAGAAGTCTGTGCTCACACGCACAGACACACGAACATAGACATAGACACAAGCTGTAATAAACCATAGCAGCACTGTGATAGTGTGGGACCATAATCGGAGGACTTTTATTTTGATACCGGATGCTGGGGCTCTGGGGTGTAAAGAGCAGGGGTTAGCTCGAGTTAAGAGTTTGATGCCTTTGCAGGTTCCAGCTCTCTCTTCATAGGATTTCATCATTTATTTATCCCCTGAAGTCGTGTAGTTGCTCTAAGTAAACCTTGAGTCTATATCTAAAGTTGCAGTGTCCGTGGATAATCATCCTTTACCCTGGCCTTTACCCTGCCCCCCCCAAAAAAAACAAGCAGGGTGACAAGCAAAACAGCAAACTGAGACTAGTAAAGGAGTTTTATACAGTGTCTTCAGAAAGTATTCCTACCCCTTGACATATTCCACATTCTGATGTGTTACAGCCTGAATTCAAAATTGATTAAATATAACCACACAACACCCCATAATGACAAAGTGAAAATGTTTTTGCACATTTACATGAATATTCTCACCCGAGTCAATACTTTGTAGAAGCACCTTTGGCAGTGATTAAAGCTGTGAGTCTTTCGGGGTAAGTCTCTAAGCGCTTTGCACACCTGGATTATACAATATTTGCCCATTATTCCTTTTAAAATTCTTCAAGATCAGTCAAGTTGATTGTTGACCATTGCTTGACAGCCATTTTCAAGTCTTGCCATAGATTTTCATGCCGGTTTAAGTCAAAACTGTAACTAGACCACTCAAGAACATTCAATGTAATCTTGGTAAGCAACTCCAATGTAGATTTGGCCAGTTTTAGGTTATGGTCCTGCTGAATGGTGAATTCATCTCCCAGTGTCTTTTGGAAAGCAGACTGATCCAGGTTTTCCTCTAGGATTTTGCCTGTGTGTATATACTGAAGACAAATATAAACGCAACATGTAAAGCTATGGTCCCATGTTTTATGAGCTTAAATAAAAGATCCCAGACCTTTTCCATACGTACAAAAAGCGTATTTCTCTCAAATTTTGTTCCCAAATTTGTTTACATCACTCTTAGTGAGCATTTCTACTTTGCCAAGAAAATACATCCACCTGACAGGCGTGGCATATCAAGAAGCTGAGGAGTATTTCTGTCTGTAATAAAGCCCTTTTGTGAGGAAAAACTCATTCTGATTGGCTGGACCTGGCTCCTCAGTGGGTAGGCCTGGCTCCCAAGTGGGTGGGCCTATGCCCACCCATGGCCGCGCCCCTGCCCAGTCATGTGAATTCCATAGGCATGCCTGGTCTTTGTGGTTAAATCTGTGCTTGAAAGTCACTACTCGATTGAGGGACCTTACAGATAATGGTATGTGTGGGGTACAGAGTTGGGTTAGTCATTCAAAAATAATGTTAACAATTATTATTGAATGGTTTGTCCTCTGACAAATCAACTGTAAATGTCGGTGTTCCTCAAGGTACCGTTATAGGACCGCTATTGTTTTCACTATATATTTTACCTCTTGGGGATGTCATTTGAAAACATAATGTTAACTTTCACTGCTATGCGGATGACACACAGCTGTACATTTCAATGAAACATGGTGAAGCCCCAAAATTGCCCTCGCTAGAAGCCTGTGTTTCAGACATAAGGAAGTGGATGGCTGCAAACTTTCTACTTTTAAACTCGGACAAAACAGAGATGCTTGTTCTAGGTCCCAAGAAACAAAGAGATCTTCTGTTGAATCTGACAATTAATCTTGATGGTTGTACAGTCGTCTCAAATAAAACTGTGAAGGACCTCGGCGTTACTCTGGACCCTGATCTCTCTTTCGACGAACATATCAAGACGTAACATTGCAAAAATCAGAAACTTTCTTTCCAAAAATGACGCAGAAAAATGTATCCATGCTTTTGTTACTTCTAGGTTAGAGTACTGCAATGCTCTATTTTCCGGCTACCCGGATAAAGCACTTAATAAACTTCAGTTAGTGCTAAATACGGCTGCTAGAATCCTGACTAGAACCAAAACATTTGATCATATTACTCCAGTGCTAGCCTCCCTACACTGGCTTCCTGTTAAGGCAAGGGCTAATTTCAAGGTTTTACTGCTAACCTACAAAGCATTACATGGGCTTGCTCCTACCTATCTTTCTGATTTGGTCCTGCCGTACATACCTACACGTACGCTACGGTCACAAGACGCAGGCCTCCTAATTGTCCCTAGAATTTCTAAGCAAACAGCTGGAGGCAGGGCTTTCTCCTATAGAGCTCCATTTTTATGGAATGGTCTGCCTACCCATGTGAGAGACGCAGACTCGGTCTCAACCTTTTAAGTCTTTACTGAAAACTCATCTCTTCAGTGGGTCATATGATTGAGTGTAGTATGGCCCAGGAGTGTGAAGGTGAATGGAAAGGCTCTGGAGCAACGAACCGCCCTTGCTGTCTCTGCCTGGCCTGTTCCCCTCTCTACACTGGGATTTTCTGCCTCTAACCCTGTTACAGGGGCTGAGTCACTGGCTTACTGGTGCTCTTTCATGTCGTCCCTAGGAGGGTGCGTCACTTGAGTGGGTTGAGTCACTAACGTGATCTTCCTGTATGGGTTGGCGCCCGCCCCCCCCCCCCCCCCCCCCCTTGGTTTGTTCCGAGGCGGAGATCTTTGTGGGCTATACTCAGCCTTGTCTCAGGATGGTAAGTTGGTGGTTGAAGATATCCCTCTAGTGGTGTGGGGGCTGTGCTTTGGCAAAGTGGGTGTGGTTATATCCTTCCTGTTTGGCCCTGTCCGGGGGTATTTATTCCAGTATTTATTCTGCAATAGTTTGTGTCGGGGAGCTAGGGTCAGTTTGTTATATCTGGAGTACTTCTCCTGTCTTATCCGGTGTCCTGTGGGAATTTAAGTATGCTCTCTCTAATTCTCTCTTTCTCTCTTTCTCTCTGAGAACCTGAGCCCTAGGACCATGCCTCAGGACTACCTGGCATGATGACTCCTTGCTGTCCCCAGTCCACCTGGCCGTGCTGCTGCTCCAGTTTCAACTGTTCTGCCTGCGGCTATGGAATCCTGACCTGTTCACCGGACGTGTTACCTGTCCCAGACCTGCTGTTTTCAACTCTCTAGAGACAGCAGGAGTGGTAGAGATAGTCTGAATGATCGGCTATGAAAAGCCAACTGACATTTACTCCTGAGGTGCTGACTTGCTGTACACTCGACAACTATTTTGATTATTATTATTTGACCATGCTGGTCATTTATGAATGTTCTGTGCCATGTTCTGTTATAATCTCCACCCGGCACAGCCAGAAGAGGACTGGTCACCCCTCATAGCCTGGTTCCTCTCTAGGTTTCTTCCTAGGTTCTGGCCTTTCTAGGGAGTTTTTCCTAGCCACCGTGCTTCTGCACCTGCATTGCTTGCTGTTTGGGGTTTTAGGCTGGGTTTCTGTACAGCACTTTGAGATATCAGCTGATGTACGAAGAGCTATATAAATAAATGTGATTTGATTTTGATTTGATTTATTGAAAACATAATGAGTCTATGCAACTTATTGTGCAATTTGTTAAGCACATTTTTACTCCTGAACTTATTTAGGCTTGCCATACCAAAGGGGTTGAATACTTATTGACTCAAGACATTTCAGCTTTAGATTTGTTTTTAATTTCTAAAATGTTCTACAAACAAAACTCCACTTTGACATTATGAGGTATTGTGTGTAGATCAGTGAAACAAAATCTCAGTTGTAAATACTTTCTGAAGGCACTGTATCTGGGTTGCATGATTCTACAGATTTTAGGATTTACTTAGCATTTCTTTAAAACAAGCGTTTTATTGGAAGGCAAAACACACACACAAATGTACATGTAGAAACCCCAATGAAAGTGGCTGACAGAGTCCTGCAAATAATTATAATGCATGAATTATCTTTCATGTGCAAACCTATACACTTTCACATTACTTTTCAGCCTGATAGTGTGTGTGTTGCTACACAACTCCTATGTGATGGAATGTAAATGTTATGACAGGGGAAGAGGGTGAACCCTGACACTTGGGGTTCTGGTCAAGTGTGTGAGGAAAGAAGAGTTCTGGGTTCTGTCAGTTTATCACCTGACCAGCAGCGATTGACATACTATAGATCTCTCCGATTTGTAGCTTTCTTGTCTCTTTCCCACAATCTCCAATGGACCCCTTTACACTATAAGACACACTGACATCAAGCACAGATACACACAACTTTTGGCAGCAGTAAGAAAGCCATCTCCATCTGTGCCCAATCAACATAGCCTGGATTTACGTTTTTATTACTTCTAAACAAAATCATTTTGGGGGGTTCTCATATGCTTACAATGATGTTTTGGTTATTGCTTGAACAGTCGCTAAGATTATATTTTGTGGTGATCTTTGCAAAATAACAGTTGCTAGCTAGAATGCTGAAGCTCATTGACACACGTTGTAGCAAACGCTTGCCAAAGAGCCATTTTACTGGTTGAAGTGTTTTTTTTAAGTGTAATGTAGTTGATTTGCAATGATGATGTGAACATTAAATTAAGCAGGACATTCACACGAGCCTTAAAATCCAATTACAATCCTAAAATAGTGTGAAACACACTCATAAGCAACATGTGAATTGAGACTTTTTTTGCTGGTATTGAGCACTTGCACGCATCGCCCCCGTGTGGCAATGTTTGCAAACACAGAAAGGGGTCTATACTCTCCATATGTGCATCTTTCCACGTCCTCCTATCTCTTCCCAGCTCCCTCTCTTACTCCCTCCTCTCTTCGATATTCCAAACCCTGCCTCTCTCCCCATCTATCTTGTTCCACCTCTCTCGTGTTAGTGGTTGACATCGACCCATAGCTGATTTACACCAAGCAAGCTGTATTTGTGAGATGCATACCATGGTAGTGAGAGGAAGATGAATTCTATGGACTAAGTACAGTTTTACATCTCTCCCGCTGACCTGTCCTGCGGCGTGTAAATGTTAATGTGTTATACTGTATAGACTGACAACAAAAACCAGACCAACACACTGACACTGTCTGATCCCATCACAGATTCCACTACGCTGTTAAAATGAAGTGCTTTGTAACACCAAAACTAGTGGCAATTGAGCTGCCACCAACTTAAAGGAGACAACCTTATCTGTGGTTCCAATTCCAAAGAAATGTATCATCTTACTGACCCTCCTGTTTCCAATCTGTCTAAATAAAGGACTGCAAAAATGAAGGTGGAATTCCACAAAAAAATACATGTCTCTTATCACAATATTTAGGCTATAAATAATTTGTATTTATAAGCCATTCTGTCACACCCTGATTTGTTTCACCTGTCTTTGTGATTGTCTCCACCCCCCTCCAGGTGCCGACCATCTTCCCCATTATCCCATGTGTAATTATATCTGTGTTCTCTGTTTGTCTGTTGCCAGTTTGTCTTGTTTGTCAAGTCAACCAGCATTTTTGTCTCAGCTCCTGCATTTCCCAATCTCTCTTTTTCTCACCCTCCTGGTTTTGACCCTTGCCTGTCCTGACTCTGAGCCCGCCTGCCTGACCACTCTGCCTGCCCCTGAGCCTGCCTGTCGATCTGTACTTTTGTCCCACCTCTAGATTATTGACCTCTGCCTATTCTGAGCCTGCCTGCCGTTGCCCCACTTCTGGTTTACTGACCCCTGCTTGCCTAGACCTGTCTATTGCCTGGGACTGTTGGATTATTAAACCATTGTTAATTCAATGTTGTCTGCATCTGAGTCTTACCTTCATACCTGATAGTACGAACTGGCCATGACTGACCCAGCAGACCCGGGCCAGCTGAGCAACGCCATCTCGTCCCAAGGAGCCTCCATTGGTAGGCACGAGGAAGTGCTTCTTGGTCTTATGGAGGAGGTTCAAACGTTGGCAGAGCGCCATGACCGGGCGTTAGACATGCTGCTGGAGTAATTCCGCTGGTTGTCTGGGGGGCAGCCTGCCACAGTGGTAACCCAACCAGCCCTCAGGAACTCGGCGGTTAGCAGTGCCACCCCACCCACTTCACCTTCCCGGGAGACCCATTTCCCTCCCCCGGAACATTTGAATTGAGAGCCGATCACCTGTCAGCGTTTTCAGCTCCGTGTGCCCTCATTTCTGAGCTTCAGCCCTCCTCCTTCCCCTCAGAGTGCTCCAAGATAGCCTATCTCATCACGCTGATGTCTGGGAGGGCTCTCCTCCGGGCTACCGCCATATGGGAACAACAGCCAGCCATGTGCGTGAGTCTGGATGGGTTCGTAGGAGAGGTAGGTTTTTGATGCCCCATTCTCTGGGAGAGAAGCTGCCTGGAAGCTAATCCAGCTCCGGGCAGGACGCCCGCAGAGTGGCCGACTATGCGGTGGATTTCCACAATTTGGCAGCGGAGAGTGTATGGAACCAGGAAGCACTGTTCCACATGTTCCTGCACGGTGTCTCAGAGGAGATTAAGGACGAGTTTGCTGCTCGGGAGTTACCCATGGATCTTGACTCCCTCATTGCTTAGACCATCTGCATTGATGAGTGATTGCAGGAATGATGGATGGAGAGGAAATTCGATTTCGTTCGCACGCCCAGGGATTCCACCTCACCTCTGAGTCATCCCGGAAGTCCCCAACGGTCCCGTTGCCGAGAGGACCCGAGGTTTCCCGACCTTCCTCGAGAGTCCCCCGAAGACGGCCGATGCACTTTTTCCCGAGCCTATGCAACTAGGCAGAGCTGGGCTGACGCCAGTGGAATGGCAACACAGATCAACACAAGGAGCTGTCTGTATTTTGGTCATTTTGTGTCCTCTTGCCCAGTAAAAGACCAGGCTCACCGGTAGGAGCGAGTACTCTGGTGGGCCATATGGAGAACTTTTCTGCTTCCCTTACTCGCACCCCTTTGCATGTCATTCTGCTGCTGGGAAACCAGTTCAAATCTCTCTGCGTCCTCATTGACTCTGGGGCCGATGAGAGATTTTTGGATGCCACACCTGCTTCCGAGCAGAACATCCCCACTCAGCTCCTCTCCATTCCCATGGATGTTAGAGCGCTGGACGGGCGCTCTATAGATCGGGTCACCCATAACACCACTCCCATAAACCTACATGTGTCAGGGAATCACAGCAAGACCATTCAATTCCTGCTCATCAAGTCCCCCAGATTCCTCTGGTTTTGGGATTCTCCTGGTTCCAGCGACACAATCCCCTTCATCAACTGGTCTTTGGGTGCTATCATGGGCTGGAGTCCGTTCTGCCAAGCCCCTTGTCTGAAGTCGGTGCAACAGACCCCTGGACGTCTTCCTGGGGGCTCGGAAGTTGCTCCGGACCTCTCTGCCATTCCCGCGGAGTACCAGGACCTCCGGGAGGTGTTCAGAAAGTCCACTTCCCTTCCGCTGCACCACCCCTATGACTGCAGGATTGACCTTCTCCCTAGCACCACGCTGCCCTGGGGAAGTCTGTACTCTCTGTCGGGACCAGAGACCAAGGCTATGGAGACCTACATTGGGGACACCCTAGCTACAGTATTTATCCGTCCCTCTTCCTCTCAGGTTTCAGGTTTCTTCTTCGCGGAGAAAAAGGACAAGACCCTGCGCCTGTGCATTGCCTATCGGGGACTCAATGACATTATTGTGAAGAACCATTATCCACTACCACTAATTTCCTCTGCCTTAGAGCTGCTCCAGGGGGCCACTGTTTTCTCCAGGCTGGATCTACGGAATGTATGCCACCTGGTGCTGATATGAGAGGGGGACGAGTGGAAGACCACCTTCAACGCGGCCAGCGGCCACTATGAATATCTGAATATCTATGAATACCCTTTGGCCTCACCAACACCCCTGCCTTGTTCCAGGCTCTGGTGAATGATGTTCTCCGCGACATGCTGAACCGGTTCGTTTTCGTCTATATTGATGACATCCTCGTCTTCCCCCGCTCCCCCCAAGAACACGTGCCCCACGACCGACAGGTTCTCTATCGCCTTCTGGAGAACCAGTTGTTTGTTAAAGCAGAAAAGTGTGAGTTCCGTCACTCCACCATTCCTTTTCTGGGCTGCATCATCTTTGCTGGGAGTGTCCAGATGGATCCCGAGAAGGTGAGAGCGGTGGTGGATTGGCCGCAGCCTACATCCAGGGTGCAGCTGCAACGCTTGCTGGGGTTCGCCAACTTTTATTGCAGCTTTATCCAGGGTTACAGCACTCTGGCCTCCCCCTGTCTCCACTCACCTCTACCAAGGTTTAGTTCACTTGGTCATCTACCGATGATCAGGCGTTCCAGGACCTTAAACACCGCTTCACCACTGCTCCTATCCTGGTTCATCCTGACCCTTCCCATCAGTTCATGGTGGAGGCTGCTTCGGATGTCGGAGTGGGGGCTGTCCTCTCCCAAAGTTCTGCCCTGGACCTTAAGCTGCATCCCTGCACCCTCTTTTCCCACTACGATGTGGGGAATCGGAAGCTCCTTGCGGTGAAGACGGCATTGGAGGAATGGAGGCACTGGCTAGAAGGGGCAGAACATCCGTTCAATGTGTGGACCGACCACAAAAACCTGGAGTATCTCCGCACCGCCAAGCACCTCAACTCCATCGAAACGAGATGAGCCCTGCTGTTGACCCGGTTCAACTTTTACCTCTCCTACCGGCCAGGGTCCAAGAACGTTAAGCCGGATGCCCTGTCTCGCCGCTATAACCACACGGTTACCTCCCCAGAGGCCGAGACCATCCTTTCACCTCGTGCCTGGCAACGGCACTCAGCTGGGGTATAGGGAAACAGGTCCCTTGAGGCGCAGCGGTCCCAGCCGAACCCGGGGGGAGCTCAGATAACCGGATATTTGTGCCTGACGCTGTCCTCTCAGGTCCTGGAGTGGGCCCATTCCTCCAGGCTTGCCTGTCACCGGGGCTCTCGCCGGACCCTGGCCTTCGTGCAACAACACTTTTGGTGGCCTACTATGGTTCCGGATGATGCCGTGTTTGTTGCCGCCTGCACGGTCTGCACACAGAACAAGACTCCTCGGCAAGCTCCAGCTGGTCTTCTCCAACTACTGCCTGTCCCTCACCGTTCCTGGTCCCATATATCCCTGGATTTCGTCACGGGTCTCCCCTTGTCTGAGGGCAACACTGCCATCCTGACTGTGGTCGACCGGTTTTCCAAAGCCACCCACTTCATTCCTCTCCCCAAACTACCCTCAGCCAAGGAGACGGCCCAGCTTATGGTGCAACACGCTCATTGGGTTGTCAGAAAGCCTGTCCTCCGGATTCCACCCCCAGTCCAACGGCCAGTCGGAGAGAGCCAACTAGGACTTAGAGACGGGGGGGGGGGGGGGGGGCACTGTCACACCCTGATTTGTTTCACCTGTCTTTGTGATTGTCTCCACCCCTCACTAGGTGTCGACCCATCTTCCCCATCATCCCCTGTTTATTTATACCTGTGTTCTCTGTTTGTCTGCTGCCAGTTCATCTTCTTTGTCAAGTCAACCAGTGTTTTTGTGTCTCAGCTCCTGCTTTTCCCAGTCTCTTTTTCTCGCCCTCCTGGTTTTGATCCTTGCCTGTCCTAACTCTGAGCCCGCCTGTCTGACCTCTCTGCCTTCCCCTGACCCTGAGCCTGTCTGACCACTCTGCCTGCCCCTGAGCCTGCCTGACCACTCTGCCTTCCCCTGACCTTGAGCCTGCCTGCCGACCTGTACCTTTTGTCCCACCTCTGGATTATTGATCTCTGCCTACCCTGAATCTGCCTGCCATCCGGTACCGTTGCCCCACCTCCGGTTTACCTACCCCTGCCTGCCTTGAACTGTCTATTGCCTGCCCCTGTTGGATTATTATACCATTGTGAATTCGACATTGTCTGCATCTGGGTCTTACCTTCATACCTGACATTCATTATCTGAGAAACACATTTTTTGTGTTTTGATGCTGCCTTTTAAATGCACTGAAACCCCAAAAAGTGTTTTCACAACACTCTCTTAAGAACACCAATATTCAGGTTGAAGAACCACTTTGGGTGTTTCAGAGTCCTTGATTTTTTGTTTTTAAACACATTCTGTATATTAAAACACTTACATTGGGTTTACATTCAAACACCCTCCAAACACCAGATCTCAGGTTAGGGGCACTACTTGTCATGGTTTCATTACATAATCATGGTGTTTTGAGATTTTCTATTTTTACAGTGTAGGTTAGAGATGTTTGCAGCTACATTCTGTCACTAGAAGTTTTACAAACATGGTCTTAGTGGATAGATTGCTGTACTGCACTGTATCAGTCAATGACACTGAACAGTCAGTTGAATACACAACGAGGCCCCCAGAAATGTTCGCACAAGACCCAGAAACCCAGAAAGACAAATTGGATTTATCAGAACAATGTACTGGACTGAACTGGGGTGCTGCAGACTTGATATGTCTGATACAGGGCTAATAGATCTCTGTCACCATTTAGGCACTTGTGTATGATGCAACACCCTTGGGGGTTTTAACAGACACACACTGTCTCCCAAGTTAAGATTCCACAAGTCCTGTGACTTGATCTCCACGTGTCCGGGGACTCTTGATGTGTGTGACACAGTTTTAGCTGACTTGGGAACTCATATCAGGAAAGACGGCTGTAACATACTGAAACTACTCCTCGGATGTCACACATACTCTGAATAGACTGTGGGCATGGTCGGGTGTCCTGCACTCTGTAGAGGTTTGGATTTCTCTAGTTCAGTGGTAGGACTAGTCCCCTTTCCCCCCACCCCCCTTGCCCACCAACCAGCTGCCTTTTAGGTGGGCAGACAGCCCAGGAATGTGGCTGATTGCATGTGCCTTCTAGTTACTCATTAACTCTCCCTGTTAGGCACAACCTTTCGGATATTACATGAATCTAAATCATGTGATGTCGAGTATGAATTTTGCTCCATTCATTGGGACGAATAATGATTAACTAGCTGTTAGGAGTAGTAGAGTGAAGGACATTGGATCAATGCTGATGCATCATGGTCAAGAGAACTTTCACCCATCTATTTTTCCACTATGATGTCACCTTTGCCCAGGTTTACCAGATTCGAGGAAGGGGTGTTTTTTTCCCACATATTTCTCTTCCTTTAAGGAAATATTGAGTAATATGTATGATCTTGATACCTCTAGTTATATTTATTTTAAAATGTAGTAATATCGAAGACTGCTGGCAACTGTCATGTGGAGAGTAGATTTAATTCTGATTATAACTTCATTATTTTTCGTTTTGACAATGGCATCGATGTTGTTAACAATAACTGTTGTGAAGAGTTTCTCATACTGTACTCACACACACGTGAAGGTAAACATGCATACACACACACGCGCGCACACAAACATGCACGCACACACACACTTTCACAAATTAGAGGCACACACTAGACTTTATCTCACTACAATGTAGTTCTTTATTTTTTTACAGAGAATGAAAGACATTGTCTGACATTAACATTTAGGATTTATTTTTCTTTCCTAACAAAAGGTCACCTTTTAGGAGCATGGGAAATACGAGATAAATAGTGTCTTTGGTGACGTACATATATAAACATACAAAGATAACTTAAATATATTACTTTTCTTACATAGTACCGCTAATAATATATAATATGCACAAGTGCGCATGATATCATCTTCACTCCACTCATACTCATACAGATCTTTATCAAATGCAACATATACAATAACTCTCATCTGTCATTAAAAATAGACTTGCAATGTTTGAAATTCAAGTTGTGAGGAACTAACAACATTAAAGTGCTTTGCTCAGTTTGCTGTGACCCTAAAAGAGGCTTCTGACCTTAAGTATAATTAAACATTGAATGAGGAAAAACAGACTGGGATTGTGATGTGTCAGATCCCTGGCTAGGACGACTATACTATAAGTACCTACACATACACACTCACATATAGTCACATACACACTCACATACAGTCACATACACACTCACATACAGTCACATACACACTCACATACAGACGTGAACACACAACACAATCTCCTGCATCTCTTTACAACATAGGTTAAGTTAACAATGGCAGGCGATGGCAGCGTTACTTTTGATGTAAGACTGATGGAGAGTGTTTGTCTTAACACACAAGGGGAGGTATTAGTGGTCAAAGGTCGTAAATAATCTGGTGGTACGCAGTTTACCCAGACAAAACACTCAGCTATGCTTCTAGGAAAGGCTACGGACCCGCCAGTGACACAACACTGACGTGTAATTACAACACAGAGAAAAAGTACAGCAAAAACAACATGGCTTCAACAATAATCCAACAAACACGAGATTGGTTCCTGATCCTATATGTGGCCGTTCAGACACAAACACACACCTGTGACTGTGGTGGTTAAGAAGTCGAGAGATTCACCAAGGTTTTTAGCATTTGAAAAGCCTTTTAATGGTCTGTCACGAGACATTTATTAGCTCCATTACAGCAGAGACAATGGCATGTGTGTTTCACAACGCCTTTGAACAGATTAGACTTAAAGAACCAATGAACCACTGATTATGACCTGCGACCTGGCGCAGGTCATAATCTGAGATAGAAGCTGAGAGAGTGGTAGAGGGAGAGATGGTGAGAGAGCGAGTGAGACAGAGAATCACTCCACGATTAAATGAGCTAACTCTAAAATAAAATAAAGCCCCAGTTTTGATTAAGACGATTCAGTCCAAAAAGACAAAAATAAGTCAAACAAAATGAAAGGGGGATATGGATGGAGGAATATAAGACCACACTATAGTATGATGTAGATCACACAAAAAAACAAAATGACTGTCAAGTATTGTCAGATATTTGGTGAATTTAAACCACTTGCCCAACTAACTTAAATAGTTCTAGAATGACTTCATTGAGGCAACGCTGTGGTCAAAACAAAACAGTAAAAACCTGGACCCTAAAAGACTCTAAGCTAATTTTGGGAACTCCTGTGACTGTATAATTATGTCACGTTAACCTAATATTTACATAGTTATAGTCATAAATACATGAATGTGTGACTAATGGCTGACCTGGTTTATAACAGCAACATCAGCAAGTTTGGATCAGTTATTGGAAATCTAATAGTCTGAACGTTGAGGATGATTTAAACTATTCTAATCCTCTGACATTGAGGATATGAAACATTTGAATGTGTTGCAAAGAGCCAGGCTGCATGATTATTATGGGTATTAAAGTTGTCACGGAGACGTTGTGGCTTGTTTTTTCAGGTCGACAGACTCTGCACCTTTTGAAGGTTAGGCTAGTTTTTTGCATGCATGCTGAGTTGAGATTGTTTTTGGTTATTTCTAGTGAGGGCATCCGGCCCACCATTTCAGAGACAGTTATAACAAGGGGAAATGGGAATCTCAGGGCATATCTTTTTTTTAATGATATTTCGTGTTCAGATTTAAAATGTGGCACTCTGCCTCCCTTACTTTTGCTATCCGTGGTCTGTCATTACAAAGCCACAATGTAACAGTAGAGCACTTTGCTGTTGACTGTGCTAATTTAGACTCATTCGACATACTACAAGCATACAACGTAATGTATTGGTGTATACACACTAAACTACTAGCGTTTTTAGGATCTCAGTATTCATAACTGACCGGATTATTATTGATAATGACAAAGTAAGCCTCGAAATATTCCTGGTCAGTACTATTAATAGCAGATTTTGGGTTTGGGTTGGCAACTTGTGATGCTTTAGTTATACGGTCCCCTGGGCAAGGCACGGTCAAGGTTTCTTTTGTTTATAAATACAGCAGACTATGTGTACCGTGGCGGTACAACTAAAGAGATTAGGTCTGATTGGTTAAATTGCCGTAAACATAAAGTCGAGACTTAGTGGGAGAACTTAAGAATCACGTGAAGGGGATCATATTTCCCACTCAGACCCTGGGATAATGGCAGCAGGACTGTTCACTGTGTTCAAGAGCCAACCAATAGATATCACTGCTAAAATAGATCCGCAATGATTCATAATAAAAACATTGAAAATCTCCATCTTGTATAGGAACTGAGTCATTGAAATGTTTACCCTCTTCTTTCTCTTTCTATAAACAGTCTCTACTAGACAAGTCCAGAAGCAGATCTCCATCCAGCCACTGCTGAACTTGACTATTATGCCTGAATGCGGCTGTCAAGGCTGTGGTCTGTTGAAACATATACTTCACAGAACCACAGACTGC
Source organism: Oncorhynchus mykiss (assembly GCF_013265735.2). Classification (NCBI taxonomy): domain Eukaryota; kingdom Metazoa; phylum Chordata; class Actinopteri; order Salmoniformes; family Salmonidae; genus Oncorhynchus; species Oncorhynchus mykiss. The sequence continues at coordinate 24,292,074 of NC_048585.1, read as the reverse complement.
TTCTGTCGGGAACATCATTGGCTGCAAATGAGAAAGGACTTACAGTAGGTTCTTGTCTGTAAGGTCAGTGTCTGTCTGTGAGGTCAGTGTCTGTGTATGTCCACAAATGGTTGCTGGTGGTCTGTAAAATAGAGGATTACCCCAGATAGGTCAAACATGGTCCCTCAAATTGTTCTGGCAGATCTAAGGGGGCAGGGTTTAGGGTGGGGTAAAAGGGTTCATCGGGTCGTTTTGACGGGTCTTCGGGAATATATTCCCTCTGACAGGGATCTGATCCTAGCCCTGGTAGAAATCCACATGAGAGGCTTAAGTGTTTGATCAATGGGGCCAGAGCTAACTGCTGCTGTGGAGGTCATCAGGCATTATACAGACACGTCCAGTTGCGTTGGCTTGTGTTAAGTAGAAAGACAGGTGGACGGGAGCATTTATTCTTACATTAACAGGATTAGGAAGTCAAACTGAGCCCCTTGCAGCTCTTTGACTAGTCAGGAGGCCGGGAGAAACACAAAGACTTTGACGAGACCCAAATGTTCAGAGGATTTCTGGGTGACAGGTATTCGTTCCCAGGGGTGGTTGGTGGTGGGAAGCGTCGGCTATGAGGCTTTCATTCATGTCAGATTCCTTCTTCTTAAACAGCATGATGCGTTTTTGAGGTGTACAGAGGAGTAAGGCAAATGTCATTCAAAAAGTACATAAATTGTAATTTCAGGATCTAAAAAAGGTGTGGACTACATCTAATACTAATGCAAAGGCTATCTGTGATTCGTAAAATAGAGATAAATGTCTATATATTGAAGTTTGCTGGGGTGTTTATGTTTTCAGGGAAGAGAGGGAGAAGTATCTGTCAGTCGCTCATCCGTAACTATGCGGACTCCGGGGGTTAATGGGGGAGGAGTCTTCCCGTCCGCTCTGGCCAATCAGCTGATAGAGCCGGTGGCTGAGGTTCTGAACCTGGCAGGTTCCCAGGGCGCACCCCACTCTCATCAGCTGGGGGTGGTGGTGACCCCCGCGTGACCCTGAGTGGGCATGGCGACGACCTCTTGACCCCATCCGTTGTGGCTCCACGCCCTCCTCACGCCTCGCCCGTACCAGAGCTTCAAGATGGGCTGTGTTCATGACAGTGGGTGGTGTGTCTCTGCGGAGGTAGCCATGCAGCCATTTTGGAGATCTGATGGAGGACTGGAGGTCTGATGAAGGGCTGGAGTCTGTTGGGCTGGCGAGTTCGATGCCAGTTTCTGGAGTGAAGATCTCCTTCTCTCTCAGCGCATGAAGCTTCTTAAGCAGCTCCAACCTAGGAAGACAGAAAACAAATAAGACGTCGTTAAGATTGATGTCTGTATCTTTCCACTCTGGTTCAATGCTGACAATTGAATCAGAGAAGTCATTTTAGTTATTCTCAGACTAATGTGAAGCACACTTCCAACAGCATTTTATGTCGACACACACTGACAGTAAATGTTACACATATGGAATGGGCATGGTGAGGGTTGATGTGTCACCATCCTGCCTTAATGCATTTTAGAAGACTAATGGCCTTTCAGCACAGGAACAAAACAGCATGGGGACCTGGCTGCAGTCCATTTATTATGGTAATTTCAACATACTGGACGTCACAACTATTGAGACTTCATGTTCACTTTAGCTAAAGCAAACAGACAGAGTGGCTCTGGAGATTTACTGACTATTCCCTCAAGGGTCCACAGGACGGAGGCATCACTAAGTTTCAGGAACAGCCTGTTTAGCAAACACATCTCAGATTGACTCTGGCTTTAGCACTGAGGAGGAGGAGGCCCTGCCATCTGTTCTCTTCTTGATGATGACACTAGCTGCTCAACTCAAACTTGGCACTGGGGATGCTATTCTCTGAACTGTTGTGGGTGTGTTTGCTCAGAGGGCTTGAATTTGTGTCTCTGTGTCTTAGTTTGTTACAGATGCCATAAATAGGTAGAGGCTTGTGCACCTGGCGGATGTCATATTGACGAAGCACTGGCCACAGTGAGTCAGGGAATTTCATTCTCAAAATGGCGCCAGTGGGTGTAGGTATATTAAGCCTAAATTATTTTAAGTAGTAAGTATGACTTTTGTGTGCTAAATGTCCTCCCATAATAAAGTTAGAACAAGGAAGAGAAAACGTCCCTTTTGTATCCTTTTTCCGTTTTAAAGAGACACAGAAACATTTCCACAGCATCAGGTTCTGACCGGCTTCCAACTGCTCTTTAGGAGAAGCAGTAATGATAGTTGGCATACAGCGTAATTATAAAAAGAGCAGCGCTCTCCGTGTAAAATGCTGACTGGATTGTGAGAAATAACAGGGTAGGCCTACTGTAGAATGCCACTATGCCAATGGTAACCAACCAATCTCTGTACAGACACAGCGAGAAGTGGCTATATTAATGAACAGGGTTCCAAACCCTTCTCTGCCTCCTCAAGGCGGTCTCTTAGTTAATGTGTTCAGTGCCTTGGCCAGGCTCTTGCCAAACATGTTGTTCGTGGTCAAAATTCTGCATGACTGAGCATTTATGGGTTTGTTCAACCAATTTAACCTCAAACTGAGTTTTGTGTTGCGGGCTTGAAGCCTAACATAACTAGCCAATCTAGCTACTTCACAAACAAAAACATAGTGCTATTCCAGCAACAGCACCATGACTGGTCAGTCAGTGAAAGTTTCAAGGTATCATATTTGACATGTACACAGAGTTCCAACACAAAGAAAACACTGAATCACCTGTGTCTCCCTGCCATCCAGCCTGTTTGCCCATACGGGGCAGGGCCCTGGTGCCTGGTGATGGTGGGTGTCACTGGTAACCACTGTGGTAATGTCGAGGGAGCACTATTTCCAGGAGCACCTAGTCATTCAGCTCTGTCCTGTGGCCATGGCATTTCCCAGTCACACACGCCTTCTGTGCCAAACACCATGCTGCCAGACAGGCACAAATTGTATTTGACTGCGCGGAAGAAGCTACATTCATACAGTATACCGCATAAATACTGCAATGTGGTTGTTATAGAGATTTGGATAGTCTATATTCATTACAGTAAACTTGACCTTTCTGTACACAAAATGGCTGAAATACAATATTCTGTACAGGCTCATTCTTCTTCTGTGTTTGGAATCCATGGTGGAAAATGTGTTTCTCACACAGGAGGAAGGAGGAAACTTAATCCGTTCGGAAAGAAGAGATGGTGAATAAACAAAACAAAGGTAACACAGCTCCAGAACAGCTTCCTTTGGGAGTCCCTGGACAAAAACAGGACTGATGGGGTGTGTAGACTGCCAGTACCAAACAATGCCCACTGAGCACACACTGGTTGAATCAATGTTGTTTGAAATGACGTTCAACCAACATGGAATAGGTGTTGAATTGATGTCTGTGATCAGTGGGTGTGCTGTACCAAGCTTCACATCCATAGAAAAATTGATAGATTTTATTGTACACCGGATAGGTGTAGTCAAATGTGTTGTTTTACAGGGTCAGCCATAGTAGTACAGTGCCCCTGGAGCAAATTAGGATTAAGTGCCTTGCGCAAGGGCACATCAACAGATTTTCCACCTTGTCAGCTCAGGTATTTGAAACACCGACCTTTCGGTTAGTGGCTCAACACTCTAACCGCTAGTCTTCCTGCTGCCCTAAGACATTGTGTCAGTCCCAATCCACCCCATTGACCAAGTAGTTTGTGTGTTTGTGTGTGTGTGTGTGTGTGTGTGTGTGTGTGTGTGTGGTGTGTGGTGTGTGTGTGTGTGTGTGTTTCTAATGCCTATTTCCACCCCTGGTAGAGCAGTAGTGGACTTTGTGGCTCACTCAGCGCTGGAATCTCCCATAACACACCATGTCGCCCCGAGCCCGACCCAACGCAGCAGACAATGGCTGCTTCGCTAGTCAGGCTATTCTGGGCTGGCAGACAGCCATAAAGACCCTGTGATGTCGTTAAAAAACAATTTTCTTGGAGAATTAGTAACTGGACAGAGGCGGAGAAGGAGAAAAAAAGAAGAAAGAATGAGTCTGCTGTTTAAAGGAGGTTAACCGTGTTTGGGTTTCTGTGGGGTTCACCTCCCACCTAGGGAGTTTGTGGCATGTCCTTTTGTCCTCCTCTCCTCTCTGTTACACCATCTGACCGGACCGCCTTACTTCCACCTGACACTGATGCCCTTAGACTTTTATATAGCTTTTATATAATGGCTTCACAAGCAAGTTTGAACTTGTCTGTTTTGTCCCTTGGGCCAACCAGGACCCATTTGTATGTATCTGTGCTGAAGGGATCGGATGGATCTGAAGGGAGCGTTTTGGCCAAAGACTTTGGACCGGAGGTGTGACTGTGAGTCAGTGTGCCCAGAACACATGCTCCTCTCCAGTTTCGTTGGGATGTTGTTCTGATCCCACAATAAGCCTTTTGGCCACCGTGTTCTAGCCCACAGCCAGAAGGCAGCAGCACCATGTACTGTAGGCCGGCCCAATGTGGGAACTCTCTCACTGGATCACATCTGATCTGACAGCCCGTCTAATTTGGCTATTGAGAAAGTAATCCTGCAAATTGACAGTAATGGAGGTCTTTGTGATTGGGAGACGATCAAAGATATCAAGAGCTTCACATTCTTGGAAACATTCACTCACTCAACACTCGTTTTCAGCACCATCTGATCTGTGGACGATTATTTTTAAAAATATATTGTAACAAATCCACCTACTTGTTCTGTAAAAGTCACATTTTCATTGGAGTGCATTAAGCTAAAACTCACTCAGCCTGGGGAACTTTATTTATTTATTTTACCTTTATTTAACTAGGCAAGTCAGTTAAGAACAAATTCTTATTTTCAATGACAGCCTAGGAACAGTGCCTGGTCAGGGGCAGAACGACAGATTTGTACCTTGTCAGCTCGGGTATTTGAACTTGCAACCTTCCGGTTACTAGTCCAATGCTCTAACCACTAGGCTACCCTGGAATGGGCGGAGGGAGGGGGTTTTGAGGGTTCGATAAAAGGGTAAGCTGATCCCAACTCCTTTGTGCTGCAGTGTGGTGTTGTTCTTTCGTATTACTCCCACAGTTCAGACTGAGGTTTAGGTCTGGAATCACAACTGAGACCCACCAGTGGAACCACCACAATAGGGTGATTCCACACCAGCGGGAGTGGGAAATATTTTTGGTATTTACATTTGAGTCATTTGGTCATATCCAGAGCGACTTACAGGAGCAATTAGGTTTCTCAGGTTGTTCTGACAATTCTCACATAGAAACTTGATTGGGGGGCAGGATGTTTAACACAATTTTTTTTTTCTATCACAAGCCATTTTTTTGAAAATCATGATGAAATTAGCCATTTTATACCCTTTTTAGTATACATGCCTCCTATAAGACCCTATGATCTGTGAACTGTACAACATCTGTCATTATAGGCCTTATAGTGTTCTCTCTGAAATACACATTTTAAAAATGAATTTATTCAACATTAAAAATATTAATATTAATCTCAAAACTATCCTTTTTAGGCATTCTCTTCAAATACGTAACATTTCCAGAGTGGGTTCTCTGGTACCTTTAATGATATGACCAATTGTATACATATAAATGGACATGATAGGTCATTAACCAATCACAGCCTCATGTAGGATTGCACATTCAGCAAATCACCAGCAGAGGGAGTTCCCTTTGAATCCATTTTCCCATTCACTGTGTTAGTGGTGCTCAAAAAATTGATCATAACTTCAGAATTAGCAGAAAGCCCACACTGGAAATGTTATATACTTATATATATTGCTCCCAAAAAAATCATAAAATAAACTATATCAAAAAAGGTCAATTTGAGATATTAATATTTGAATGTTGAATAAATGAATGTGATAATTTTTTTATTTCAGAATCTAGACATACACTACTGGGAAAAAGTTTTAGAACACCTACTCATTCAAGGTTTTTCTTTATTTGTACTATTTTCTATATTGTAGAATAATAGTGAAGACATCAAAACTATGAAGTAACGCGTGAAACATGTAGTAACCAAAAAAGTGTAAAACAAATCAAAATATATTTGAGATTTGAGATTCTTCAAATAGCCACCCTTTGCCTTGATGACAGCTTTGCACACTCTTGGCATTCTCCAACCAGCTTCACCTGGAATGCTATTCCAATAGTCTTGAAGGAGTTCCCACATATGCTGAGCACTAAGTTTTAAAAAATAAAGAAAAACCCTTGAATGAGTAGGTGTTCTAAAACTTTTGACCGGTAGTGTACTCCATATTTTAGAGCACACTATAAGGAGTATAATGACGCCGAGATGTTATCTTTTCCATGTACAGTTCACAGATCATAGGGTCTTACAGGAGGTATGTTTAGGTCTAAAAAGGGCCTAAAATGGCTACTTTCATCATGATTTTCTCAAACATTGCTTGTGGTACAAATGTAAAAAGCAGTTCAAACATCTTTTCCCCAATGAAGTTTCAATGTGAGAATTGCCAAAACAATATGAGATACCAGAAATATGTTCCGCTGGCGTGGAATCGCCGATGTCCCACCAGCCCCAGCCTGATGCCCTCCTCTGCCCCAGTAAGGCCCCCTCAGAGAAGGGTAAGCCTTGGCCAGCACCAGACCCTTCATACATGCTTATACCCAGGGGGCTGGGCCTACCATGGGGTGCCTTAATCAACAGTAAATGTGGCACATTCATGCATAATCCTCGCCAGGCCCCATGCAGCTAACTGAGGACAGATTGTGGAGACAGAAATAAGCAAAAGGCGATTTATTTGTGAATGAACCATTGCCGACGCTTGTTCTCCATGCATTGGTGGTTTTATAACCTCTTGTGTTGACGATAAGTACGTGCTGAGGCGTGATTTAGCACTTTCCTCATCATGCACTGCATTGGGTGAAAGTGTACACAGTTGCTAAAGTCCATGGCTTGAAAGAACGACTGCCACATATCCACTTAAGTGTGGACTTAAGTGTGTAGTGGTTTGGGAATTGGGAGACGGACTTCAAACCACACAGTGGTTCCAATTGTACTGAGGCGGCCACTCACAGCTGCAGTGCTGACTCCTGATTGAGGCCTGATCTCCATCGGTACTGTAGGTATCCAGCCACACTACAAATGACTGTACTTAGCTAGAATAACACCTACATTTTCCTCAACCACCAACAAGAGTTTAGTCCTTCTCTCCTCAGACCTCAGAGCTCCATCTGTGTTCCTTCTTCAGCCTTTATCCTGTGTTATTTCTTTAACACTGACAGTATACACAGAGACAGACAGATATACTGTACAAGGATTGTCACGATTCCAGTACTGCGATTGTCAGAAGTATCGTGGCAAGTCACATTAGTTAATTTTGCAATCTATAGCACTCAAAATTTCACGTAAAGTAGGTTTTTATTGTACCATAGAGTTTTGTCTAATTCATGTTTTCTTCATTGCCATGGAAAATCTGGTATCGTAGTATCTCAAGACTGGTATCGTGACAACCTTAATCCATACATACACACACACACACACACACACACACACACAAGCATTTTGCCATGGTCAGGATATCAGTGCAGAGTGGAAGCATTTTCTTTATAGATGTGGACGGTGGAATTTAGGTCTTAGCCACTAATCCACTGTGGAATTCTGAGCTGCCTGGTGGGAGACTGGTCCCCCCTCTTCTTTAGGCCTGGTCATAATGACCCCCACGGAGCACAGAGAGAGAAGGAGAAAGAGAGAGAGAGAGAGAGAGGGAGGGAGGGTCATGGTAGTGTTTATGTGGTAGATACATTACATCTCCATACATCGACCTCTGTTTACAGTGTGGCCCACATCAGAGCAGCCATGCTTCCTCAGAGCAGAGGTCTAACCACAGAGTCATACTTACTGCCTCTCACAGAGCAATCTACAGGGCCAGCTGGGGTTATATCAGACTGTGAGGCACGCAAAGTGTATTTAAGTACATAAAAGATAACTGGAGTAAAGTTTAAGTATTTATGAGCCATATTAGTCAAGGTAATGTTCATGTTATGTCTTTGATATTGTATAAGCATATCTATAAATCTATATAAAGTTAATGTATATAGAGTTATACAATCTATCACCATCTAATGGATGCAAAGAGCATCTGATATATTACTCAGAAGACAACAGTATGTCCTCTGGGTGGTGGATGATGATGCAATGTGCCTGATTCTGGGGTAAATATTGTGTTGGGACAATGGATGGGTGTTGACGTCTGAATTACATGCAGGGGGCTTGGCCCTGACACTTGCCCCATATGGGGTGACAGAGGGAGTTAATGATTTAGGACGAGGATGGACAGACGGGAAAAACATTGTTTTTTTTCTGTCCATCCTGAGCAAATTCACACCCACAATACACACAGACTCAAATACAGACAGTCTCAAATACACACAACCTCAAATACACACAGCCTCAAATACACACAGACAGACCAGTAGTCGACACATACACAGCCCCTCTTTCTAAAGAGAATATGCTTTACACTAACACACACGCTCAATACACAAACTGTGTTCATCCTGTCCGGGATGTCTGACATGTCATATCATTGACCTCTGTCCCAGACTGTGTGGAAGTAGTGGGTCGTCATGACAACAAGCACATAACAGCACATCAGCTCCAGTAACATGCCTCTCTCTGGGGCGCCTTGCACCCCAGAGCTGGAATCCACAACGTAAAACTGCTTCGTCTCTAAAGCCATAATTAAGCCATATTGGTTTGGCTCTGGCCTTCAACTATTTTCTCTCAAGCTGTTACTATATGCACAATGAAGGGTATACTTTGTATTGTGAATGGCCATGATCAGGACATAAAGCGCTTTATCGGTACAGAGAAACAATGACCAAACACACCCATCACACCTCAGTCTGAAAAGGGGAAAGAGAGGAGGAGCAATGAGGCCTGTGTTATTGTTATCAGCCTGTGATGGGATCATCATGTGTGATGGGAAGGACAGAGCGTTTGGTATGGAGGGAAGAAAAAGTGGGACATTTACTGAGTAAATAAATAGATAAAAGGAGGGAAGAAAGCAGAGGGAGAAACCAGAATGAAAGAGGGAGAGAGAAGAGAGAAAACAGAATTGGAGAGAGAGTGAGGAAAAAGAGAGAGGACATTATGAATCGCCTTTCCATCACCAAGGGAACATCCCGAGGGGATTTCTAGGAACGATAACCCCTCACACAGCCACAGCTTGGACAAGACAAACAGACTCCCTCTTATTGAACTGTTTGTTTTTGAAAAGCTGCTGTGTTCACTCAAACACACTGATAGAGAGCACTGATGCAACCACAACCACATCCACCATTACCCACAAATTCTGTCCCTGCTGTTTTAAATGGAAAGTTAGTTCTGAGAGATTGAAGTCTTAACAACTATTGGGAAGCAGAAATAGCCCAACCCTGCTGGGAGCTCAGACTGACATAAACAGAGAGGTGTTTGAGTCATGTTTCCCTTTGCTTCGATTTGATTTCAGCAGCAGGTGTTTGTCCAATGCGCAGACACACAGGCACACAGACACACACGCGCACACACACCTGTAGACAGAGGTTGTTGAGCTAAGTCCGAACCTCCAGCGTTGGGGCCCTCTTGTCAGAATAGGGTCACCTTATAATGAGACTGTTGTCTGGCACATCCATCTCAGCCCTGCCAATCTAGTCCATGCAGGGTAAAAACAACCCTCTTTTTCCACATCCTCATAAGTCAATAACCTCAATTATGGGCCATAAAGACTTGCCAGTCCATTCATGAATGCACGTCAGCAAAAAAAAAAAAAAACGTGACACTTTTCTGTTGAATGTTGATTCCCCTACAATGTCTGAGTGCAGATACAGTGCCTTCGGAAAGTATTTAGACCCCTTGACTTTTTCCACATTTTGTTACGTTACAGCCTTATTCTAAATGGACTTAAAAAATAATAATCCTCAGCAATCTACACACAACACCCCATAATGACAAAGTGAAAAAAGGGTTTAAGACATTTTTGCAAATATATATATAAATATATAAAACGTATTTACAGGAGTATTCAGACCCTTTTCTATGAGACACGAAATTGTGCTCAGGTGCATCCTGTTTCCATTGATCATCCTTGAGATGTTTCTTGATTGGAGTCCACCTGTGATAAATTAAATTGATTGGACATGATTTCGAAAGGCACACACCTTTCTATATAAGGTCTCACAGTTGACAGTGCATGTCAGAGCAAAAACCAAGCCATGAGGTAGAAGGAATTGTCCGTAGAACTCCGAGACAGGATGTGTCGAGGCACAGATCTGGGGAAGTGTACCAAAAAATGTCTACAGCATTGAAGGCTCTTTCTAGAGCTGGCCACCTGGCCAAACTGAGAAATTGGGGGAGAAGGGCCTTGGTCAGGGAGGTGACCAAGAACCTGATGGTCACTCTGACAGAGCTCTAGACTTCTTCTATGGAGATGGGAGAACCTTTCAGAAGGACAACCATCTCTGCAGCACTCCACCAATAAGGCCTTTATGGTAGAGTGGCCAGACAGAAGCCACTCCTCAGTAAAAAGGCACATGACAGCCCGCTTGGAGTTTGCCAAAAGGCACATTAAAGACTCTCAGACCATGAGAAACAATATTTTCTGGTCTGATGTAACCAAGATTGAACTCTTTGGCCTCAATGGCAAGTGTCACGTCTGCAGGAAACCTGGCACCATCCCTACGGTGAAGCATGGTGATGGCAGCATCATGCTGTGGGGATGTTTTTCAGCGGCAGGGACAAGGAGACAAGTCAGGATAGAGTCAAAAATGAACGGAGCAAAGTACAGAGAGATCCTTGATGAAAACCTGCTCCAGAGGACTCAGGATCTCAGACTGGGGCAAAGATTCACCTTGCAACAGGACAACGACCCTAAGGAGACAGCCAAGGGTCAGCAGGTAGCCTAGTGGTTAGAACGTTGGACTAATTACCGAAAGGTTGGACTAGTAACCGAAAGGTTGAAAGATCGAATCCCTGAGCTGACAAGGTAAAAATCTGTCGTTCTGCCCCTGAACAGGGCATTTAACCCACTGTTCCTAGGCCATCATTGAAAATAAGAATTTGTTTGTAACTGACTTGCCTAGTTAAATAAAGGTTTTTAAAAAATTTAAAAGACAATGCAGGAGTGGCTTCGGGACAAGTCTCTAATGTCCTTGAGTGGCCTAGGCAGAGCCCGGATTTGAACCTCAGGAGAGACCTGAAAATAGCTGTGCAGCAATGCTTCCCGTCCAACCTGACAGAGCTTGAGAGGATCTGCAAAGAAAAATGGGAGAAACTCCCAAAATACAGGTGTGCCAAGCTTGTAGTGTCATACCCAAGAAGACTTGAGGCTGTAATCACTGCCAAAGGTGCTTCAACAAAGTTGAAAGGGTCTGAATACTTATGTAAATGTGATATTTCCATTTTTTTAAATGAATTTGCAAGGGGGTATTGTGTGTAGATTGATGAGGGGAAAAAACAATTTAATACATTTTAGAATAAGGTGGTAACCTAACAAAATGTGGAAAAAGTCAAGGGGTCTGAATACTTTCCGAAGGCACTGTATAAAGCAAGATAACAGTGGTGTCACTGACCTAATATGAATAAGTCTCAACAAATGATCCTCTCCAGATCCCTTGGTTGATCATGTCTGAGTTACCAGGCCAACAACACAACTCATGGACATTTTTTGGAACCGGTCAGTGTGTCCTACAGTGCTAACCCACATTAGAGGAACATTCTAGATACAACCAAGTGCCTTACTTCACTTGCCCCAAAAAATGACTATCAGGTGAAAATGTTCCACTTTTAGCTTTGAACATCCCAGATTTCTATGTAAAGGCATAGCTCTTGGTGAAGGTAATCATGTGTTATAATTGGTTTCTCTCATTGATAGAGTCCAGGTTCCTGTCAGTCTCCCACCAGAAGAGGGCATGCAGACACTGACTCTACCCTCTGCTCTAGTTCTCACTGCACTAAAACACACCAGAGACTGGAGTCTTCACTAGTGCACTTCTCCTTCACTTTGAACAGGCCCTTCTGCCCACCCAATGAAACAGGAAATGGGTATTATTGACCAATTCCCTGTGATCTTGGGATTTTACTACCACGTCACACATAGAAGAATAGCAGAGTGGGAAAATACAAGTGCCACTCATTACAGTATTACAGTACAGTAGCCAATGGCTAAAACGTGGCAGGAGTTCAGCTAAATGCCAACATGAGGAGGACTGTTTTTTCCACCTCTGCTATCATATGTCCCACATGAGGTCATATCCCACATGAGGTCATATATACTGCTGTGTTAGGAATATGACCTCATGTGACCTCAAACTACTTAAACCAAATCTAATTGGTAAGACAAACACACAACCATATATATATATATATATCTGTTGCATTCCAAAATATAGTCACACGTGAATAAGATAAAGTAGATGGTTTGGCGCAATAAACCTTGACTTTGAACGCTGACACAAGTAGCTAGCACTTTCGTTTAGGGACCTATAAAGAACTGTATTAAAGTATTTCATGACAACGGCCAGATTTGATGTAACATGTATCTACATGGGTAATATATCAATCAAATACTAACAGTGTGTAATGACGCGCCTAACCTGCGCTTCAGTTTGTGTTTGTAGCGCAGTGTGGAAAAATATGATGCAATGACGGTCGTATTGTCCTCTGTCCCATTAGTTAATGTGAGTTTTTGGACTAAATTCAGTTGCATCATATAAGAACACACATTCTGAAGAGTACGCTTTATTATGCAGATGGAATAAATGCGTAATTTCGTCAAGGTGCCCATTTTTCAACATAGTGGTCATGGATAAGATAGCACTCGTTAGCCTACACTATCATGAACTTTAAGTCAACACAAGTGTTTAAATCCCATAACAGACCTAGCCCAATGGAGAGAGCAGTGCAAACCAGAGACTGCGCAAGGCGCGCATGGATGAACTCTCAATCCATTCTAAAAACACGGATTCCCCTCAAACTTTACCACATTGTCATATCATAACTACAGAGTCCCCTGGTTATCTGAGCGGGAGCGCATGTTCCCTGTATCACGTTTGTCTTGCTCTGACCTTGCCCGCCAGGACTACTCTCTATCCGTTATCTCCCCGAAACAAACACTTCAGCGTACTTTATGCCATTAACCTCGACATTATATATTAAGTGGTTCATCGGTTTGTGGTTTGACAGTGTGATTTAATTTAAAAAAAAAACAGTAGGCTAAAAAAAGGTGCACGTCAATTCACCAAACACCGGCAGAGTCATTGGACATTCAAGAATTATCAATTTCATAATACTGCATCTCATCCATCACTGTATTTTCCGAATCGTGGAATAAAATAAGACTACATGTGGCCTATATTTGAATTAGACCTCCAGATTTCCTATCGAAATAGCATCAGCTTTTATATATCCAATAAGCCCTCCAGAAGAAAATTTCTGTTCAATAATCATCACTTCCAGAAAGGATCACTCGTAGAAAGTGAAAGAGAAGGAACTGGAACGCACGTTCAATATAGGAAGGTAATGTAATGTCTTTCTTCCTACCTGCTTCTCTCCAGACGGTCTGCGACCGGGAGAGCCAGGAGCTGCTGGAGGGAGAGTAGGCTGATGCAATACACAGTAACCGGCAGAAGTGAACGCATCTCGGGACGAGTTCTCACACACACCCCTTGGGAAGGAGGGTGTTCCCAAACCACCTGGACGATGTTCAACTCCCGGGGAAGAAAAATTCCTAAATGTTTTGGTATTTAAGCTAGTACTGATATCCAGGCCACAATGCGTGAGACAGTCAAATGATCCTGTGATAAACAGATAATAAAAAAAGGAAAGAAAAGTAAATACAATTGTCTAATTTGATCAGGATATTGATTAGGTTATATTATCGAAATATGCACGAAATACAGTTATTTTGCAACAAATATTCAAGAGTGCCTGTAGGACACCTGCAAGTGCATTATTCACTCACTATTCAGTAGCCTAATCATGCGTACAAAGTGTACGAACCACTCTATGTGTGGCCAATTGAAAGCTATGCATAAAGAAACCTCAAGCACTAAAGAAAACTTTTTTATATATATATCCAGCTAGACCCATTTTTTCATATTTTACACAACAATTATATTGCATTTCAAATTATAGCTATAATAACTCATATAAAATAGTACATTTTATGAATGTTAGTAATATCTTACGTATATGAGGATTTTCAGAAATATTCTCGTAGGTCTAAGTACTTTCCCACGGATCTAACAAGTGTTGGTCAAGATGAAATTCTCAGATTCAACTTCTGAAGTTGAGCGAGACGACATTGTGCGTATAAATACTGAGTGGGCGGGACTCATTCTGAACCGGTGTACCTGGTAGGCTCCGTGGTTTGGTCGGACAACTTATTCCTCATTCACTAAATGACATGGATGTGTGCATGTTGAAGTGTGCCATTTACAACGATGTTGTTGGTTTTGGTGGCAAATGCCAACTGAAATGCCAAAATTATGATGGTTCTTGACTGGTCAAAGACCTTCCAAGAACTTAGTTATAGATATGAATATTTAAGATAGATTTTTAAGAAAGATCCATACTAATCCTTAACCAACCATTGATCCAAATGTTGTTTTATTAACAATTTCCCATACTATATGTCATGCAAACAAATGGTGGCATATTCTCAAAATTATTTTCTCAGACTTCTATCATGTATTTTTCACCCCCTCCCTTTCCCTTCTCTCTTATCTTTGCCTTCAACACCAAGTGAGCCTGAGGGATAGGTATAGATAGTTCTCTTTCAAATTCCTCTGAATTTTGGACAGACACACCCATGGCTACACATTCTAAGTACTGCCCAATGTGCTATTGATACGTTAGATTGCTTCCTGATTATGCCACAAACATGTATTTATTCTACATTTTCCAGAACTATAAGGAAATATGACCTCACAAAGAGTACCATGTGACCTATGATAATGAGTGGTTACAGTGGCTATCATACAGATTGATGCCACCAGGGCTATAAAGATCACGTGCAGCTAATTTGTTTAGGACATTTTCTTCCTGTATACAATGAGGATGTTGTCATTTGTGTTTAGTAACCTTACTACGGCGTTGTAGATGTGTCAGTCACATGTTTATCCTAAAACGGACTCACACGAGTCATATTCCACTCAGTGTCCGTTGGGAAAGTGGGTGAGTCTGTATTGTCTCCCGAGCTTAGCAAGCATGAACACCTGCGCTCTATCCTGGTTGTGACATGTTTTATTAATTAGGCTGCATAGTCATAATGTACATACATACCTGATCCACACAAAACACAGAGGAGAGTTACGAAGTTATGCAACCATCATTTCAGAGAAAACTGACCAAATGTGTTGCCAAAGGTTGAGTGTCTTTCCTAGTTTAGGAGAGCCCCCTTGAGCTTCAGCTTGGGTTAATATAAACTATAGAGTGGGGAAAGTAAATGTAGGGAATATAGGTCTGAAACAGAGCACCCCTGAAGAATTACATACATTTTGTTTGTTAAGTCAGTCAGACAATTTTCCATATTTTGAAATTCTCTCTCCCCCCTCTCTGTTATGAATTGTGTTTTTAAGCCATGTTCATTACTCGCCAAATCGTCTGACTGCTGCCAATTTCCCAATTTCTCACCCTCCACTGTTGTCACTGTGTTTATTCCAGCAGTGTTGACGGCTTTGAAGTCCTCCATTAGTCTCTCATAATCATTATAATAACATTAGTATCAGTGCCCACACAGGTAATAGCCGCTAGCAGCCTAATCCAGCCTGGTCTGAAATTAAAGGATCCACCCTACAATCTACTATAATCTCTGGTTTGGTGTTATTTTCCCAGGGGGGGATCATAACAATGACACAGTAAACCAATCAGGAAGTCAACTCACCTTCTTCTTGACCTCGAAAGGCATCAGACAGGTCTGGCCTGTTACAGTGTTTAGTAAAAATGTACATTATACCATACATTACCCATCCATAAGCATGTTATAAACATGGCATTATAGCTACATAGAGCATTGTGATGTTCTGACCCTAATGAATGAGACATGTAATTCTCCTACTCTGTAGACGGCAATTAAAATTTGACCAAAGGTGAGTTCCCAATCAAGATTTGTTTTAAGTGACAAAAAGTCCAATAGTATATAACTTCACCCTTGCAAAACCAAGAGATGAATATCAACCGCAAGGATTCGGCAATGCATTACAGGTATCTGAATTGGTAACTGATTCAAACTGAGGTTAGGATGTATTGGATATCAAAACTGGACAGCTTTACCAGGATTTTGACCCATTTATGTAGCAATGAGCAGGCGTCATGTGACATCAGCCCCGTGAAGCAGTGCCCTCAGTGTACTGATGAACAGAGGGGTTACCGCCTGGTTTGATCTCTCAGTCTGTCACGACTCCCGCCGAAGTTGGCTCCCCTGCCTGTTCGGGCGGTGCTCGGCGGTCGTCGTCACCGTCCTACTAGCCGCCACCGATCCCTTTTCCTTTTCTGTTAGTTTAGTCTTATTAGTTGCACCTGTTCCTATTTGTGGTTTCTTGATTTGCTCGCCTATTTAAGCTTGTGAAGCCCGCTCTTGTTTGTGCGGGATTATTTTGTGTTCACGTTTTGAGTTGGAGGTGTTGTTGTGCTCCGGGCCGTGTTACCCTGTGTTTTGGGTTGGTCAGTGTTTTTCGCCTGGTGTTTGGGCATGACCATTTTGTGCCGGAATAAATTGCCATTTTTCCTTGAACCCTCTGCTCTCTGCACCTGATTCCTACCTTCCACTCCTAGTCATCCGTGACACAGTCATGCACTGGCGTTACTGGTTGTGTAATTGAGTAAGTGCTCTGTGCAGCACACACTGTGCTTGAAAAGATCCTCCAACTTTTACTCACTCTGGCTTTGAAATGGACCGACAGAGTGCCATGATGTCCTGTCGAAACAATGTCTTGGTCAAGCAATCAAAGGACATGGATCTGTGATTGTGCGACCCTGCTTTCTTTTTATATATGTATATAATTTAAAACAGGGTACACATACAAAATTATGCACTTGATTAAGAATCATCAAGGATGAACACCAAAAAGTCTACGACTTATTCCCATTGTGGTCCTCATTTTCATGATAGCACGTAGAAAGTTTGGCATGTACCAGGATAAAAAAAAAACAGAAGCTAAAATTTAAGGCAAATTGGTTATTTAGTCATAACAACACAGCATATCCATACTATACACAAAGGAATGTTATTTAGCCATCATCAATGGGCGTGGAGGGAATTCTCACAGAGGCACACTATCCAATAACCGGGATTTCACCTTCCTTTAAAAGTTACACAGATTGGGAATAGTTTTAACAGAGGCCGACTGTTCCACTCAGCAGCTCCTTAGTATAAAAAAGTACCTTTCTCTGTCAGGCTTCTGAATATATACACACACACACACACGCACACACACACAATCCTAGCTTTAGTGTTATGGTTGTGTGAGTCTCTAACATGGGGAAAGTAGTCAGACAAATACCTTGGGGCTGCCCCATGGATGATCCTATGTACCAGACTAAGCCAAGTCTGTGTGACCTTTGACTCAACGGGCAGCCAGTTGAGCTCCTGAAACTGGCTTCTACCAATATGAGTACGTGGGCTCAGATTCAACACCAGCCTAATCAACTTGTTCTGGGCTCTCTGAAGCTTGCTTTTTAGTCGATTAGTTAAGCCTACGAACCATGAAGTGCCATTGTAACGTGGGGGAAATGCACAGAAATATTTAATTCCTGTAGTCGTACTACGCGAGGTAGATCCTTGGGACTAAGCTAAACATAACAGGTTCTTTGCATCAAAAGGGGGAGCATGGGAATCAGATAACAACATTGTATTTTCATTGTCACAAGAAATGCACAATCTCCTGGCCTACGTAATGTCCATATACTATCATCAGCTCCAGGAGCGCCGTACAACTGTACTACAAGACAGATTTCAATATCACACAAATAACACTAGGTTTATACATTCCATTCACATACTCAAACAGACAATAATAATGTGTTGCCACGGTCACGGGGGCGTGCCCAGGGAGAAGGAGAGCAAGTCTAGGTGAAATATGGACGCCAGTGCCTAAACACACTACATGTACAATAATTCCTATTTCTCATACTTTATTAAAAACCACCATCACCGCTCCCGCCCTCACAAGGCAAGCCAACCAGCACATAGTGAGGGGATTCCCTGAATGACACAAACAGGAAGGGTTTTATACAAAAGGCCACACCCTTAAATAACAATCACACACACCTGGCGCAGGCAGACCAACAAGCGTGCGTTCAAAATAGGTAGACGGTTCTAACCCTTTACACTAGCATAGTCAAAATGAGTGCATTAGCTAGCCCTTTCTTACCACGTACCTTAGTGACCATATACTCCCCCTCCGATGTTGCCATCTAGTGTACATTCTAAGTAATTGCCGACTGTTTTGGCTGTGAGTACCTCTCCTGCTAGCTGTACCCTGATGCCCGAGGACTTATTTAGTTTCAATTTAGACCCCAACAGAATTGCTTCTGTTTTGCCAAGGTGCAGAGATAACTTGTTGTCTATGAGCCATGCATGGATGTTAGTGAGCTCTATATTCATTCTGCAGTGTGGTTGAGTTTTTGTGAGACACCAGGAGTGCAGAATCCTCTTCATACAGAAACAGGTTACATGAGCAAGCATCCTTTTTTATCATTAATGTACAGCAGGAATAACAGAGGCCCTAGCATGCTCCCCTGTGGCACGCCACAGTTTATGGATAGCCTTGGAGGGAAAACCATTTCCTTCTACCACTTGTTCCCTCCCCAACAAGTAGGACTCCCCCCATTCAAGAGTGGTACTGCCCAACCTCCTCTCTTCTTGTCACAGCCGATGTGACATTTTTGGGGTCACAGACTGGCTGATTGGTTGTGTAAATGTTCTGAAATTGCAAAATGTTTTACTATAATTTTACTGGAGCCCTTATAAACAGAGGCCCCCCAGGGGCGAAACAGAACATATTACACTCCATAATCTGTGTAGAAATCATCGGTGCTGTCTAATGTTGTGTACATAGGGGGGTCAGGGGATATGTCTGCTTATGGTTTCTGAACAGGATGCACCACATAAACAAATTACAGAGCTGAAGTGTTCTGATAATTTCTCTCAAAGTAGGTGGCTTCGTTGCGAAACAACTTAATCGTTTTAGTTCCAGTAATGTGCAGTCAAATGGCAGAGAAGATGTGCATACAAACAAACAACACCTGTGGGCTGGGGGAAGATTTATGGAGTCTCCCAGAGTCCAAAAGTTCCCCCCAGTTTCTGAGAAAACCTCTTGATAGATCCCTAAAAAATGTTTTCTACGGATATTGTACTTCATTTTCCGTATGTACTGCAAACAGTTACAGTATAACCCACTAGGCACAGACATCAATTCAACGTCTATTCCACGTTGGGTAAACATAATTTCATTGAAATGATGAGGAAACAGCGTTGATTCAATTTCCCAGTGGGTACCCAATATCTGCTTTTCTTCCTTACACAGCAACTTGATCATAACTCAAGAATGATTTATCAAATATTAATTTCTACTTTATCCATCTTCCAAAAAAATTCCATTCATTCATCCATCAATTCACTCATTTATTAATTTACTTCCTGCTTTTTCTGTCGTTTCACTTAGTTAGTGCAGTTCACTGTTTGTAAGTGTCTGCACAGTACCAGAAACCTCACTGTATCTGGTTATCTTACAATTGCTGCCCCCTAGTGAACCTCCTATCAGTCGAATGTTCTTCAGCAGAGGACAGTTACTGAGGCCAGCTGCAGAGGCACACATAGCTGAGCCCAGTGGAGCTTTGCCAAGCACAAAGGCTTTGACCTCCAATGGGGCTGGGGACAGACCAGATTATGTCCCAGATAGAAGATAAACATAATTTGTCAGCATTTTTTAAAACACAAGAAAACAAACATGATCAAATTAGGACTTTTTGTAATGTCAAGCAGACCCTTGAACCCTAAGTATGAGGCACCATTAAATCCTCCGTGAGAAATCATTTTGGAGACATGGTCTTTCCCACTGGGATGAGCATCTCCGTCTCCCCTGTGTGCTCACAGGCATAGTGGCTCCCCCCATCAAATTTGTTTACACCGCTAGTTTGTAGGGGATTGGGGCACAACCAAGATTGTTTGCGTGGCTAGTCGTCTCTCTGACAGCTCACAGTCAAGTTTGTTTGTATGGCTCTTGTTACCAGCGAGGGGCCGAAGGTGACGGGGGTTGGAGGAGATGGCCTGATTGAGTTAGGGTTTTGCCCAGTGTGCCCATTTCATGGGCAAATGAGGGATCACTCCTATGTGTGGTGAAAGATGTTAGCACAGTGCTTGTTGCTCGGTGGGACAGTGGAGGCAGACAATAGTGGTGCTTCCAGAACTGACAGCGCCTGACTGGGCCCTTTTTAACTGGCGGCAGGAGAACAGGAGATCACAGTATCAAATAGCCAAACAAATAAAAGATTGATGATAGTATCATGGCTATGTACACTGAGTTTACAAAACATTAAGAACACCTGCTCTTTCCATTGGTATAGACTGACCAGGTGAATCCAGGTGGAACCTATAATCCCTTATTGGTGTCACTTGTTAAATATAAAGGGTTAAAGAAGATTATTAAGACTTGAGACAATTGAGACGTGGATTATGTATGTCTGCCATTCAGAGGGTGAATGGGTAAGACAAAACAATTAAGTGACTTTGAACGGGTTATGATAGTAGGTGCTTGGCACACCGGTTTGTGTCAAGAACTGCAACGCTGCTGGGTTTTTCACACTCAACAGTTTCCTGTGTGTATCAAGAATGGTCCACCACCCAAAGGACATCCAGCCAATTTGACACAACTGTGGGAAGCATTAGAGTCAACATGGGCCAGCATCCCTGTGGAATGCTTTCGACACCTTGTAGAGTCCATGCCCGGACACATTTAGGCTGTTCTGAGGACAAAAGGGCAACTCAATATTAGGAAGGTTTTCCTAATCCTTGGTATACTCAGTGTAGAATAAAACAAGGTTTAACCTACTGCAGTTAACCTACCTCATGCATTCTCTCAGAGGCATGCTTGGTTCATTAATACATTTACTTACAGACCTGGCAACGACCATGGGCAGGTGTTAAGTTTCTTTCAACTCCTTGAATGTACAGGAATTTTCAAAATACAACTTGCTTATAATATTTTTTTTATATACAGTAAATTCATGTGACCTTTAATTCACTTTAAATAAATGAACAGAAGAGTTCTTGCACCAAAGAGCTCAGGAGAGACATCTCTGACATATCTACCAGCCTTGAAGCTTTTTCTCTGTTATGAGTGAAAACACTAATAGTTACATAGCAGGAATATAGAGTTTACTGTACACAAAGCCCTTTTCTACATTTCCCATCGCCTGCGGGTGTGTGCGTGCTCCAGGCACCTGGGTACCATGGGGACTCTGTGGATCTCTGACCCCAGGGAAGTAGTGAGGAGCCTGAGCCTTGCAGCCTTGCAGGGCCTCTCCTATCAACCACAGACTGGTCCAATGACCACTTCATACAGGCTTCAGTCTGTCCAACACATGCATTTGGTTTGTTTTCTCAAATAGTAAATTCCCACGGCAGATAAACATCATAGGCTCAATTACTATTGTGTTTATGTATACTTAGATGGTATCTGCCTCCTTGAGAGGAAACATTCTGGATTATTGCAGCACTATAGATGTCAGTTGGATTGACATCCTGAACTATCTCTCTTCCTTCCACATTGGCAGCACTGCAGTATATATAGACCAGATTTGACCTTTACCAGAAAATCATAAAACAGTTCCCCTTATCACTTCTATCGTCAGATACAGTACAGTTTGAGACACTTGGGGAAGTGAAACCTTTTGATCTCTACTCTTCTTGTCCTCATTAAGGACATTTTCACGCTTGATTTATCTCAGAGGATGAGCAATTGAACGCTTGATGCCCCACGAGAGCTATGATTTGTAAGAGGCCTTCAACCCACTTCCTGTCTGTTGGTTTGTTAGCAGGAAGTCAGGTGACTCGTCGCATCCGGCCTGACAGTTCTTCTCTTTGTGTTCTGAGTGGGCTGTGTGTCATGAGTTACAGAGAATCAGTGACAGGAGGAGCTGGCCCTCTCTGTCTTTTTCTCTGTTTGACAATTACAATTGATGTAGGAACTGAGACCAGGAACAAATACTGTAGCCAATTCTCTCTGCTTAAAAGTCTGTTTTCACACGCTAATGGCACTTTCAAGTGTAACTCAAAATATTAACTTATTAATTTTGCTTAGTAATATTAGCAACACACAACATAATAACAGTGTATGTATGCCAATCTGAGATGTTGCTATCTGTGCTGTCTACCCAGGGCATGGATGCTCCTAACAGGGGAGACACATGAGCAGTGAAAAGGACCAGGAATGTCAGCATCGCTGGGCTGGGTCTTCTTCAGAGGGGAACTGGAACTGGATGTGGAGATGAAACAGCTGCAACGGACAACTTCATTAGTTTGGACTTTGGGAAAAGGAGGACCGAGCACGCCCCCATTCTCATCGACGGGGCTGTAGTTGAGCAGGTTGAGAGCTTCAAGTTCCCTGATGTCCACATCAACAACAAACTATCATGGTCCAAACACACCAAGACAGTCGTGAAGAGGTCACAACAAAGCCTATTCCCCTCAGGAGAATGAAAATTTTGCATGGACTTTCAGATCCTCAAAAAGTTCTACAGCTACACCATCAAGAGCATGGTTACATCACTGCCTGGTATGGCAACTGCTCGGCCTCCAACCGCAAGGCACAACAGAGGGTAGTGCCTACGGCCCAGTACATCACTGGGCCAAGCTTCCTGCCATCCAGGACCTCTATACCAGGCGTTGTCAGAGGAAGGCCCTAACAATTGTCAGACTCCAGCCACCCTAGTCATAGATTGCTCTCTCTGCTACCGCATGGCAAGCGGTACCGGAGCGCTAAGTCTAGGTCCAAAAAACTTATTGTACAGTTTCTACCCCCAAGCCAAAAGACTACTGAACAGCTAATCAAATGGCTACCCAGACTATTTGCATTGCCCCTCCCCCCACACTTTTACGCTGCTGCTACTCTCTGGTCATTATCTATGCATAGTCACTTTAACTCTACCTACATGAACATATTACCTCAATTACCTCGACTAACCGGTGCCCCCGCACATTGACTCTGTACTGGTACCCCCTGTATATGGCCTCGCTATTGATATTTTACTGCTGCTCTTTAATTATTTGTTATTTTAATTTCAAATGTTTTAGTTATCTATTTTTTATTTACCACTTAGTTTTCTTAAAACTGCATTGTTGGTTAAGGGAATGTAAGTAAGCATTTCACTGTAAGGTCTAAGATACCTGTTGTATTTGGCACGTGACAAATACAATTTAATTTGATTTGTCTTTCTCAAGGCATTGTGGGGGAACTTGATCAGTGTATCCATTGTAACTAAGGCCAGAAGGCTCTAGGTCTTTCTCTCAGGTCTCTCTGTATCTACAACACCTTTATTTAAGCACCAGCAGGGTTACTGCAGTTAACAGGGCAGTGAATATTGCTACCTTAAAACCTAGTGCTCAACCAGGAGAGCCAAGGAGATGGATCTTGTGTGTTTCCCTCCCTCCTGCCTACTGGCAGTTTGTCAATTGAAGTTCAAGGCCATGTGTCCCGTCAGCTGTAAGAAGCATAGACCATCCCCCTTGACCTGACTCACTACAGGCATAGGAAAATAGCATCACACTATTGTCAACAATGATTTATCTACAGTATATGCTATCGGGTTGACACTGTGCTCACTGAAGAGGGAAGGTATAGGGTGTTTCTTGACATACATGTTTTTGCCAACCACCCACAGTGACAGTCTATCATTCTAAGTCAAGGGGGGATACCAAGTGCAGTAAGAGAGAAGGCTATACAAAACAAAAACAAAAAACAAAAATGCTTAAGAGCCATGCCTGGTTTTTAATCCTGGAGTGTTAAGTACTTTGGGTCAAAGGTCACAGTGCAGGAAGTGTTGGAATTTTCTCAGTGGTGTTATGGTGCCAGCAGCCAAGGACAGCAGGCTGCACGAAACAGGGCCTCTGTTTCAGAGGATGGATAAATGTCATGTAACAATGTCAAGTGCTCTGCAGTTTTACGCTGGAATTTGACATAGGCATGAATGTATTGTGTAACAGGTACTTTAGTTCTGTTCAGGCGATCATGAGGAGACAATGCGAGTGACGCTTGTGGTTAGGATCACACTGGCTATTCAACTGCACACAGAGGTGATGTTCTATTTAATCTCCCTCTCTCTCATACAAGCATACTGCGGAAAACTGAACATTTATAAATCCTATTTAATACAGATTATTTTCTGTATAGTCCAAGATTACATTTCAACTAAATGGGCTACCATCTGTTTTGACCACACACACACTGCGAAAGCAGGCATTCCTGTGGGCTGTCCTCTGATCAGTTCTGGCAGACCCTCTGATTCCAGAGTAATTTCAGCAATGACATGCGGGCTGGGGAACACTTGTGACAGATATGAGGAAGATCTGGTCTCTAGTTTAAAAAAAGATTGACAGTGAGTGCACAGAAAGGTTATGATACAGTATTGTCATTTTCACTGTAAAAAGTCAATTTGGGCTGTCAAAGACTTGTTTCAACGTGTTTATTTGATATGTTGATGTGCATTGGTAGACTACATAAGTACCTTCCTTGCCTTGTAGCCAAGATGTTATTGATGCATGCTAAATACACTAATTGTTCAGAATCATTCTACCGCAAATATTGCATGTTTTCAGTAACATAATTGTCAGCATCTAGCTAGCAACGTGTTGCATTTCTAGGCAATAGTGGTTATAGTTTTTTGCAAGAGATCTACACCCAACTACATTCATTAATGGGACGTCGTGGGACATTCTTGCCGTGCGCCCCTCCCTGTAACCCAGTGCGCAGACTCATCACACTCCGCTGTCAGCTCAAGGCATACTGACGGTATGGCGGCAGGATACAGCAGGAAGGATGCTACTGTCGCCCGTGATGTGTCTTTCGCCAACAGAATGTGAATGGAATATCGACGGTAAAGGGAAAGGATACCGCAATAAAGGCCTGTCTCCGTGAACTCCGAGATGGCCAGGCTCGCCGACTACTTCGTGGTGGTCGGTTACGACCTCGATAAGAGAGGTGAGTTTTGGGCTAGCTATTTTCCTAAGTGCTAGCTAGCTAATGCTGGCGTATTAGCCGCGGTTCAGCCCTGGTAAACATGAGGAGGCGGAGGAAAGGGAGGCGGGGACGGGCCGGGACAAAACGGCGTCCCACAGTAGTGGGGTGTCTTATCCGGCAGAGCACTGAACTATAAATCGCGGATGTCAAAGGCCTCTCGTCTGGTGTCATTTCAAACCACGAGGAAAGAGTTTGAGTGAATGTCTGCATTCCATTTTTTTTTGCTGTCATTCATCATTTTCATAGTCATATCTAGCAAACGAATAATTGAAGTGAAATTGCCAGCTAACTAGCTTGGTGAAGGATTCTTGTTAGCTTGCTAGCTAACGACTTGTTGGCGGCGTTGGTTAGAGTAGACTTCTAGTTAATACGGATTTATTAAATCAACTTGTTAACTAAAGCAAAACCATTTTCTGTCACCTCGCCAAGCTAACAGGAATGAGCTAGTAAAGCAAACGTCACACATTCGTGTCGATATTTTACATGATGAGGTCGAAATTATAAGGACCAGTTGGTCATTCTGAGAAGCAAAGCAAATCTTTGCTTGATAAGCGTACTATTTTTTATTTTTTTTATTGCCAATGCTTGTGAAAAACTAAGTTATGTTTTAGAAATGAAAGTATTGTTGGTTGTTTTCTTTGTCTGTTTTTGTTTGTGGACTAAGCTAGATGGCTTTGCCCCTCCCCAAGCCACTTGAACCAGAGTGGCCGGAACCGAGCCCAGTAGATGCTCAGTTTTCTTCCTGTTGTGTTTCGGACGCTGAGCGTTTGGGACTGTTATCTGACGCTCCCCCGGTTTGTGCGGTGTCCTAGATCTGTGCGGTATAATGGCCTGTTCACCATGAAATATTAAAGCCGCTTTATCCGATGAATATATTAAGCTATTTGGAAACTTGTAACGTCTTTTATTTATAGAATGGATTCTGTTTATGACTTATTTAGATGGAGCATGCGGAAACATCGTAGCATGACAAGTTCTCAGCGTCTAAAATCAAGCAAGAACTGGCTTGTGTACTTATTTCTTGGTTGGAAGGTTGAGGTTGGACAACGAACATTTAGTTTTTCTTTGCATACATTTAATGCATGTCTGTCTTTGAAGGGGCCAATCCCTGCAAGGTTGAGTGGCAGGATGTTATGATGTGGATGTTGCACACACTGCAGAATGTCTCTCCTTCCTGTATCTACCCTGCTGTTCTTGCTGCTGAATGCAGACTAGGCCTGTAAAGCATCTGGGAAGCAGACAGTAAAACCCCAAGTGCTGAGGTGATCAAGGAGAAACGAGGCCTCCGTACCCAATAAAAAAAACAAGACTCGGGGATTATGATTTGTCTGTCGTTGAAACCCTTTTACAGCAGCCCAATGCTTAATAAATACATGCATAGTAAATAACTTGCTGCAACATATGCATCTGACATTTTATTCTTTAAAGTATGCATTTTACTTTTCAGCAACACAAGCTTATTTTAGTCTTACCCCCTGTTCCTGAACACTGACCCCATACTCATTACCTAAAGTGGCTACCCACTCTTCTGCAATCAGATCGATACTCCAGTTTGATACTCTTTATTCTGTTAGGCTGACACATGCTCCCAGGGGCAATGACATTGTCTTCTGACATCATTCTCGCATACCAGAGAGAGCTTGGTGCTCCCTGACATTTTGACAGAGCTGTAGTCCTGCCATGTCCTGAAAGCACAGATGTGGAGGTGTTGCTTCATCTGTGTTTTGACTGACACATTTACACAGGCCTGGAATGTTTCACAACTGCTGACTAACAGGTTGGGTGTGTGAGCTCATCTGTGTTTGCAAGTTACTTCCACTGTCTGAGTTGTTGAAATATCACTGTATTTCTAGAGAAGATGCTTCCTGGGGGGTTACATCATCAACATAACATTCAGTGATGGAGAAAAGCTTTTACCTGCAAACACCCATCCTTTTAATTGCATGGGACCATGCTTAGAATTAGAGTCGACAGTGTACAATGTAAAGCATTCATCAGTTGAATTATTAGAAGAGGATATCCAGAGAAACAAAACCTCTCTGCACCCTGTGGGGCAGGTTTTGTTACTGTACTGTTTACAGTCAATGTTGTGGTTGTAGGGCACGCCCCTGCCCTGATGACCACTGCCTACAGCTCCCATTCACACACCCCATTAGTCACTAAGGTGTCAGGTAGCCTGATAGTTGTGCTCAACCCAAACTCTCATCGATCAGATAGACTTCACATGGGGAGCCAAAATGGCCGGGATATGGTCAGCCTGACTGGGGCTTCTTGTGTAGCTCTGTTTTGACAGCCGTCCCCTTTTGTGCTGAGAACACTGCGGCGAATCGGATACTCCGTCCGCGGGGCTCCCGGCCCAAACAGGAAATAGGAGAGAGGACTCTTGGGAGATGTGTTTAGAGCGAGAATCCAGGTTGTCCCTCTGTTGTGTGTCTGTGTTCTATGAAAACTGGGAGAGGAGGGGGGGGTTGTTTTCTCATGTGGGTGGGGAGCTGTATGTAATTTTGTGGAAGCCAAGGTCTCATTCCATGATCAGCCGCAACACACACTGCTCTCCGTTCTGCCCCCTTTTCTACTTCCCTCCCAGGCAGTTGGAGGAGTGTTACTGTTTGTGTATGCAGCAGTGGGGGACTAGACAGAATGCACAGCAGTTATTTTTCACCCAGGAGTGACAACTCTGGCACTGTGAGAGAGCCTGGACCAGAGCTCAGCGTTGTGCCTCCGCTCCCTTTACAACAGCATGCAGCTCAGCTAGAGGTACACAGATCTGTATAGAGGAGAGAAACATGAAGAATGCCACCTACTGTAGTATTGTCCAATTCATTATAAAACAAAATACCTATCATCGACAAGTGAGCAGCATTCTTGTCATTGACAGCCAGGAGATTCACCCAATGCTTCTTTAGGTCAGGTGCATAGATATGCCTATGTTTTGCTGGACGATTTGAATCAGCTTTACATTTAGAGACCGCCAGAGTGAGACTGAAACACCACAACAACCATTGCAGCGGAAAAGGACATGAGAGAGACGAGTGCTGGGATCTTGCCAGCACTCCTCTCGTCTCGATCTGTGGGCTACCACTCCCCCCCCCTGGTTCTAGAGCAGGCCAGGGTGCAGCCACTCAGGGCTTCCAGAAATAGACCTCACAATCTGTCTTTCATAGGGGACGGGGGTGCTGCTGGAAGGGGGACAGAGCTGTGTGTGTGTCAGAATGTCTCTACCATGGGACTCGTCATGCCATGGTATCTTGGTAACGTTACTGCTTCCCTGTCTGTTAGGCTGTAAACAAACACTGCTTGTCTCGGTGTGAAACTACACTGAATAATGGCTGGTCTGGTGTCTCTCAGGGCTTGGGTCGGATACTTCTCTACCTGCAGACATGATGTAAAGTGACTCTCTGGTCCCTGCTCTGACCTGGATGTAAGCCTACTGCTCTTCTAGTGAAGGACTTTTGTTTATGTCCCTGCCCCAGCCCGGGGCTGTGTGTGCGTGTGTGCGTGTGACTGTTTCATCGCTGTCTGTCTGCTGAAATGAATGCTCCTTGTTCAGGAGGCAGACGAGTGCCCCAGGGCCCTGCAGCCTGACCCCAGTGACCCATTTCTAGAAGCTAGTGATGGGGATAAAAATGAATAGTTACATATTGGGATATTATTTGACGATACATCTTATTGCTTTGCAAATTTCACAATATTATTTTTGCGCTAGTAGGCTGTACCTGCACCAATACTCCAGTATTTTTCCTTCATAGCTTGTTCTCAATCTACTTTTTAAATAGGGAGTCAATTGTTTAGAATCACATTACATATTGTATTGGTACCTAAATATTGTGATACTATTCTATCGTGAGGTCTCTGGCAATTCCCAGCCCTGCTTTGCTTTGATGGTCTTCCATGGAATTTGGAGAATTTATCCCCCTCACCCTTCCTCTCCTCCTGCTGTTACCCCTCAAGGCAGGACTGGGGCAATCCTGTTCCCAGTCAGCCTGGGATTAGAGGAGTAATCGTTCCAATCCCCCCCAGGGTATATCAGCGGTGGGACTAGATTGTCTCTTAGGCCAGTACAGTTTTATCTATGACCAAGACCCCCTCCCCTTCTTCATCGTTGCCATCAAAGAAAGGAATTATAATCTGGTGGCCCACTGTGTTTGGCCTAATCCCGCACACAGCATCTGATTGGTTGAAAGGGACAGAGGAAGCAATGCTGATTGGTCCTGGGCCAGAAAAGGTTGATCCTGATTGATGATTATTCATCTCTGGTGAATGGATGATTACATTTTATTTTA
Source organism: Oncorhynchus mykiss (assembly GCF_013265735.2). Classification (NCBI taxonomy): domain Eukaryota; kingdom Metazoa; phylum Chordata; class Actinopteri; order Salmoniformes; family Salmonidae; genus Oncorhynchus; species Oncorhynchus mykiss. The sequence continues at coordinate 24,262,582 of NC_048585.1, read as the reverse complement.
TTTTTTTAACAGTTGTCAACCCCACCCCCTTCCCTCTCCCAGGGAAAGCTGTTTGATTTCTGGGTTCCAGGTTATTACTGTGTGTTGTTCACCCCCCACCCCTGCTGTTTTTTGTATGCACCCATCCTTGTAGGTCACTCCAGATATGATTGTCTATTAATATGCAAATGTACTGTGTTCCTCAAAGTGTGGTCCACTGGCTCATTTCTCTGTGTCTCTGTACCCGTCTGTCTACTTGGCAGCATTTTCCAGTAGCGCCGGCCGGCGGCTAATCAGCGGGTTACAGACTCATTTTCAGCAGGCTGTTTGTGCGTTTGTCCGTACGTTAGTCACACGTGATAGCTGACACGATTTTGACGAAACTTGGTGAATGATGCGTCTTGCCATATAGATATGGCATTTACAAAATTACACACATTTTCCAGGTGGTGATGCTATAATGATATTGAAAATGCAAACTTTGAAAGGACCTAAACTCATGAAATTTGGTACAGATGTCCTTCTCACAAGGAACACATTTATCCCAATGTCCCATAAGGTCTGCCATTATGGTTCAGAATTTCTTGAAAAACACTTAAAACACTACTCTTCTGGCACCTAATGACCGATCTGCACCAAACTTGATATGTGGCATCTATGGACAACGGTCTCTCGACGCAATATTTTCCAGACTAGTACCTAAAGAATGATGCATCATGCCATAGAGATTTGTAATTTACCAAATTACAAGGATTGTCCCGAAGGGGGCCGTTGCATCATTCGTGGGGGACGACCTGTTTACTGTTGCCATTGTATTAAGTAGGCTACTTTTCATTTAAGTTTCAAATCTCTAGTCCGTCAAGCCATCGCCCGCTAGAAAGAAAGATCTGCATCTTCTAGTGATCTAATGATAGGATAGGTGCCTGTCAGTCACAAAGCGAGCGATGACAGGGAAATGCAGTCTGTTTTCTGTCCTGCCTCCTGGTACAATTTGTGTGTGCTGTGTTTGGTTGCAGTCAAATTTCTTTACACAGAGAAGGGAGAGAGCATGATGCTCGTGAATTTGCACGTCCTCATGTAATGTAAGCAGTAACGATGAGAGAAGTGACCATATGCACGTGGATAGGTATACGCCCACTAAAAACCACTTAGCTCCTCGAGTGATGGAGTAGCCACTATTAACCACGAAAAATGAGTGATGTAGGCGAAAACAGTGGCAGTGATAGCCATGGAGAAAAAAACAGCTTCCAACGAAGAAATGATTGATTAAAAGGGTTAAACTGTTTCAGTAATTTGGAAGTGGTTTGGCTTTTTGAAGTCCGTCAAAGAGCAGAGCAATCAATGTTCGATGTAAATTGTTCCGTAGACAGGTGGCTACAAAGTCTGGTAATACGTCAAACCTTTTTCAACATCTGAAGCAAAATCACTCTTTGGAACATGCAGAAAGTTTGAGTTTGCGCCTTGGTATTTATAAACGCCCATCAAGCACCAGCCAATCTAGGGATGTTTGCAAGCAAACCTCGAAAAGACAGACATCACAAATGCTATTATGCATTGCATTGGACATGCTACCAATTAGCACAGTCGAAAAGGAAGGTTTCAAGATGCTTATCAATTTAATTGACCCCAGGTACGTGCTCCCTGGCCGCAAACATGGACAATTTTTCCTTGAAGTATAATTTTATGTGTAGCTCACATAATTAAAAAAATGTCACCTTTATTTAACTAGGCAAGTTAGTTAAGAACAACTTCTTATTTACAATGACGGCCTATCGGGGAACAGTGGGTTAACTGCCTTGTTCAGGGGTAGAAGGATAGATTTTGTCAGCTCGGGGATTCGATCTGGCATCCTTTCGGTTACTGGCCCAACGCTAATTATCGTTATTGAATGAAAAAATATAAAGATATTGTGATAATTTATTTGCCATATCGCCCAGCCCTAGTTACATATCGCAATATTGTTATGGATGCTATATCCTGCCCTTCGTCACCACAAACGACTTCACATCATAGACCTCAATACAATAGAATTGTGAGAATTGCAATACATATCGCATCGGCACTTATTTAGTGATAATATCGTATCGTGAGGTCCCTGGCAATTCCCAGCCCTAATGAGTGAATCTTCTATCCCTCAGTTTACTTGCTTTAAGTGAAGGGTAGGGAGAGGGGTTTGATAAGTTTGATTGCTGTAAATCTATTGTTTGAATTTTATGAGCCATCCACCCATGTCCCACTCATTGGGAGACGACAACATGGGCATTAAGCCATAGGCCTTCTATCTGTTGTGGCCAATCTCCGTGGTCAATGCCCTGTGTAACAGCTCTCCCCATAGTCACTCTGTTCTCTGTTAACTTAGGGCCAGGCGTCCTGTGAGCGGGACACCTGTCGTCAACTTCCGGTGAAATTGGAGGGCGCACAATTCAAATAAATAATCATAAAAATTATGGATATTAAACATCTAGGTACATACAAGTGTCTTATATCGGTTAAAAGCTTACATTCTTGTTAATCTAACTGCATTGTCCGATTTACAATAGGCTTTACAGTGAAAGCATGCCATGCGATTGTTTGAGGACGGTGGCCCACATCAAAATATTTTTCAACCAGCACAGGCTTTGTAAAATCACAAATGGCGATAAAATATTTACTCACTTTTTGAAAATCTTCCTCTGATTTGCAATCCCAAGGTTCCCAGCTACAACATGCATGGTCGTTTTGTTAGATAAAATTCTTCTTTATACCACAAAAAGTCTGTTTAGTTGGTGCCATCGATTTGAGTAATCCACTCGTTCAACATGCAGAGAAAGGAATCCAAAAAGCTACCGCTAAACTTTGTTAACCTCTCTGGCGCAGGCGTTCTGCAAGCGACTCACCTCAACAACATCTGGTGAAATTGCAGAGCGCCAAATTCAAAATACAGAAATGGTCATACTAAACATAAATAAAAAATACAAGTGTTATACATCGGTTTAAAGATGAACTTCTTGTTAATCCAGCCGCAGATTTCAAAAAGGCTTTACGGCGAAAGCATACCATGCGATTATCTGAGCACAGCGCCCCGCTTACAAAAGCATACAAGCATTTTACAACCAAGTAAAGGAATTACAAAAGTCAGAAATAATCACTTACCTTTGAAGATCTTCATATAGTTGCAGTCACGAGTCCCAGCTACACAAATGTTTGTTTTGTCCCTCTTTTATATCCCAAAAACTCAGGTAGGTTTGCACGTTTTGTTCAGTAATCCACTGAACAAAACGGCGGTCAAAACATGCAGACGAATACATTCTAATAGTACCGGTAAAGTTCGTTGAAACATGTCAATGTTTATAATTAATCCTCAGGTTGTCAATTGTCTAAATAATCGATAATATTTCAACTGAACAATAGCGTATTCAATAGAAAGGAAAAACCAGCTCTGCATTCTTCCTCAATCCACTGACAGAAAAGTCTCATTCTTCTTCATTTTTCAGAAAACAAGCCAGAAACAATGTCTAAAGACTGTTGACATCTAGTGGAAGCCATAGGAACTGCAATCTGGGTCCGAACCCATTAGGTTCTCTATAGGCATTAAATTGAAAAGTACCCGCATAAAAACAAAAATCCCACTTCCTGGATGGATTTTCCTCAGGTTTTTGCCCGCCATATTAGTTATGTTATACTCACAGATATTATTTGAACAGTTTTGGAAACTTTAGAGTGTTTTCTATCCACTTCTACCATATGCATATCCTAGCTTCTGGGCCTGACTAATAGGCAGTTTACTTTTGGCACACTTCTCATCCAGATGTCGAAATACTGCCCCCAAGCCATAAGAAGTTAAAACAAGTCAAAATACATTTCTATTCAATCCTCGGGTACCCTAAAATGTAATTAAACTATAGTATTTCATACGGAAAGAAGTATGTTCAATAGAAAAGCTAAATTAGCAAGTGTGCATCCTCTTCATCGCGCGTGCGCACAAGACTGATTTCCAACTCTGACTCCATGTACCAAAACTCAAAAAGAAACAAGCTTGAAACCTTGAACAAAGACTATTGATATCTAGTGGAAGCCATAGGAATTGCAATCTGGGAGCTGGAATTGCATAGGACCCATAGCTTTCCAATGAAAGAGCATGGGCTCTCAAAAAAACAAAACAATTCTGGTTGGTGATATGCATATCCTGGCTTCTGGGCCTGAGTAACAGACAACAGTTTACTATGAGCATGTCAGTCAGACAGGAAGTGGAGGAAAAATAGACCCTAGCCTGAAGTTTTAAAGACCGCACCAATAAATATATACATTTATTAAACTTCACAAAGAGATTGAAAAACCATCCTGTCACTTTTTCAAAATACCTCGGTATAGGGTATATATGGTATACCGCCCTAGCCTTGTTGATGATCCCTGCTCTAGAAGTCACTGACCACTACAGGCCTAAAAACTGTAGGCTATTGCCGTTAGCATAGCATAGCACTGTGCTAACATGCTGAAGATTGTCACTGATTAAAGTTGGAGATATTTGGATCCTTTCCCCCCTAGTCTGTCTGCATACAGCTGTGATGTAAATGTGCTATGTGGGCAACACTAGTTTAGTAGCTTGTCACCTAACAGACTGTGCTGCTGCTGCTGGCTGGCCAGGAGTGTGTTGTGCGTGAGTAGTTCAATGTGTGTGTGTGTGCCATGCTCCACAAGGAATGTGACGCTTATGAACTGTTGCATGATCAGTTCTCCCCAAACCTGACCCCGTCCAAGATAAGTGAAAGCCAAAACACTCTTTCTATACCAGGGCACTAAGGGCTTTGAGACAGGGCAGGTAGATACTGTAGGCTGCTGTATTTCCATACCGGTAATGTAGAAAAGACAGGGGATCAAATGGAGAAGTCTGATACAGAACAGGCACTTAGTTTGGTATTAGAAAAAAGTCTGACCTCTGACATCACAGTGCTTAGATTCATTGGAAAGTTTACACGTGTGTGTGTGTTGGTGGTCATTGCCAGAAAGTAGTAGAGTAGGAGGAGAAGGAAATAGACCTCAGAGACAAGCGCAGACGACTGCAAAGAAAGCGAGTAATTAAAAAAAATATATATGTTTATCAGTTGACCATATTTGGAGGTGAACAGTGACTGTTTTGCTGCAAAACAAAAAGGGAAAAGTTAAAGTGAATACTTGTTGGCCACATCTCTCTTGTCTGAATGGTACCATATTCTCTATGTAGTGCACAACTTTTGACCAGGACGTGCATTTCGGGTTACCTACATAGGGTGCCATTTGGGGGACAACCTTCTCTCTCGCTCTCGTATTTCTTATCCTTGAAAGGCTGTGTTTTTGTTTTGGGGGTTTGGGGAGGGGGCTGACAGAGAGGGCTATAAGTTTAGCATGAAGGATGTGTTTTTTCCCACAAAGAAATGGCGGTTTCCCTTTTTGGTCTGTCTGCAAGCCAGTGTTGGTTGCTGGTAGAGATTGCTTTAAAATGGATTGGGCTAATCTTTTTTTTGCCTAGTGATTATTTTTTTTCCCTGCTGACTACTATTTACAAATTCTGGGAAAAAACAAAACATTATAGAGATATTTGGATTCGATTTATTTATTTATTTATTTATTTATTTATTTATTTGTTGCCATACTCTCCAGTGACCAGTCACATTGCATCCCACCCAGTGTCTCTGAGCCAAGTAGAGGTCTGGGCCTGCACTGCTGCTTTTAATCAGAGAGAGTGACTCTCACTTATTCATATTACACATCAACACAGTGTGTGTGTGTGCAGCATAGAGAGAGGACAGTGGGTGTGGTGATAGGCTTGAAAATGATATCATGTTGTTTATGTGTGCGAGGGAGAAAGAGTGCATTGTGCATCGGGCCTGTAATGGATCCACTTCTCTGGCCATGTGTGGTTTGGCCTCAGGAGCCTGAAAAATGCAGAGCTGCACAGTGCAGTAACCATGTCACGCTAACCTTGTTAGTGTCCTGCTGTCTTTTTTAAAAATCGGGTCGATACATATTTGATGTTGAAACTATGAAGATTAGATAAAATCATGACCTATGTGCTAAGGATAAGTGATGTAATGTGAAGGCAGGCACCAGAGCAGCTCCCCTCCTGTCACCATGCAGACACACACACAGTGTGTTAATTTAACCTGTCAGTTGCAGTAACCATGGTAACGAGCTGTCACATCATGGTGGTTTGGAGACGAAAGCGAGAAGCTGTTGTCTGTTCTGATGCCAAGAACACAACACGCACAGAGAGCCGTTATCAGCCTTCCATCAAATCTAATTTGATTGGTCATTCACATTTAGTAGATGTTATCGCGGGTGTAGCAAAATGCTTATGTTCCTAGCTCCAATAGTGCAGTAATACCCTTGACTGTCCATCCAAGACCATGATCATTTTCAGTCTACAGCCAGTCACTATTCCAACTTGTATATCCTCCAAGATCACTCGGTGTTTCATGGTCATCTAAGACCGGGTTTTCCAAACTCAGTCCTAGGCCCCCCCGGTGCACATTTTGGCTTTTGCCCTAGCACTACGCAGCTTATTCAAATAACCAGCACATCGTCAAGCTTTGATTAATTGACTCAGCTGTGTGGTGCTAGGGCTAAAACAAAGGGTCCTGGGGCAGTTTGGGAAACCCTGATCTAAGGCCACCATCTCAGCACCTTGTCAGCATAGGACCCCTTCCCAACTTCAACTCCGTCCCTGCTTCACCAGTTTCTTACCTCTCACCTTTCTCCACCTATCTACCCCACTCCCTTCCTCTCTTTCTCCACCTCCAGTAGTTTTTACCCAACAGCATGTCCTGCTGATAGTAGTGTGTCTGATATTCCCTCACGCTGCTCGGCTCAGTTCACATTCCAGTCACACTCCAGTCTGAATGCTCTGCAAGGAAACCCTGCTCTTACATCAGACTCTGTTACTTCGTCACCCAAAAGACAACTAAAGTCTAGTCTACCTGACTGTCCACGTTGGCCCAGACTCACTCTGCTGAGGTTTCACTGTTGATAAGCTCACATAGTTGTGCCTGAGCCAAGACAATCAGGGTCTCTCACCATATCTAATTTAGGCCCAAGAGCCCAGTTTTGAGAGTTCCTGCCTGTAACACACCTGATTCAATGAATCAACTGGGCTTTTGATGATTAGTGGAATCAGTTGTGTTAGTGCAATGCTGGAACAAAAGCCTGCACAGTCCCTGTGGGTACCCTGGAGTTAGGACCAGGAGTTAGAACTTAGGTTACTATGATGTCTATACAGGTTACTATGCTCTCTACAGGTTACTATGGTCTCTATACAGGCAATCTCCATGTCAGCTTTCTTTCTAAGGGGGAGGTCTAAAGAACTTAGAACTATGGTCAGGGCTGCTACCAACACGTCAGGTGTCAAGAGGTTACTTCTACCTTGGGACGCTAGGGGAAGCATTACAGTACCGTCTAGTGGATACTTCTACCTTGTGATGCTAGGGGAAGCGCTACAGTACTGTCTAGTGGCTACTTCTACCTTGTGATGCTAGGGGAAGTGCTAGAGTACTGTCTAGTGGCTACTTCTACCTTGTGATGCTAGGGGAAGCGCTACAGTACTGTGTGAGACATTTCCTCTTCTCTGGAAGAGCAGAACCACCCGGTCAACACCTAACATCCGCTAACTTTCTCACCTTGTGACCACGGACCAAAATAAACATCACCTGCTCATAGTTTCACTTCACCTCCACCGTGTCACACTTAGTGTGTCACTGGGCCTCTCGCAGGTGGGACCTACTGATCAATGGCCTGCAAACCTCACTCATGAAAATATCTGCATGTTAAAAGTTCACCAGGCATAGGCAAACTTTAATTTTGACATGCTGCTGCCAACTGCCTCTCCAGAACTGTAGCTATGATTTCATATTTCAAATCATCATAATTTTGTTTGTGTTTGCAGTTAACACCCTCTACTGTAAATGTTGATAGTACCTCCAGGGCCTTCTTTTCCCATCAACCATACTCTAAATGGTTCAACTTTCACCTACAGGGAGAATTAACTAAGGATTATGCAAGGGCTCCTGTTGTGCCACCGCTCACCAAAAATGTAGGTTTTGAGAATAACAGTAGCAAAATCATAGGTAAATGCCAAAACCAATAGCAACAGCCACTTTAAAGGGGTAATCTGCAGTTGCTACATCATTTTTTGATTAACAAATGAATTATATACTTAGTACCAATTGATTCGTGAAGAATGTAACTTATAAAAGACTCATAAGCTTAGTTAAACTGTCGTACCCCATCAGAACCCCAAATATATGCTTGTTTTACGCCAGTGTTTGTAAACAAAGTAAAACACTATATATCCTCAACATGGTTGTAACTATAATGTTGATATCACAGATGGTCAGTCCTTCCATATCTGTCTATGAATTTGAGAGCGGTTGCATTTTTTTCAGCCCCATCCCGCATATTATTACCGAAAAAACTATTGTTTCAACTGCTGATTGTCACTGTAAGGCAAACCGTAATGTTTAATCATTTATCTGACCATGTCATTGACATTGCTCTAGTACCTGGTGCCACCCTGTGCTGGCCAAGCCTGGTACACCTTTGTAGCACAGACCTTTCTAGGGACCAGGTCCCTTTGAATGTTTTAGACTTGCAGACAGTTGCCTGCCTATTGTTTCCTGGTTAAAAAATGTTGTCCATTAAAATAACATCAAATTGATCAGAAATACAGTGTCGACATTGTTAATCTTGTAAATGACTATTGTAGCTGGAAACAGCAGGTTCTTTATGGAATATCTACATAGGCGTACAAAGGCCCATTATCATCAACCATCATTCCTGTGTTCCAATGGCACGTTGTGTTAGCTAATCCAAGTTTATCATTTTAAAAGGCTAATTGATCATTAGAAAACCCTTTTGCAATTATGTTATCACAGCTGAATTTTTTTTTTTCTGATTAAAGAAGCAATAACACTGGCCTTTAGACTAGTTGAGTATCTGGAGCATTAGCATTTGTGGGTTCGATTACAGGCTCAAAATGGCCAGCAACAAAGTACTTTATTCTATAACTCGTCAGACTATTCTTGTTCTGAGAAATGAAGGCTATTCCATGCGAGAAATTACCAAGAAACTGAAGATATCGTACAACGCTGTGTACTACTCCCTTCACAGAACAGCACAAACTGTCTCTAACCAGAATGGAAAGAGTGGGAGGCCCGGTGCACAACTGAGCAAGAGGGCAAGTACATTAGTGTCTAGTTTTAGAAACAGACACCTCACAAGTCCTCAACTGGCAGCTTTGTTAAATAGTACCCGCAAAACACCAGTATCAACCTCAAACGTGAAGAGGTGACTCCGGGAGGAAGCTGCCATTTGAGGACTTGTGAGGTGTCTGTTTCTAAAACTAGACACTCTAATGTACTTGCCCTCTTGCTCAGTTGTGCACCGGGCCTCCCACTCTTTCCATTCTGGTTAGAGACAGTTTGTGCTGTTCTGTGAAGGGAGTAGTACTCTTAGTCCTCTTGCTCAGTTGTGCACCGAATATCTACCTATGTAGATATTCCGTTTAAAAATCTGCCGTTTCCAGCTACAAGAGTCAATTACAACATTAACAATGTCTACACTGTATTTCTGATCAATTTGATGTTATTTTAATGGACAAAAAAATGTGCTTTTCTTTCAAACACAAGGACATTTCTAAGTGACCCAAATCTTTTGAACGGTAGTGTATATTGTCATGGTAAGCTTCATTACATTGCAGGCTTCTAGGCTCTGTTGTCCAGTACATAGAGACTATTGTTATGACAACCATGTTTATTTGAACAGTGGTTTGTTTTTGTGCAGTGGGTGTGTGCATACATGCTCTTCCATGATTCTCTATGCAATACTATAGTGAAAGGCCTCTTTTTTTTTTTTTTTAAATGAAGTGAAGGAGCCAATGACTTGAGTGTTGTAAAGTGTTTTAAAGCGGTGATATCCCACATAGACAGAACAAGCAGCAGAGAGGAGATCCATTAGCAATACCTCTGAAACACTATAAGCATCCCTAAATGTGTGTGTGTGTGTGTGTGTGTGGTCAGTCCTCCATGCCATGTATTAATGGAAATCCTAAGAGCCTGTTCTGTTTCACTAACTCAGCAACATAAATATCCTGAAATGGCACCTGGGAATGTTGGAACCAGAGTGAGACTTTAGTATTCCACCATCAGCACTCAGGGAGTCAAGGAAGTCAGCTTGAGTGTCCCGTTCAGGATGGCTGGCTGAGCACACAGCCACTGACAAGTCATCACATGGTCTCTGATAGGCTGAGGAAGAGTGGGGGATGGAAATAAGAAGAGGGAGAGTATGATGGAAAGGAGGAGGAGAGACACTGGATGTGATGGGTAGGATGACTCTGGTACACTGACGGAATGTACACTGACAGACTAACCGTGCACTTTCCACCAGACGCGGTGTCGGCAGGAGAATTTTGGGGGGACCTTAATTAACAATATGCAAACAATGTGTGTTTAGCTTTTCTATGCTTCAGATGTACAATGACAAGGGTGCGTTGCACATGCCCCTAAGGCCACTAATGCCATCATACTGTGGGCCTATGGCTGACAGCCCTGACTATTATGTTGCTATCACAGGAGGTTTGTGGCATCTTAATTGGGGAGGACGGGCTTGTGATAATGACTGGAGCAGAATGGGTGGAATGCTACCATACATTAAACACATGGTTTGCAGGTGTTTGATGCCATTCCATTAGCTCCGTTCTCCCCTCCGCAGCCTGTTGTGGTTCCTGTTGACTCTGTCGGTCTTCATAATTTTCCCCTCTAGGAGAAATAATGACCTCCCGTAAAATCTAACTAGCTAGTAGACTACTCTCTCCCTTTCTGGCTGCTGAAGAGGCAAATCCGTTTGACCTCCTCCATGCCTGTTATCTACACATGCATTTGCAGCATGTGTTTTTAATTTGCAATGAAAAATACATCAAGATAACAAGCTAAAATGAAGTTAGCTAGCTGATGATATTTATCTTTGCTATACAGTATGTCAGGTTGGCTAGCTAGCTAGCACCTCATTGGCCTAAACACAGTGGCCTGCTGTAGCCAGCTAGCTACTAGGCGACATTCTGTTAGCTGTCTGAAAGCGCTTAAGAAAACACATCGCACCGAAGTATGGTGTGCTGTTTGTCTGCCACAAATGTTTGCTTGCTGACTACACAGTGTATTTAAGGGACCACCCGCCTGGGCGTCTGACTGCTGCCATTTTTGTCCGTTTTGCAAATTATAGCCGCCACTTTGTTCAGAAGTGCTAAGTACTCTCGGCCGGCAAACACTTGAATTGTGTCTGTGTCTTAAGGCAGACTCCTTCCCTCAGCTCTGCTTGGTAATATCACCTTTACCAGATGCAGGATGTCCTGCACCCTGGCTTTGTACTCAGTGCCATAAACCAGCACTCTTATCTGCACTATATAGCCAAGTTAACGTTATTCATTGTGTATTTATTCCTTGTGTTTTTTTTAATGGGGGCTGGGTCAGCTTTAATATTGCAGATTGTGGTTTTCCTTCTGTTACTTTTTTTCTACTATTTCTCACGTTTCTCTGCATTGCTGGGAAGGGCCCGTAATGAAGCATTTCACTGTTAGTCGACACCTGTTTTACGAAGCATGTGACAAATACAATTTAGATTTTATTCTATCCACCCCAATCACTGCCCAAGGCTAATAGCATATCTCAACCTTGTGGCAGAGGAATCACTCTGCCAGGGTGTGTACCTGACTGTGTCTGTTATGGTAACTGTAGTCTATTGTGAAACGTTATTATTATCAAAGGTCATTTTAGGTCACTAAGTTTGTATGGAGGGAAATGTTACTACTGGGCCCAGTTACTCCATTTCCACTGAAGATTTACCCTGATTTATCCTGGCTCCTGGGACTCACTGGGCCATGGTCTCAGTTGACCTGCTCTGACTTGGGGCCAAGGAAGCACTAGCTTTGTAAATACAATTTCCCTAGTATAACATCAGGATGTCTGCGTTATTAGAGGTCGACCGATTAATCGGAATGGCCGATTAATTAGGGCCGATTTCAAGTTTTCATAGCAATCAGAAATCGGTATTTTTGGACACCGGTTTGGGCGATTTTTAATGATGTATATTTTTTTACACCTTTATTTAACTAGGCAAGTCAGTTAAGAACACATTCTTATTTTCAATGATGGCCTAGGAACGGTGGGTTAACTGCCTTGTTCAGGGGCAGAACGACAGATTTTTACCTTGTCAGCTCGGGGATTCAATCTTGCAACCTTACAGTTAACTAGTCCAACGCTCTAACCACCTGATTACATTGCACTCCACGAGGAAACTGCATGTTACGCGAATGCAGTAGGAAGCCAAGGTAAGTTGCTAGCTAGCATTAAACTTAATCAATCATAATCACTAGTTATAACTACACATGGATGATATTACTAGTTTATCTAGCCTGTCCTGCGTTGCATATAATCGATGCAGTGCATATTCGCGAAAAAGGACTGTCTTGCTCCAATGTGTACCTAACCATAAACACCAAAGCCTTTCTTAAAATCAATACATAAGTATATATTGAACTCTGCTAAGACTATATTTCTTCCCAACAAAGACAGCCAACAATCCCGCCAAACGCGGGATGATTTAACAAAAGCGCATTTGTGAAAAAAGCACAAGCGTTGCACGACTGTACCTAACCATAAACATCAATGCCTTTCTTAAAATCAATACACAGAAGTGTATATACACTGCTCAAAAAAATAAAGGGAACACTAAAATAACACATCCTAGATCTGAATGAATGAAATATTCTTATTAAATACTTTTTTCTTTACATAGTTGAATGTGCTGACAACAAAATCACACAAATGATCAATGGAAATCAAATTTATCAACCCATGGAGGTCTGGATTTGGAGTCACACTCAAAATTAAAGTGGAAAACCACACTACAGGCTGATCCAACTTTGATGTAATGTCCTTAAAAAAGTCAAAATGAGGCTCAGTAGTGTGTGTGGCCTCCACGTGCCTGTATGACCTCCTTACAACACCTGGGCATGCTCCTGATGAGGTGGCGGATGGTCTCCTGAGGGATCTCCTCCCAGACCTGGACTAAAGCATCCGCCAACTCCTGGATAGTCTGTGGTGCAACGTGGCGTTGTTGGTTGGAGCGAGACATGATGTCCCAGATGTGCTCAATTGGATTCAGGTCTGGGGAACGGGCGGGCCAGTCCATAGCATCAATGCCTTCCTCTTGCAGGAACTGCTGACACACTCCAGCCACATGAGGTCTAGCATTGTCTGGCATTAGGAGGAACCCAGGGCCAACCGCACCAGCATATGGTCTCACAATGGGTCTGAGGATCTCATCTCGGTACCTAATGGCAGTCAGGCTACCTCTGGCGAGCACATGGAGGGCTGAGCGGCCCCCCAAAGAAATGCCACCCCACACCATGACTGACCCACCGCCAAACCGGTCATGCTGGAGGATGTTGCAGGCAGCAGAACGTTCTCCACTGTGTCTCCAGACTCTGTCACGTCTGTCATATGTGTTTAGTGTGAACCTGCTTTCATCTGTGAAGAGTGGCAAATTTGCCAATCTTGGTGTTCTCTGGCAAATGCCAAACGTCTTGCACAGCCCAACCCCCACCTGTGGACGTCGGGCCCTCATACCACCCTCATGGAGTCTGTTTCTGACCGTTTGAGCAGACACATGCACATTTGTGGCCTGCTGGAGGTCATTTTGCAGGGCTCTGGCAGTGCTCCTCCTGCTCCTCCTTGCACAAAGGCGGAGGTAGCGGTCCTGCTGCTGGGTTGTTGCCCTCCTACGGCCTCCTCCACGTCTCCTGGTGTACTGGCCTGTCTCCTGGTAGCGCCTCCATGCTCTGGACACTACGCTGATAGACACAGCAAACCTTCTTGCCACATCTCGCATTGATGTGCCATCCTGGATGAGCTGCACTACCTGAGCCACTTGTGTGGGTTGTAGACTCCGTCTCATGCTACCACTAGAGTGAAAGCACCGCCAGCATTCAAAAGTGACCAAAACACCAGCCAGGAAGCATAGGAACTGAGAAGTGGTCTGTGGTCATCACCTGCAGAACCATTCCTTTATTGGGGGTGTCTTGCTAATTGCCTATTTCCAACTGTTGTCTATTCCATTTGTCTATTCCATTTGCACAACAGCATGTGAGATGTATTGTCAATCAGTGTTGCTTCCTAAGTGGACAGTTTGATTTCACAGAAGTGTGATTGACTTGGAGTTACATTGTGTTGTTTAAGTGTTCCCTTTATTTTTTTGAGCAGTTTATTTTTAAACCTGCATATTTTGCTAAAAGAAATCCAGGTTAGCAGGCAATATTAACCAGGTGAAATTGTGTCACTTCTCTTGCGTTCATGGCACGCAGAGTCAGTGTATATGCAACAGTTTGGGCCACCTAATTTGCCAGAATTTTACGTAAGTATGACATAACATTGAAGGTTGTGCAATGTAACAGCAATATTTAGACTTATGGAACGGTTCCGTATTTCACAAAGAATAAACGTCTTGTTTTCGAGATGATAGTTTCCGTATTCGACCATATTAATGACCTAAGGCTTGTATTTTTGTGTGTTATTGTGTTATAACTAAGTCTATGATTTGATAGAGCAGTCTGACTGAGCGATGGTATGCACCAGCAGGCTCGTAAGCATTCATTCAAACAGCACTTTTGTACATTTTACCAGCAGCTCGTCACTGTGCTTCAAGCATTGAGCTGTTTATTACTTCAAGCCTATAAACTCCTGAGATTAGGCTGGTGTAACCGATGTGAAATGGCTAGCTAGTTAGTGAGGTGCGCGCTAATAGCGTTTCAAACGTCACTCGCTCTGAGACTTGGAGTGGTTTTCCCCCTTGCTCTGCATGGGTAACGCTGCTTCGAGGGTGGCTGTTGTCGATGTGTTCCTGGTTCGAGCCCAGGTAGGGGCAAGGAGAGGGACGGAAGCTATACTGTTACACTGGCAATACTAAAGTGCCTATAAGAACACCCAATAGTCAAAAGGTATATGAAATAAAAATCGTAAGTCGAGAGAAATTGTCCTATAATTCCTATAATAACTACAACCTAAAACTTCTTACCTGGGAATATTGAAGACTCTTGTTAAAAGGAACCACCGGCTTTAATATGTTCTCATGTTCTGAGCAAGGAACTTAAACGTTAGCTTTTTTACATGGCACATATTGCACTTTTACTTTCTTCTCCAACACTTTGTTTTTGCATTATTTAAACCAAATTGAACATGCTTCATTATTTATTTGAGGCTAAATTGATTTTATTGATGTATTATATTAAGTGTTCATTCAGTATGGTTGTAATTGTCATTATTACAAATAAATGTAATAAATGTACACGGTTTACAAAACATTATGAACACCTGTTCTTTCCATGACAGACTGACCAGGTGAACGCTATGATCGCTTATTGATGTCACTTGTTAAATCTTCTCTCAATCTGTTGAGATGAAGGGGAGGAGACGGGTTAAAGAATACTGTTTACGCCTTGAGACAATTGAGACATGGATTGTGTGTGTGTGTGTGTGCCATTCAGAGGGTGGATGGGTAAGACAAAACACTTTAAGTGCCTTTTGAACTGGGTATGGTAGTAGGTGTCAGGCGCACCGGTTTGTGCTAAGAACTGCAACACTGCTGGGGTTTTCATGCTCAACATTTTCCTGTGTGTGTCAAGAATGTCCTTTGGGTGGTGGACCACTCAGCCAACTTGACGCAACTGTGAGAAGCATTGGAGTCAACATGGACCAGTGTCCCTGTGGAACACTTTCGACACCTTGTAGACTCCATACCCGGACAAATTGAGGCTGTTCTGAGGGGGTGGGCTCGATATTAGGTGTTCTTACTATTTTGTACACTGTGTATATTGTGAATCACCCATATGTTTGAAAAAAATCAAGATATGATTTTTAGGCCATATTGCCCAGCCCTAGACTAGTTGCATTGCAAACACAGATGTGTGAACACTGGCCAGGCCACGTGCATGTAGCAACAGACAGGTAAGGTCAAATATTCTACTTAGACCGATTATTGGTCTCATTATTGGTCTCAAGCTCTTACTGCACAGATTAACCCATTTAACATATACTATGTGCACTTACACACACAAGATGCATGAGGACTATATTCTTTGAGATAGACACACACACCTACCTGTGCTACGTGCTGAAGTTCTCAGAGCCAAACCTCAAGGAAGTTTTTATGAGCTCCTCTCTTCTGTCACAGTTTACAGTCTACCACTGAGGAGTACATATAGAAAACACACCACCACCACCTGGCTGCCACTGAAACAATACGTTTCAATATCCACTCTAGCATACTACTTAAAATGAAGGAATGTATTTTACATGCAATTGTAAGTGGTATTCTAGAATGGATAATTTAGCCAGATGTACTATTGATAATCTACCACTAGCCATCCCGTCACTTTTTATGCTGCCTGCACATCACTTAATGTAGCATGAAGGAGGTCTAAATTAATAAACAGCAGTGCGGTAAAGTTGAAAATGTAAATTCCTTCCCGGTCCCTGACCGCTGCTCACGTCTGTTTAGACAGAACTTGAGTGATGTTTTAAACGAATGAGAGAGTACATGTAATATGAAAGGCTGGCTGCCTGCTATTCTGCAGCTCTGTGTTTGACTGGTCAAAGTGTTTTTGACACCAGAAAGGTTTTTAAAAAGTGGTCAGGAATGAAGGACAGCTGTTCTACTAAACACAACCCACTGTCTCATGACTCCCACCTTCTCACGAGAAAGGGAGAGTGAGATGGGGATGGTAGCAAAGGTGAGATGAGTAAGAGGAGATGGGTGAAGGGGAGAAAGAGCGTGCAGAAGAGACGATGAGTAGGCTATTTCCTTCCCATCTGTGTGTTTGGTTTTGGGAGCTGCCTGCCCTATAGTTGTTGTTTGTATTGTGACTGGGCTTACCGGGCTCTTGGTTTTGTTCCCCGGGATAAAGAGCGTGAGACTTTTGTTATTCTCTCAGACTGATGCAGCATTCAACCACAAACTCTCTCTTCCTTCTTTACTTTGTGAATGTCTCTTTCAGTGATTGGTCTCATGCTGTGACATAAAGTGAATTCTGTGTGAAGACGACTGTCCGGACAGAGAAGCTCAAACGATGGTTAACAGAGTGATTTGTTGAGGTTACGTAAGAAGGCTTATGTCATTCTGCTAAGACGAGCAGCACTGACATCTTAGCTGAAGTCTATATATCATTCTGTGTTCGGGAATAATCACAAGGGCGTTGTGCCAAGAAAGTGTGCCTATTAGTGAGGCAGCCTGGAACAAGGCCAGTCCCTTCTGGGTCATGATCCCTCAAGGCCAGGTTTAAGGCTCGCACACGTTACACGAATGTGGATCCAGCGTTCGTCTGCCGATCGTTCAGCGTGCCTTGTTTTAGGGACCACCCACTTTAGATGTCTGTCTGCCGACATTCTTCATGTGAATCTACAGTACATGTGAAATCTGTGCACGCTCAATTTGCAAATTACATGCAGAGGTGAAGTACTCTCGGCCAGCAAACGCTGTTGGTGTGTCTGAGCCCTTAGACTGAAAGTACCTCAACCACTGTGTCAACAATAACTGTGTCATGAAGTAACAGTTTGTGGCATTGAGCTCATCTTTTTCTTTATGACAGACTGACAGTAAAGTGGGTGTGGGGATCAATAGTTACATATCACAATACTTTTTAGTTTAATTTATTGGCACCAAAGAAAATAAGTGATCAACAACAATACAGATAACAACAAATAAATAAATAAACTGTGTAGGTGTGGTTAGAAACCTAAGGGCCTTATATACTGTACAAACCACACCACAAACTATATACAATACAAGTACAAAAATAGAAAAGGTTTGTTAAAACACATAACAAAACCCACTAATCATAAATGTACAAATGAACTGATCAGCAATCACAACACATTATAAACAGTATATGTTTTGTTTAAATGTCTGTTGGGCCATATGGAGGAGATTACTGAGTAGTTTGGTTCATCAGGCTGACCCCCAGTCTTGCCTTGAAGTTATTGAGGGATGATGATGTTTTGGCAATGTGAAGATAAGAATTACAGAGTATGGTACCTGTGTATCTGATAGAGAATTGGCTATGTGAGGTGTGACAGCTGGGAGGGTGAAGGTTATCGCAGTGTCTTGCTATATAGATAGATTTCAGAATTAACCCGGCAGAATCCATTGAAGGGTTTCAGTAAATTGTCTGGGAGGTATGAGGTTCTTAAATAAAGGTGCAAATCAAATCAAAGTTTATTTGTCACGTGCGCTGAATACAACAGTGAAATGCTTACTTACAGGCTCGAACCAATAGTGCAAAAAAGTTATTAGGTGAACAATAGGTAGGTAAAGAAATAAATATAAAGAAATAAAACAAAAAAAGACAGACTATAAAAGTAGCGAGGCTACATACAGACACCGGTTAGTCAGGCTGATTGAGGTAGCATTTACATGTAGATATGGTTAAAGTGACTATGCATATATGATGAGCAGAGAGTAACAGTAGCGTAAAAGGGTGGTTGGCAGGTGGTGGGTGGGACACAATGCAGATAGCCTGGTTAGCCACTGTGCGTGGGCACTGGTTGGTCAACCCCGTGGATGGAGCCAGGTAATTAGTGGAGGTGGCTAGTCTTGGAAATGTATTTTCTATGATGAGTAATTTGTGTAGATGGGATCAAATCAAATGTATTTATATAGCCCTTTGTACATCAGCTGATATCTCAAAGTGCTGTACAGAAACCCAGCCTAAAACCCCAAACAGCAAGCAATGCAGGTGTAGAAGCACGGTGGCTAGGAAAAACTCCCTAGAAAGGCCAAAACCTAGGAAGAAACCTAGAGAGGAACCAGGCTATGAGGGGTGACCAGTCCTCTTCTGGCTGTGCCGGGTGGAGATTATAACAGAACATGGCCAAGATGTTCAAATGTTCATAAATGACCAGCATGGTCCAATAATAATAAGGCAGAACAGTTGAAACTGGAGCAGCAGCACGGCCAGGTGGACTGGGGACAGCAATCATCATGTCAGGTAGTCCTGAGGCATGGTCCTAGGGCTCAGGTCCTCCGAGAGAGAGAAAGAAAGAGAGAATTAGAGAGAGCACACTTAAATTCACACAGGACACCGAATAGGAAAGGAGAAGTACTCCAGATATAACAAACTGACCCTAGACCCACGACACATAAACTACTGCAGCATAAATACTGGCTGCTGAGATGGGAGGGGTCAGGAGACACTGTGGCCCCATCCGAAGACACCCCCGGACAGGGCCAAACAGGAAGGATATAACCCCACCCACTTTTCCAAAGCACAGCCCCCACACCACTAGAGGGATATCTTCAACAGGAGGCATATGTTCAGTCCCGTGTGGAGCAGTTGGTAGAGCATGGCGCTTACAACGACAGGGTTGTGGGTTAGATTCCCACGGGGGTACCAGTACGGGGAAAAAAATTAAAATGTATCCACTCAATACTGCTCTGGATAAGAGCATCTGCTAAAAGACTAAAATATAAATACTAGGGATGCACTGATATTACATTTTTGGCCGATACCGATATCCAATATTTTCCATGCCAAAAAACGATACAGATAACCAATATACAATTTTTTTTGCTGCCTTTTTAAGAATTCTAGTGCAGTTAAATAGTTAGATCACTGCGTCTGTGTGTGTGTTAAGGCACTGCGTCTCAGTGCAAGAGGCGTCAATACAGTCCCTGGTTTGAATCAAGGCTGTATCACATCTGGCTATGATTTGGAGTCCCATAGGGCGGCGCACAATTGTCTCAGCGTCGTCCGGGTTTTGTTGGGGTAGTCTGTCATTGTAAGAATTTGTTCTTTAACTGACTACTTAAATAAAAGTTATACACACACACACACACACACACACACACACCACACTGACCAAAAAGTTTTTTGTTGACATTTACGTATGTCCCCATTACCAGTAAAACATAATCAAAACCTATTTCTTTCACTTACTTGCTGTACTGTTTTGTTCATTTATTCAGTCGTTTCATTCTCAACCAGGATTTCATCATACATGTCAAGCAGTGAAGTTTCAGCTCTGTCTGTCCGTGGCCTCACTTCCTCGGTGCGCACTGTCATTGTGTCCATTTCCATCTTTCCATCTTGTCCAGCTGTGTATGTAACATTTCACGTAAACCCTGTTTCTTTTCTGCATCAAAGTAGCATTATTTGTACCTAGCGTCGAGCATGGTGGCGACACAGTAAAGAGGCTTATCGAGAATGCCACTGAATCGCTTGTTCACAGCCTCGAGTAGTTTTGTAAGTTTTAACGCCACAGTCTGCGTTGGCAGTTTCATTGAACAGGCATTTCAATGCCATGACAGGGTATCACGTCTGCTGCAGACGCAATTGACCTTATTTCTCCAGTCAGTTGTTTGAATGGAACTAGGAGTGTGTTAATGTTTCAAACATGTTCTCAAATGCCATTGAAATGGCAGCAGCGGTATGATAACCAGCACATTCTTGAGCGTGCAGTACGGCTTTCTTCAGTTCGAAATCAAATAATTTTATTGGTCACATACACATGGTTAGCAGATGTTGTGAGTGTAGTGAAATGTTTATGCTTATAGATCTGACAGTGCAGCAGTATCTAACAAGTAATATCAACATTTTCACAACAAAACCAAATGCACACAATCTAGTAAAGGACTGGGATAAGAATATAGAAATATATGGATGAGCAGTGACAGAGCGGCTAAGATGCAATGGTATAGAATACATAGTGTAGGATACAGTATATACATGAGATGAGTAATGTCATATATGTAAACATTCTTAAGTGGCATTATTAAAGTGACTAGTGTTCCATTTATTAAAGTGACCAATGATATCAAGTCTCTAATTAGGCAGCCACCTCTCTGTGCTGTTTAACAATCTGATGGCCTTGAGAAAGAAGCTGTTTTTCAATCTCTCGGTCCCAGGTTTGTTGCACCTGTACTGACTTCGCCTTCTGGATGGTAGGCAGTGGCTCGGGTGGTTTGTCCTTAATGATCTTTTTGACCTTCCTGTGACATCAGGTGCTGTAGGTGTCCTGGAGGGCAGGTAGCTTGCCCCCGGTGATGCGTTGTGCAGAACACACCACCCTCTGGAGAGCCATGCGGTTGAGGGCGGTGCAGTTGCCGTACCAGGCGGTGATACAGCCCGACAGGATGCTCTCAATTGTGCACCTGTAAAAGTTAGTGAGGGTTTTCGGTGACAAGCCACATTTTCTTCAGCCTCCTGAGTTTGAACAGGCACTATTTCAGTTTGTTGGTGATATGTACACAGAGGAACTTAAAACCTTCCACCTTCTATACTGCTGTCCCGTGGATAGGGGGGTGCTCCCTTTGCTGTTTCCTGAAGTCCACAATCCTCCCTTTTGTTTTGCTGACATTGAGTGAGGTTATTTTCCTGACACCACACTCCGAGAGCCCTCACCACCTCCCTGTAGACTGTCTCGTCGTTGTTGGTAATCAGGCCTACCACTGTTGTGTTGTCTGCTAACTTGATGATTGAGTTGGAAGTGTGCATGCCACGCAGTCGTGGGTGAACAGGGAGTACAGGAGGGGGCTGAGAACGCACCCTTGTGGGGCCCTAGTGTTGAGGAGGGGAGATGTTGTTTCCTACCTCCACCACCTGAAGGTGGCCCGTCAGGAAGTCCAGGACCCAATTGAACATGGCGGGTTCGAGACCCAGGGTCACAAACGGGGCGGTAGTCATTTAGTTCAGTTACCTTTGCTTTTTTGGGAACAGGAACAATGGTGGCCATCTTGAAGAATGTGGGGACAGCGTCCTGGGATAGGGATTGATTGAATATGTCCGTAAACACACCAGCCAGCTGGTCTACACATGCGCTGAGGACGCAGCTAGGGATCCCTTCTGGGCCGGCAGCCTTGCGAGGATTAATACGTTTAAATATTTTACTCACGTCGGCCACAGGGAAGGAGAGCCCACAATCTTTGGTAGTGGGCTGCGTCAGTGGCACTGTATCAGCCTCAAAGCGTGCAAAGAAGGTGTTTAGTTTGTCTGGAAGCAAGACGTTGACGTCCGCGACAGGGCTGGTTTTCTGTTTGTAACCCGTGATTGTCTGTAGACCCTGCCACATACATCTCGTGTTTGAGCTGTTGATTGCGACTCGACCATGTCTCTATACTGACACTTTGGTTGTTTTGATTGCCTTACGGATGGAATAACTACACTGTTTGTATTCGGCAATATTCCCAGTTGCCTTGCCATGATTAAATGTGGTGGAACGTACTTTCATTTTAGTTCGAATGCTGCCATCCATCCATGGTTTATGGTTAGGGAAGGTTTTAATAGTCAGTGGGTACAACATCTCCTATACGTTTCCTTATAAACTCGCTCAGCGTATACGTCAGTGTTATTCTCTGAGGCTACCTGGAACAAATCCCAGTCCATGTGATTGATGCAATCTTGAAGCGTGGAATCCGATTGGTCAGACCAGCGTTGGATAGACCTAAGCACGGGCACTTCCTGTTTAAATTTTTGCCTATAGGAAGGGAGCAACAAGATGGAGCCAGGGTCAGATTTTCCAAATGGAGGGCGGGGGAGGGCTTCGCGGAAGTTAGAGTAGCAAGGGTGGAGCGTGTTACTCACCCATGTACTGCATTCGATATGCTGATAGACTTTAGGTATCCTTGTTCTCAAATTAGCTTTGTTAAAATGCTTTAGGGGGGATATACACAGCTGTGACAATAACCTCGGAGAGTTCTCTTGGGAGATAATACGGTCGGCATATGATTGTGTGGAATTCTAGGTCAGGTGAACAAATGGACCTGAGTTCCTGTATGTTGTTACGATTATTAGTAGTTTATCATTATACATACAGCCCCGTCCTGTCGACGCGATGCACTGAATCACGTTGGCTATACCAACTTCGACAGCCTATCCCAAGCTAGCCATGTTTCCGTGAAACAGAGTATGTTACAATCCCGGACATCTCTTTGAAAGCAACTCTTGCCCTGATTTCGTCAACTAGGGACTGGACATTAGAGAGTAATATACTCTAAAGCGGTGGGTGGTGTGCGTGCCTCCGAAGCCTCACTAGAAGACCGCTCCGAGTCCCTCTTCTCTGGCGGCATTGTTTTGGGTCGGCCTCTGGAATCAGTTCAAATACCCTGGGAGGTGCAGACAAAGGATTCGCTTTGGGAATGTCGTATTCCTGGTTGTAGTGCTGGTAAGTTGACGTCTCTCTGATATCCAATAGTTCTTCCCGGCTGTATGTCGGGAAGTATTTCTTAACAATGTAAGAAATAATACAATAACAAAGTACTGCACAGTTTCCTACGGACTAGAACTGAAACTGCCATCTCTATTGGTGCCAAATCCTCGTCGACCCGCTGTGCTGTCAGACTCGCTGGTCCAAATATGAGTCGTGACGCTAATAGCAGTGGATGTGTCTTTCAACAATACTGTGTAACTCCGGTAGGGCAACATCTGAAAAACCGGGGATCGATCGATCAGTCGGCAAAAGCCAACATCATCTACGACAGAGCACGGTTGATTGTCATGGGCAATAAATTCCATTATCTTGGCGTTAATGGATTTCGCCTTTGAGTTGTCTTGCTGAAATGTTCTTACTCTTTCAAATGACTGCTCGACTTACTTGTTTAGTTGCTGGAAGTGTACGCTTAGTATTTTTATGCTTTTGTTCTGCGTAGCGCAATTTTTTGGGTCATCATTACATCATCTACTTACGTTATATAATAAAGGTGAAAAATATATAGGTATGCACGTCAGCTTTGACATCGATTTTGTACATCGGAGTTAAACTAGACATCGGGCTGATGCCGATGTTGGCATTTTTATCTAATATCAGCCTATTCCAATATGCTCACCGATTTTATGTTGTGCATCTCTATTAAATACTGGCCCAGACAATATTACAGTAATTGAGATCTGGGTAAATTAAGCTATAGTAAAGAGGTAGGAAGCAATTCTGATGATACCAACAGATTTCATCACTTTGCTGTAGACAAATGTAATATGATCTTTCCAGGACAACTTTTCATCAATTAGAACTCAGAGGAATCTTGGATCCCCAGATTTATGGAGTGGGATAACTTTTCCAATTATCACATCTTTAGGAACAATACCAGTTTGCGTAGATTTGGTGAAGGTATACGTTGGCGCCTCAGTGATCAAGGAAGACATGGATTTCACCAAAGAGGCACCCACATTCACAAAGTGATTCAATTAACATGAAATAACATCAGGATCACTATATGTCTTATTTCCAACTATACATTTAGATGGGATAGTTGTAGATGCCCTTTTTTTATTCAACAGTTTATTGATGATTTTCCAAGTTGACTTAATATTATTGAAGGATTCTTGGAATTTGTTAGTAAAATATATATTTTGGGGGGGATATCTAAAGTAGGTGAGTAAATTTGTTCATATACTTTTTGTAATTTGCAGAATTCAGGGGAGAGGGATTTGTGAAGGACTTTTTATACAACTTGTTTTGTTTTTTTTTAACTGAGGATTTTTTGAGACCGGTTGTAAACCAAGGTTTCCAGAACCCTTCTGCTGCTCTCTTACGTGGTTTAACTAAGGGAAAGCAGTGGTGAAATGAAAGATGTGAGAAAAGTCTGGAAAGCAGATTCCACATCGGCCTGATTTACAAACATTTTCCTTTGAAATATCATCAATCAACATCTTAAAGCGCTCACAATTACTTGAGTTAAACATTCTACATGTAATGCTTCTAATCATTCCCACCTGTTCATTTCCAGTTGCCAACGAGAAGTGGAAAATTAGAAAGTGGTCAGAAATATCAGTATGAAATATACCTGTATTAGCCACTTCTGGTAAATTTCAGGAAATTTAAATCTGAATCAACAATCATATTTCCCATTCACTTCATTAATATCTAATGGGTTAAGGATCATGTTATCAGGGTTGATATCTTGCCCAACTAGGAGAGAGACAGAAGTGCATGTCTCATGTCCAATACAACCATACATTTGTGTTAGTTTTATCAATAGGGGTGCACTTCCTTTGGAATGCACATGGCACAGTCCACATAAAACCACTAAGGACTTCAGAGGGTTATGACATTTAGAGCAGTGTGTGTGTTTGGTCATGAGGTTAGCTGAAACACATGAACAAAGTTCTGTGTGTGTGTGTGTGTGTGTGTGTGTGTGTGTGTGTGTGTGTGTGTGTGTGTGTGCGCGCACGCGCGTGCGCTTGTCAAATCAGTGGACTATAGCTGACTCGAAGTATCAACTTGTAAAAATGAGCGTTAGCGCTAATCGGCTGTAGCTGCGCTAGGGTACAGCCTCTATTTTTATTATTTTTTAAATACATTTTTTAAAACAGTGAGTTAACATATTTTCAGCACTTTAGTTTCCAACTAATTTTCTCATGCTCTCTCTTGTCTCTGTGCAGCAATATAGTGAGAAATATGTTTGGAACATGAAATCGCAGTGTTGAATTGCAATACATATAGAATCATGAGAAACGCAATGCATATCGTACCGGCACCTAAGTATTGTAATAATATCGTATGGTGAGGTCCCTTGCAATCCCCAGCCATACAGTAGTGGACTAGGCCCTGACAGATAACTTGGCTCTCTGATCAAGAGTTCCGACCTGACCTTTGTCACCCTCTTTTCTCTCTCTTTCTCCAGGGGGCAGTGAGGGCCAAGGTCACATTCTCCAGCGCTTTCCTGAGAAAGACTGGGAGGACAATCCCTTTCCACAAGGCATCGAACTGGTATGTAACTAACATTACTCTCACACAAACAAATGCACAATAGCCTACATATTTACCCGATGCTACATGCATCATCCGTAACCTGAAGAAAGGCTGCATCGTGAAGGGATCAACATCACCCTGAATAATTTACTGTTAATGTGTATTTAATGTCTCCCAAATAACCCTTATTCCAGTATTGATTACCTCATTATTGTCTTGTGTGTTTTGCCCGAGTCAGCATTGAAGAATTCCTAAGTGTTCATAATGTTTTATAAGATGAATGCCTACAGAACAATGGTTATTCCTTGGTTTGCTTCTAGCCTATTTCTCACCCCGATCCAAAATAAGGGTGTAAGGTTAATCATTTCTGACACGTGGAAAGTTTTCTTAACTTGGTGTAGCCTAGTGGTGGAAAATAACTAAATGATAGGCTAGAGATCAGAGGTGAGTCACAGAGATGCAGAGTAGGGACATGTGACATACCACACTGGGATACGGCCCACTAATACTGTATGTTCCTCTCCTGTCATCGCTCTCTCTCTCGTGCTTCCTCATCTATCTCTCCCTCCTGTCCTTCTGTCCCTTTCACCTCATTCCCTTTTCCCTCCTTCTTCCCTTCTTTCTCGACCCCTGCGCCCATTGACTCATTTTCTGTTGATCTCACCCTCTCCCTCCTCCTCCCTCCTCCTCTTTCTCACCATCTCCTTTTCTCTCTCAGTTCTGTCAGCCAAACGGATGGCAGTTAGTTCCAGAGAGGGAGCGTCCGTCGTTCTTTGTGTCGGTTCTGACCGACATCAACTCAGAGCGTCACTATTGTGCCTGTTTCACGTTCTGGGAGGGCCTGGACAACCCACAGGTGAGAGACTAGAGGAGAAAGAGAAGATTCCCCCTGGCCACACTATTCCTCACACACTGAGCCAATGTCATTATGAACCAATAACAGTATCCTTATCCTTACTAGAGGTTGACCGATTATGATTTTTCAACGCCGGTACCGATTTATTGGAGGACCAAAAAAAGCCGATACCGATTAAATCGGATGATTTTTATTTATTTATTTATTTGTAATAATGACAATTACAACAATACTGAATTAACACTTATTTTTAACTTAATATAATACATCAATAAAATCAATTTTTAGCTGTTCAATTTGGTTTAAATAATGCAAAAACAAAGTGTTGAAGTAAAAGTGCAATATGTGCCATGTAAGAAAGCTAACGTTTAAGTTCCTTGCTCAGAACATGAGAACATATGAAAGCTGGTGGTTCCTTTTAACAGGAGTCTTCAATATTCCCAGGTTTATAGGACTATTTCTCTCTATACCATTTGTATTTTATTAACCTTTGACTATTGGATGTTCATATAGGCATTTTAGTATTGTCAGTGTAACAGTATAGCTTCCGTACCTCTCCTTGCTCCTACCTGGGCTCGAACCAGGAACACAACGACAACAGCCACCCTCAAAGCAGCGTTACCCATGCAGAGCAAGGGGAAAAACCACTCCAAAGCTCAGAGTGATTGACGTTTGAAACGCTATTAGCGCGTACCCCGCTAACTAGCTAGCCATTTCACATCGCATTGTTACACCAGCCTTATCTCGGGAGTTGATAGGCTTGAAGTCATAAACAGCAGAGCTGCTGGCAAAACCCACGAAAGTGCTGTTTGAATGAATGCTTATGAGCCTGCTGGTGCCTACCATCGCTCAGTCAGACTGCTCTATCAAATCATAGATTTAATTATAACATAACAACACACAGAAATACGAGCCGTAGGTCATTAATATGGTCGAATCCGGAAACTATCATCTCGAAAACAAGACGTTTATTCTTTCAGTGAAATACGGAACCGTTCCGTATTTTATCTAACGGGTGGCATCCATCAGTCTAAATATTCCTGTTACATTGTACAACCTTCAATGTTATGTCATAATTACGTAACATTCTGGCAAATTAGTTTGCAATGAGCCAGGCGGCCCAAACTGTTGCATATACTCTGACTCTGCGTGCAAGAGAAGTGACACAATTTCACCTGGTTAAAATGGCCTGCTAACTTGGATTTCTTTTAGCTAAATATGCAGGTTTAAAAATATGTACTTCTGTGTATTGATTTTAAGAAAGGCATTGGAGTTTATGGTTAGGTACACGTTGCAGCAACGACAGTCCTTTTTCGCGAATGCACACTGCATCGATTACATGCAACGCAGTACACTCTAGATAAACTAGTAATATCATCCATGTGTAGTTATAACTAGTGATTAAGTTTAATGCTAGCTAGCAACTTACCGTGGTTTCTTACTGCATTCGCGTAACAGACGGTCTCCTCATGAGGCAGGTGGTTAGAGCGTTGGACTAGTTAACCGTAAGGTTGCAAGATTGAATCCCCGAGCTGACAAGGTAAAAATCTGTCGTTCTGCCCCTGAACAAGGCAGTTAACCCACCGTTCCTAGGCCGTCATTGAAAATAAGAATGTGTGCTTAACTTCTTATGGCTGGGGGGCAGTATTGAGTAGTTGGATGAATAAGTTGCCCAAAGTAAACGGCCTGCTCCTCAGTCTGTTGCTAATATATGCATAGTATTATTAGTATTGGATAGAAAACACTCTAAAGTTTCTAAAACTGTTTGAATGATGTCTGTGAGTATAACATAACTCATATGGCAGGCAAAATCCTGAGGAGAAATCAAAACAGGAAGTGAGAAATCTGAGCTTTGTATGTATTCACCACAGTCCCCAATGAAATGCCCCTGATATATTAATGATGTTGCACTGCCTAGGGGTTCCACTAGATATCAATCATCTATAGAAATGTGAATGGGACCTCTGCTGTGCTGTGTGAGTGAATGAGAGCAGAATCTATCAGGTGTCTGGCAGTCAGCCATTTTCTGATCACGCGCATTCCTCATGGTATCCACTTGCGTTCCATTGCTCATGAAGACACAAAGGAATAATCTGGGTTGGAACTTTATTGAAGCTATATGTTAAAAACATCCTAATGATTGATTGTGGACCTGGGATTCCTGGAGTGCTTTCTGATGTAGATCATCAAAGGTAAGGGAATATTTATCATGTAATTTCTTGTTTATGTTGACGTCAACATGGCGGCTATTGCGACATTCTTCTGAGCCCCGTCTCAGATTTTTGCATGGTTTGCTTATTCCGTAAAGTTTTTTGAAGTCAGACAGAGGTTGCATTAAGGAGAGGTATATCTATAATTCCATGTGTATAACTTGTATTATCATCTACATTTATGATGAGTATTTCTGTTGAATGATGTGGCTATGCAAAATCACTGGATGTTTTTGGAACTAGTGAATGTAACGCGCCAATGTCAGCTCATATTTTGATAAATATGTATTTATCGTATTTGAAATCGGACACTGTGGTGAGATTCACAACAAGATTAGCTTTAAAATGGTATGAGATACATGTATGATTGAGGAATTTTAATTGAGATTTTTGATGTTTTAAAATTGGCGCCCTGCACTTTCACTGGCTGTTGTCATATCGCTCCCGTCAACGGGATTGCAGCCATAAGTTAACTGACTTGCCTAGTTAAATAAAGATTAAATAAAGGTGTAAAAAAAGAAAATAAACAGCGTCCAAAATTAACGATTTCCGATTGTTATGAAAACTAGAAATCCGCCATTCCGATTAATCGGTCGACCTCTAAGCTGTACTGTATAGCAAGTGTTTATCCCTACATTTTACGCTGTTGTGGAAATGAGACGATCTGATCATATGAGAAACCGATAACGATTTATAAATGTTCCAAGCAGTACTTGCCGTCTGATATTACATTTGATCTTTAATGATACATCTATAGAACATTTGCACAGGGTAGGCTACGTTCTGTACACTGTATGATATTCTGTGTCTTTCTGTGTGTGTAGCTACAGAAAGCTGAGGCCAGTGAGGTGGATGAGGACGAAGTCCCAGGGCTGGTCCAGCCGGCCCAGGTCTTTGCCCCCAAGAGCCTGGTGCTGGTGTCCCGTCTGGACCACACAGAGGTTTTCAGGGTACAACGCACCTCAAAACAATACTCCATGTCCCTGTCTGATACTCCCATTACACTTCTCATCTCTGTTTCTTGTTACAACGAAGTGTGTTTGAGGCAAATCTAGGCTTGATTTGGCTGTATTTTGCTTTAAGTAGTAGATGTGTTATTTTCCACACAAACCTCATTTGTCATTTCACTACAAGTCAAGGAAAGGTTGTTCTTGTCTTCTGACTGAGTGCCTCCCCTGTGCAGAACTGTTTGGGGCTCATCTACACCGTGCACGTGGACAGCCTCAGTGTTCCCTTGGAAACAGTGATCGGAAACCTCCTCACCTGCGTCATCCCCGTTGCTGGTGGTTCTCAGGTAAACACACCTCCTGCATGCATACCGACTTGTACGTATTCTCCTGAGCAGTGCAACACTCCAATCCAGCTAGCCTATTAGCTTGTTAGCCCCATCCAACCTGCTAGCATATTAGCTTAGCATATTGGCCGATGCAGACTGCTAGCACATTAGCTTAATCAACCGGTTAGCGTTGTAGCTTAGCATTAGCGGGTGTGCTATACTAACCCACAGTGCCGAGTCAATTTCGGTTTCCATGTGTCTGATGCCGTTCCAGCCATTATTATGAGCCGTCCTCCCCTCAGCAGCCTCCACTTCTACACACTATGTATAGGAATATCTACTTAGCGCTTGTATTCGCCCTATGTGCACAATTTAAACGTACTGTTTGTCTCAAACTAATTGAAGGATGCTAAAGCATGAAGCAGTGTAACATACAGTACTACTACTATATTGGGCCTATACGTACATTTCTGTACATTTTGTTCCCTTGTGTAACATGCCATTGAACTCCGCTGTACATTGGTTCCTCCTGTGTGTTACAGATAAATGAGTCCCCAGTATGTAGTTTAAATCTTTCGGTTCCTCAGGCCCTAGCCTGTGACTGGCTACTGGGCTGCTTTCAGGACCAGGTAACATCACCTTCCGGCAGCTTCTTACCAATCCGCTTGCCTCATTGTGATTTTTTTTTTATAGCTATTTAGATAAACATGACGATTCTAAAAAGTATGTTTTGTATTTCCTGTAATCATCTCAAACCATGCTGATTAATATTCACTCAGTGGTTTGCAGTTTGCACTAATCTGCTTTTGTGGGTTTTGTGGCCTAACGATGCTGCATATTCCATGCTACATTAACCTGTCAGTCATTTTGATCATTTTTGAGACCTTTTTAAAATCAATGAACTATTTTGATTCTATGTGCCGTTGTTTGTCGTGGATCGATCTGACGTGTTCGCCA
The DNA here is from genome assembly GCF_013265735.2 of Oncorhynchus mykiss. NCBI lineage: Eukaryota > Metazoa > Chordata > Actinopteri > Salmoniformes > Salmonidae > Oncorhynchus > Oncorhynchus mykiss. Next base: position 24,231,568 of record NC_048585.1, on the reverse strand, counting down.
TTGTTGATCTGTTATAGAAGTGTGTAGACTTTTCACTTGATGAGGAACACACATTGGTTCTCTGAGGGTGACCATATGGGGCACCAGATGGCCTCATAGCAGGCAGTGCTGTGGTCTGAATGAGAGAGAGGACTAAACAGCATTAACACAGACACGCGCAGATCTTGCAAACAAAAACAAACATACACTTGACTTACACACACTCAGAGACCTTCATGCATTGGATAGTGTAGTACAGAGTGTTTTGTAATAATCTCAGCAAAAAAGAAACGTCCCTTTTTTCAGGACCCTGTCTTTCAAAAATAATTTGTAAAAATCAAAATAGCTTCACAGATCTTCATTGTAAAGGGTTTAAACACTGTTTCCCATGCTTGTTCAATGAACCATAAACAATTAATGAACATGCACCTGTGGAAAGGTCGTTAAGACACTAACATCTTAAAGATGGTAGGCAATTAAGGACACAGTTATGAAAACTTAGGACACTAAAGAGGCCTTTCTACTGACTCTGAAAAACACCAAAAGAAAGCTGCCCCTGCTCATCTGCGTGAACTTGCCTTAGGCATGCTGCAAGGAGGCATGAGGACTGCAGATCAATAAATTGCAATGTCCGTACTGTGAGACGCCTAAGACAGCGCTACAGGGAGACAGGACGGACAGCTGATAGTCCTTGTAGTGGCAGACCACGTGTAACAACACCTGCACAGGATCGGTACATCCGAACATCACACCTGCGGGACAGGTACAGGATGGCAACAACAACTACCCCAGTTACACCAGGAACGCACAATCACTCCATCAGTGCTCAGACTGTCCGCAATAAGATGAGAGAGGCTGTACTGATAGCTTATTGGCATGTTGTAAGGCAGGTCCTCATCAGACATCACCGGCAACAACATTGCCTATGGGCACAAACCCACCGTCGCTGTACCAGACAGGACTGGCAAAATGTGCTCTTAACTGACGAGTCACGGTTTTGTCTCACCAGGGGTGATGGTCGGATTCACATTTATTGTTGAAGGAATGAGCGTTTACACCGAGGCCTGTACTCTGGAGCAGGATCAATGTGGAGGGTCCATCATGGTCTGGGGCGGTGTGTCACAGCATCATCGGACTGAGCTCATTGTCATTGCAGGCAATCTCAACGCTGTGCGTTACAATGAAGACATCTTCCCCCCTCATGTGGTACCCTTCCTGCAGGCTCATCTTGACATGACCCTCCAACATGACAATGCCACCAGCCATACTGCTCGTTCTGTGTGTGATTTCCTGCAAGACAGGAATGTCAGTGTTCTGCCATGGCCAGCGAAGAGCCCGGAACTCAATCCCATTGAGCATGTCTGGGACCTGTTGGATCGGAGGGTGAGGGCTTGGGCCATTCCCCCCCAGAAATGTCTGGGAACTTGCAGGTGCCTTGGTGGAAGTGTGGGGTAACATCTCACAGCAAGAACTCACAAATCTGGTGCAGTCTGTGAGGAGGAGATGCACTGCAGTACTTAATGCAGCTGGTGGCCTCCCCCTTTGTTTGGGACACATTATTCAATTTCTGTTAGTCACATGTCTATGGAACTTGTTCAGTTAATGTCTGTTGTTGAATCTTATGTTCATACAAATATTTACACATGTTAAGTTTGCTGAATATAAACTCAGTTGACAGTGAGAGGACGTTCCTTTTTTTGTTGAGTTTATAACAGTACATGAAAAGCTATGGTAGGTGTTTGTTACGGTGTAATAGCAGGAACTTCTAATCACACATGCCTTTTTATTAGACTCAGGTCTGGACTTGCTAGGACTCTCCCCAGTCATGCCACATCAACCACTGTCATCCCAACATGCATTGCAACATATCCACTTTACTACTGGAACTGGCAATCATCTCAACTGTCAGATACGCACTCCTGGCATACAGAGTAGCAACCTTTAGCCCAAATACTGTACACTGGAATATAAATGAGTCTGATATGGAACCTGCCTGAACGTTTGTGTGTGCGTACATCTGCCCGTCTGTATGAGTGATTGAATAGATAATTGTAAATGACTGTCTGTCTAGTCTCCACAATGTCTTCCCATGAACCAGCCCAAGGACGTTCTGTCAATGGCCCAAGCTCCATCAATAACTTAATTTCCTGAAATATTAACTGTAAAACATTAACTAAGCAAATTTCCCTTTTTAAATTAACTTTACTGAAAATGGTCAATGTTACACAAGTTTAATATTTCAGTCCTCAGTTATTTCATCCCATGGTCATGAACACATCGTCTGACTAATTCACATGTTGGATGTACAGTTGAAGTCGGAGGTTTACATACACCTTAGCCAAATACATTTAAACTCAGTTTTTCACAATTCCTGACATTTAATCCTAGTAAAAAATCCCTGTTTTAGGTCAGTTAGGATCACCACTTTATTTTAAATAAGTGAAATGTCAGAATAATAGTAGAGTGATTTATTTCAGCTTTTATTACTTTCATCACATTCCCAGTGGGTCTGAAGTTTACATACACTCGATTAGTATTTGGTAGCGTTGCCTTTAAATAGTTTACCTTGGGTCAAACGTTTCGGGTAGCCTTCCACAAGCTTCCCACAATTTTGTCCCATTCCTCCTGACAGAGCTAGTGTAACTGAGTCAGGTTTGTAGGCCTCCTTGCTCGCACACGCCTTTTCAGTTCTGCCCACAAATTTTCTATAGGATTGAGGTCAGGGCTTTGTGATGGCCACTCCAATACCTTGATTTTGTTGTCCTTAAGCTATTTTGCCACAACTTTGGAAGTATGCTTGGGGTCATTGTTCAGTTGGAAAACCCATTTGCGACCAAATTTTAACTTCCTGATGGATGTCTTTAAATTATGTGGATATTTCGAAGCAACATCTTTCCTGCCTCATGATACCATCTATTTTGTGAAGTGCACCAGTCCCTTCTGCAGCAAAGCACACCCACAACATGATGCTTCCACCTGCGTGCTTCATGGTTGGGATGGTGTTCTTCGGCTTGCAAGCCTCCCCCCTTTTCCTCCAAACATAATGATGGTCATTATGGCCAAACCATTCTATTTTCGTTTCATCAGACCAAAAGACATTTCTCCACAAAGGTTGATCTTTGTCCCCATGTGCAGTTGGAAACTGTAGTTTGGCTTTTTATGGCAGTTTTGGAGCAGTGGCTTCTTCCTTCCTTAGCGGCCTTTCAGGTTATGTCGATATAGGACTTGTTTTTACTGTGGATATAGATATTTTTGTACCTGTTTCCTCCAGCATCTTCACAAGGTCCTTTGCTGTTGTTCTGGGATCGATTTACACTTTTCACACCAAAGTACGTTCATCTCTAGGAGACAGAACGCGTCTCCTTCCTGAGCGGTATGATGGCTGCCATGGTCCCATGGTGTTTATACTTGCGTACTATTGTTTGTACAGATGAACGTAGCACCTTCAGGCTTTTGGAAATTGGTCCCAAGGTTGAACCAGACTTGTGGAGGTCTACAATGTTTTTTGATTTTCCCATGATATCAAGCAAAGAGGCACTGAGTTTGAAAGTAGGCCTTGAAATACATCCACAGGTACACCTCCAATTGACTCAAATAATGTCAATTAGCCTATCAGAAGCTTCTAAAGCCATGACATTATTTTCTGGAATTTTCCAAGCTGTTTAAAGGCACAGTCAACTTAGTGTATGTAAACTTCTGACCCACTGGAATTGTGATACAGTGAAATAATCTGTCTGTAAACAATTGTTGGAAAAATTACTTGTCATGCACAAAGTAGATGTCCTAAGCGACTTGTCAAAACGATAGTTTATTATCAAGAAATTTGTGGAGTGGTTGAAAAACGAGTTTTAATGACTCCAACCTAAGTGTATGAAAACTTCTGACTTCCACTGTATGTAGCTGTGGATGCTTCCATTTTATTTCCCCTAAGTTGATAGCTGGTTTGACTCTGTGCCTTATGTTCATTTTGCTGCGCACTCATGTCATAATGCCACGCTGTTACCGTCTGAATATATTTGTAATGTTAATGTTTTGTCATTGTTTTGCCATGTTTTTGTTTGGATCCTGTTGTCTCTAATTTGTGTGTTCTCCTATGGTGTATTTCTCTCTCTCTCTCGTTTGTGTGTGTGTGTCTGTGTGTTGCTGGACTTGTGTAGCCGGGCCAGGAGGAGAGAGAGGAGAGCTTGGTACGCCGCCTGACTACTTTATTCTCCTTTCAACCAATCAGCTCCTAGCTTTCCCCAATTCTGTCGGGATTCTCCTATGTCTTTGTAACTCACATACCTCTCTCAGCCCATCCTCCTCTCCTCCTCTGCCAGTCAAAATGGTTTTACCTTGAGAGGTCTGCAATCAAATCACTTTAAGGCTCAATATGTTACCCGATGGCTGATCCTTTTACAATCTGTTATTGGTAGCCTGGAAAAATTCAACGATATCTAATTTGTTGTTGACCAGACGAGTGACTGTGAAATGGTGATCAACAGCTGGGTTACTGTGTTCTCAGTGCTGCTGTTGAGAGCATGAGCTAATGCCAACCTTTCCTTCTAAGCTATACACAGATATACCTGGGCCCTGTATTTTATGTACTTTGAGATGAAGATTTGGCTGCAGTAGATTCCTGCTTCTGGAGTTTATTTTAAACGGCAGTATTTTCGAAGAATTTCTGTACTAAAAATAATTTGCATTCCTACTTGTCAACTGTGGTATACAGCCTCTGTAGGTAGTTCCAGTTGTTTCTGTATATTCTGTTGTATTACTATGTGATGTCTGTCCTCGAGGCTGCTGTGGTTGTGTTTCTTTGTGATGTATTGGATGCCTTCTTTGACCTTGTGCTACCTGTCCTGTATGCAACTTTTTGCAATCTGTCTTCATTTGCAGGCAAGACTCACTGTGCTAATCATGCTGTGCAAATTATGCCTTAATTCATGTCGGCTAACAGGCTTTTTCGGTCTTGCAAATACTTAAAAATCCAAAACAGTCATTGAAATTTCATGCAACATAAAGATCACACTTACAAATGATGGCAATTTAAATCTTACACCAACTACTACAACTCTCTTGAGCTATACATGTAATGTATGTGCTGCAATGTGAAGTTTACATGGCTAAGATCAGATGTTTCATGAATGTTACAATCAACAACAAAAATCATTGTCTTTCACTTTCCTTCTGCGTCACATGGCCGTAAGAGCTATCCCGTAACACTAAACGAATAAGACACTAAACCAATAAGACATTTCAAATGGTAAGACCCCCTGAAATCCTTCAAACGTATGAACTCTGCCCTTTCCATACTCAAAACACAATGGAAATCTTTCTGTATGGACAATCTGGCATGTCATTGATATTTGACTCCCATAAAGGCTCATTAAATATAGTGGGCTGATTGAGTCTGTGGTAAGGCCCATTTCTATGGGTTTCTCAGTTCAGCATAGGTCAGTTCTCTCATGTTCAGCTGTGAATGGCTGGTTACTGTGGAGTTCTAATGTACCTGCTAAACCCCTGTGATTCTCCCCATCTGATTTCTCCTCTCCTCGATACCTCTGTGATTGTGCTGATTGTTGCTGATCCCTTTTTTTTCCAAGGAAGGGCGTTCACATGATCTGTTCTCTTTTTCCATGCGTCCCTCTTTCTCTCTTTGTCTCTCTAGAGGACTATAACATTGGGTGCGGGCGATCGACAGGTCATCCAGACTCCTATCAACGACTCCCTCCCTGTCAGCGGCAGCAGCGTAGCCCATCTCTTTAGACAGCTTGGTACGGCAAATCACGGTGCAGTTTATTCAGCCCTGGACCGATGGGGCACTTTTATGATCAGTGATATGGACCAATCAAAGTCCAATGTTCCTTTGAGAGAAGACCTTCCGCAATTGTTGAATTTCTTAATGAACGCAAATCACAGGCCTATATTTGATATGAGTTAGGGGACAAGGCAAAAGTGTGTGTGTATATCTCTATACTACCATTGAAAAGTTTGGGGTCACTTAGAAATGTCCTTGTTTTTGAAAAAAAAAAACAATTTTTTTTGGCTATTAAAATAACATCAAATTGATCAGAAATACAGTGTAGACATTGTTAATGTTGTAAATGACTATTGTAGCTAGAAACGGCAGATAAAAAAAATAAAATAAAAATGGGAGGTCCATTATCAGCAACCATCACTCCTGTGTTCCAATGGCATGTTGTGTTAGCTAATTCAAGTTTATCATTTTATAAGGCTAATTGATCATTAGAAAACCCTTTTGCAATTATTTTATCACAGCTGAAAACTGTGGTGCTGATTTAAAGAAGCAATAAAACTGGCCTTTAGACTAGTTGAGTATCTGGAGCATCAACGTTTGTGGGTTCAATTACAGGCTCAAAATGTCGGGAAACCAAATAATTTCTTCTGAAACTTGTCAGTCTATTCTTGTTCTGAGAAATTAAGGCTATTGAAATGAACGCTATTCCATGCGAGAAATGACCAAGAAACTGAAGATCTCGTACAGCGCTGTGTACCACTCCCTTCACAGAACAGCTCAAACGGTCTCTAATCAGAATAGAAAGAGTGGGAGGCCCCGATGCATAACTGAGTTAGAGGACAAGTACATTCGTGTCTTGTTTTAGAAACAGACACCTCACAAGTCCTCAACTGACAGCTTCATTAAATAGTACCCGCAAAACACCAGTCTCAATGCAGTGAAGAGGCGACTTCGTGATGCTGGCCTTCTCGGCAGAGTTGCAAAGAAAAAGCCATATCTCAGACTGGCTAATAAAAATAAAAGATTAAGATGTGCACATTTTTCATTTATTTTACCTTTATTTAACTAGGCAAGTCAGTTAAGAACAAATTCTTATTTTCAATGACGGCCTAGGAACAGTGGGTTTGTACCTTGTCAGCTCGGGGGTTTGAACTTGAAACCTTCCGGTTACTAGTCCAACGCTCTAACCACTAGGCTACCCTGGACAGAGGAGCTCTGCCAGCATCCTGGAGTCGCCTCTTCACTGTTGCCAGTTCCAGCTACAATAGTCATTTACAGCGGATCAATTTGATGTTATTTTAATGGACAAAAGCACATTTTTTCTTTCAAAAACAAGGACATTTCTAAGTGACCCTAAATTATATATATATATACATACATTACAGCCTCATTCAAAAATGTATTTAATCGTTTTTCCCCCTCATCAATCTACACACAATACCCCATAATGACACAACAAAAACAGCTTTTCAGAAATTTTGTCCAAAAAATATACATTTTTGCACATGTATAAAAATAAAAACCTGAAATACCACATTTTACATAAGTATTCAGTCCCTTTAATCAGTACTTTGTTGAAGCAACTTTGGCAGCGATTACAGCCTCAAGTCTTCTTGGGAATGACACTACAAGCTTGGCACACCTGTATTTGGGGAGTTTCTCCCATTCTTCTCTGTAGATCCTCTCAAGCTCTGTCCGGTTGGATGGGGAGTGTCACTGCACAGCTATTTTCACGTCTCTCCTGAGATGTTCGTCCGGGCTCTGGCTGGGCCACTCAAGGACATTCAGAGACTTGTCCCGAAGCCACTCCTGCGATGTCTTTGCTGTCTCCTTAGGGTCGTTGTCCTGTTGGAAGGTTGACCTTTGCCCCAGTCTGAGATCCTGAGCGCTCTGGAGCAGGTTTTCATCAAGGATCTCTCTGTACTTTGCTCCGTTCATCTTTGCCTCTATCCTGACTTGTCTCCCAGTCCCTGCCGCTGAAAAACATGATGCTGCCACCCATGCTTCACCGAAGGGATGGTGCCAGGTTTCCTGCAGACGTGACGCTTGCCATTGAGGCCAAAGAGTTCAATCTTGGTTTCATCAGACCAGAGAATCTTGTTTCTCATGGTCAGAGTTCTTTAGGTGCCTTTTTGCAAACTCCAAGCGGGCTGTCATGTGCCGTTTTTCCTGAGGAGTGGCTTATGTCTGGCCAGTCTACTATAAAGGCCTTATTGGTGAGGTGCTACAGAGACGGTTGTCCTTCTGGAAGGTTCTCCCATCTCCACAGAGGAACTCTGGAGCTCTGTCAGTGACCATCACCAAGTTGTAGAAACCTCTCAAGGATGATCAATGGAAACAAGATGCGCCTGAGCTCAATTTTGAGTCTCATAGCAAAGGGTGTGAATTCTTGTGTAAATAAGGTATTTCAGTTTTTTATTTGGTATAAATTATCAAAACATTTGAACAACCTGTTTTTGCTTGGTCATTTTGGGGTATTGTGTGTGTGTGTATATATCAGTCTTTATGCCTGCATGTTTGATAATTTGTTCGAAGATACATTTGATCTTTACAATCCACGCAGTCGGTCTTTCCCTGCAGGTGAAGTGAATACTGTACTTCTGTTATGTTGTTGCTCTCAGGTATAGTGAACGTCCTGTATCTGTTCTGTGCTGCTCTGACGGAACACAAAATCCTGTTCCTGTCCAGCAGCTACCAGAGACTAACAGACGCCTGCAGAGCACTACTGGCCATCATGTTCCCCCTCAAATACAGGTGTGTGTGCGTGTTAGCGTGCGTGCGTGCCTGCGTGTGTGTGTTATTCATTGTAAAATAGGGTCATAGATGTCTTTTTAAATAGGGAGTTTACAGGGATTTGATTAATACGATATTGGTCTGTTTGGGGAATTTTATGATTTCCTCACACTTATCATATCATCTCCTAATCTGATTGCTTGTAAATCTGTTGTCCTCTTGTTTTCCCTCCCGTCAGTTTTACGTACGTCCCCATCCTGCCGGGAAAACTCCTGGAGGTGCTGAGCACGCCCACGCCTTTCATCATCGGGGTCAATTCTTTCTTCCGTTCCGAGACCCAGGAACTGGTGGGTAGCATGACCGTATGTTCCAATCTACAATACTTCTTTTGATTTATTTTCTATGTGATGTTTATATATTCCGTCAGTGTATGCTTTTGTAAAGCCTATCTGCCAGTAAAGACTGTCTTCATTCTGTGTTGCCCCCCCCATACTTTGACAGCATGTAGTACTATCTTGATTACTAGATATGTGTTTGTCAGTTCTCTGGCCTTCCTTCCTTATCTATAATTAATCTCACTCAACAACCCAGACCTGCTGTATTTTAGCCATCTGAAACCTCTTTTAGCTTAAATATCTCGCAGTACTAACACAACGGTCTTTGTAACCAATGCCAAGGCACATTCGCAATATACCTGACGCGTAAATTAAATATCTTCATTCTATATTCAGTGGCATGTTGGATGACTTTGAAAGTGTTTCCTTTGTTATTAAGGACAAACTAATGATTAAGATGAATAATACTAATAATACATTTATTTTGTATATCGCTTTTCATTAGTTATCTCAAAGCTCTGAGGAAAAAATAATACAAAAGGATATTCAAAAAAAATAAGGTACATTTTTAGAATGAAGGCAGGTAAAATAGCAGTAGTGGGCTAGGCACTAAATACATTTCAGATTGGGACTAGGACTATGAAAAGACAGCCATTTTAGTGTCATGTTTCTGAGGTCTAGGTTAGGGTGCGTCAAACTACGTGGTCCCTCGCCATGCTTTGTTATGTAATGACTTTAACAACAGACCGCCTGTCTGTATAATATAGTATACGATACAGTCACATGGCTCTGATAGCTCGATTTGATCATGGAGTGTAAGGGGTGAGAGGTTATCGCTTCTCACCCCTTAAAATGTACCCAGTAAAAGGTACATTTCACTGCTGCAGTAGGTAAAGTTCTGTAATGAACAGCTGTTGACAAGCCTTTGTCTGGCTCTGTCAGTCACTACTGTTATCAATCAGCACACTTAGCCTCATGTACAGTTTACAGTACAGTGATCTCTTGCAAGATCAATCAAAGATATCGTACTGACTGGGCCATCCGTGTGTGTTGTTCTACAGTTGGACGTGATCATCGCTGACCTGGACGGAGGCACAGTGACCATCCCGGAGTGTGTCCACATCTCCCTGCTCCCCGACCCCCTCTTGCAGCAGACCCAGACCGCTCTCTCCATGGTAACTACCATGACGACAACACTCACACCCCACCACAACACCCTTCAGACTTCTACACCTTCACTTCATACAGCTACATCAGTCACCAATACCAGTACAGCACGTTAACCCAACACAGGGACTCCCACTATGCATTACCCTGAACCATGTACAGCTATAGTGGTTTAAGCACAGCATCACATTAAGATGTTGATTTACTACTTCTGAACCAACTCCTTTTCTAAATAAGATCAAGTTCCTTATTGTAATCAAGCTTCTCACTGCCAGCACAATCTGGAAATTCCTCTTGTTCAGATAAGATCCATGTTATGTAAAACTAATCTGATTTCCTGACTGGTCCTGCCTATCGTTGGTATCTGCCGGCTGTCTTAAGCATTTGTTCCTATGTGGAGTAGAGGCGAGCCATGCCATAGCTTTCCCATCAATAGCTACAACAAACAAATGGTGGCAGAATTTATTTATTGAATGATTCTCGTTGATATTGTATGCAATCATATGTTTGTGGGAAATTACTTTGATCACAATCTTAAATTCTAATTGTAAGAGATTGGCACTACCATTACACACCCCTATAAAACAATATCATATTTTACAATATTGAAATTACCCATGAGTCACATCTATAAAAACAATACAGTCTTGAACTGTTCATGAGGATATGTCCGTTTTTAGTTTCACAATTGGTGTGAGTTGCCACGTGCTGAGTTTACTGTAATGTGCAGAGTTTACTGTAATACACAGTAGTCCGATAAAGAATTATGAAATGTATCTTCCCATTTTCAATGAATGAAATTATTCTGCAGCCAAAAGAGGAGTTTTTTTGTTTGCCTGTATGACATTGGCATTGATTCCCACAGCCCAAACAGTGTGTGTTTGTGTTATCAGAGTTAGACCAGAGGGAGAAGATGAATTATAGAATCTGACATGCAGTCCCACATGATAAATATTTAGGAACATATTATTCCCTAGATGTAATTGTCTTCCTCCCCTCATTTCTTTATCAGGATTTGAGTCAAGTTGTATGTTTTAATATGAAGGAACATTTGATATGGACTTGGCGTAGATTGCTCAGAATATTGCCAAACAGACATTGCTCGGGACTTCTCAAAATGCGTACTTCATTAGTTTTTTGGCACATTTCTTAACTGTTTTAAATTAATTCCAATTTGGGTTGTTTTCTGACACATGTCCGTGGTGAATTATATCTTAGTACATGTGACAGTATACAGTGTTTATGCTTTTGTAACTCTCCAAGGCTGTCTGTCTGAGACCAATGGGGTTTATATCAGGCCGGTCTCTATGATCTCTATTGGCTGGAGGGCATGAAACATGAGCCATACTCAATCTGCACGGTTACTAGCCAATTTGTTACGGCTAGACTGAACAGGAGAAGAGGGAGGGAGGGTAAGAGAGAATGAGACTGGGTTAGGCTGTTATTGTGTTCTCTCGGTCAGAGGTACATTGAAAAGGACCTGCTCCTAAACCGGTATACTTTTCCATTGTCCGTCATTACCATGTTTAAACATTTCTTGGTGTTTGATGAACAACACAGTAGAAAGAGCTAGGTACCAGCTAATACCTGCTCTGGTAAGTAATAGGGACTGTAAAATTGTTCCATCTCAGAACAACCGGTCCTCTGATGGGACCTGACCATTCTACAATACAATATACAGGCCTCTCCCTCTTCCCCCTGTTCTTTCCTCCTTTCTTCCCCCTGTCTCCCTCTGTACTAACCTGTGTGGGCCATAGACTTGTAGTGCTGGCCCGGTGACCCTGCATGGCTGGAATGAGACCAGAGCCCGATAATGCAGGGAGAATTTCACTGGAAGTGCTAGTCCTCTGTGTCCTGAGTCAATAAAACACTTTGCGTTCATGTGACATGTATGCACACATGCTTCCTTCCATAACCAATGAAGCACATTGTGAGTGTGTGTGATCGTGGGGTCCATTTCACCCTGCATTTGTCTGTCTGCACTGTCAGTCTGTGCGGCTCCAGCCCCAGGACCCATGGCCCTGTCAGTCTGGATGGGGTCTGTCCTACGTTGTCAGGGAGGGACACATTTCCCCAGTCCCAGCCTCCGCCTCCCAGCTGGCTCACGTAACATAACAGGCCTGAGTCTAAGTGACCTTCACAGAGAGGATAATTGCCGAGCGTGAAAAGCTATAGCTTTTGCAACTGGAGGGATAATTAATTTGTTTAATCATCTGGAAAAGTTATGTGGGTGGTGGGGGTTGGTGGAGTGCAGTGTGTGTGTGGGGGTTGGTGGGGTACAGTGTGTGTGTGGAGGCGGGTGGTGGGTGTAGGTTGTTGCTGTGATGCGTCTAGAGATAGTTGGGCAGCAACCGTTAGGTGTGGGCTTATCTAGGTACTCTGCTGCTCTCAGCGATTAGCTGAATTTATTCACATCACCATCCCCAAATATAAATAGGACTGTGAATAGGAGCTGCTGCAGCTAATTTAGTTAATGGGTGTTTGCTGCTTAGTCTAAAGCCACATGTCTCATTTATGAGAGGGGCTTCCTAGAATTCTCATCTTCTTAAAAGCTTCTGACCGCATATTGTAATTTATGGTACCCGATGAAGCAGTGTCCGAAAGCCAAAATATAGCAGCAGCTGCTGTAGGATTTATGTACTGAATAATATTGATGAACTGAACGGATGTAATGAGAAGACTGTTAGATTATATTTCTGTCCATGTTATTGTAATGTGATTCCTGCCATCTTGTTGCGTTTGTAGGTGTTGGACCCAGAGCTGGAGATAGCTGACCATGCCTTCCCCCCTTCCTCCACACAACCCTCCACACTCAAGATTCAGGTAATGTAGAGCCCTTCCATCCTCGGTGGAAGATGTGTTTGGAAAAAGTATGAATAAAATTGCACTCACTACTGTAAGTCGCTCTGGATAAGAACGTCTGCTAAATTACTCAAATGTAAATGTGAGAAAGTCTCTGTCCCTTTGTTTGGGGCAATGCTGCAGCAAGGTCTCTGGATTTCTGAGCTTTCTCAGGCTTACTGTCCAGCTGTCCCATACTTACCCCTCAGTATGTTATAATTCCCTGTCTGTGTGTTGCAGGATAAGGAGATCCGGGCGGTGTTTCTGTGGCTGTTCGGCCAGCTGTTCCATGGCTATCGCTGGTGTTTGCACATCATCCGGATCCACCCTGAACCAGTCATCCGCTTCCATAAGGTACACATCACCTTCTATCTCTCTGAACTTTATTCCTAAGGTGATATATTACATTGTGTTCATACAAGCCTGCAACTAACTACGATCTTTATGAACACAATGGAATATATCACTTTAATGTCTGCCTGGAGGAGAAAAACATTTAGCTCTAAACAGACCTGCGAACTGTCTGTTTTGAGTCTAACACTTAGAGAGGAAGAGTGGAACAAGAATCTCAGGCTTGATGAGAGTGTGTGTGTGTTCCTCCAGGCTGCGTTCCTGGGCCAGAGGGCTCTGACTGAGGATGACTTCTTGATGAAGGTTTTGGACGGTATGGCGTTCGCTGGGTTCATATCGGAGAGAGGGCCACCTTACAGACCCACAGACCTGTTCGACGACGTGAGTATCCCCACACACACACACACCTTCCCAATCAGTGGTAAAGATGTGAAGGATAAAGCATTCTAACTTCATGTTTTTCTTTTCCTGTGGACAGCTGATCGCCAATCAGGTGGAGCGTATTCGCCAGGAGGAGTGCAGTCCTCACAAAGTCATGAACCATATCAAGGAGCTAGCCGAGCAGCTTTTCAAAAACGTATGTTGTCCATAAAAAAAATGAAAAACATGTTTATTGATTTTATTTACAGATGCAGGATCATGATTTTATCACCCTTTTGTTGCTGAGAAATTATGTTGATGAGCTTCGTGATTTATGTAAAATTCAATGAAAACCCAAACAAACGTGGTTATTTTAACAGTATAGGCCGATTTTCACGCCAGCATGGTCCAGAAATATTTTTGGTATCACAGATAGTTTGTTTTGAAAATCATGATGAAAGTAGCTGTTTTAGACCCTTTTTAGACCTAAACATAGCTCCTGTAAGACCCTACGATCCGTGAACTGTACATGGAAAAGATAACATCTCGGTGTCATTATACTCCTTATAGTGTGCTCTAAAATATGGGGTATGTCTTGATTCTGAATTATTTTTTATTTTTTTAAAAAATTTATTCAACATTAAAACTTCTGTTCATATCTCAAAAGTATCCTTTTTGATTTTGTTTATTTTAAGACATTGCTTGGAACTATACTCTTAAAACACAGCAAGTTTCCAGTGTGGTGTCTCTGCTGCTTTTGAAGAAATGATCCATTCAGGTAATGTAGAGCCCTTCCATCCTCGGTGGAAGATGTTTGGAAAAAGTATGAATAAAATTGCACTCACTACTGTAAGTCGCTCCGGATAAGAACGTCTGCTAAATTACTCAAATGTAAATGTGAGAAATTCTCTGTCCCTTTGTTTGGGGCAATGCTGCAGCAAGGTCTCTGGATTTCTGAGCTTTCTCAGGCTTACTGTCCAGCTGTCCCATACTTACCCCTCAGTATGTTATAATTCCCTGTCTGTGACAGACCCTTTTGATTGTCATAAAAGGTCATTAACCAATCACAGCCTCATGTAGGATTGCACGTTTAGCAAATCACCAGCAGAAGGAATTCCCTTTGAATTCATTTTCCCATTCATTGTGTTGGTGGTGCTCATAAAATGTTTCAGAACTTTAAAAGTAGCAGAGAGCCCACTCTGGAAATTTGATATGCTTGTAGACAATATTCCCTCTATGCTCCGGTCGTGCGCAGGTGCGCAGCTCCCCGGGACTGCCGTGCAGAAGAAATATCAGCTTGCGCAGAGAAGCACGAGATTGAACTTCAGTCAACTTGCTTTTTCCCTTTTAGTTAACACGATCAACAAGTCAGGCCCATACTCCACACACAGACTGGTGCGCCATAACCAATCAGAGCTGCAGTATCCCTATATGCAAATAGATCATTGCCATATA